>NC_044252.1:27765000-28105833 GCF_003957555.1 Calypte anna | reverse complement strand
AAGAGTGAAAAAACACTTCTTTAGCTTTTTCACAGCAGTCAGAGAATAAGAAAAACCATACAGATTTCATCATAGCTGAGGCAGAATAAACATGGTATAGTGGAAAGTGGAACTATGCTGGTTATACTGATATAAAAGAAAAAAATTACTGCACTTAAAATTACACAAGCAAAAATAAATACATGCTTCAGTAATTAGGGATATTTACTTGGAGACATAGATGGGTTATATTAACATAATATTTGAATATTTTATAATACAGTTAATTTGTAAATTCAGAAGTAAGCACATTCCTACATAGTCTCTTAAAACAGTGGGAAATTTAAAATGTTACTTTCTCAGCACAGGACTGAGAAATTAAATGAACATTTATCTATCTGAGTAGATAACCTATTTCAAGGTCTATATAATTTTAAATTCCTTTAAGTACAACAGTATTGTCAGAATTAATTTTTTTGACATCTCTTATTTTTCAGCAATTTCAAAGTATTAATTTATATTTTATTAAAGAGCCTTTCCTGTAAAGTACAGAATTATATTTGTCACCAGTGAAGAGCTGCAAAGCATTAGAATACTAACAAATAGTTGACTTTCTCACTCAAAATCTGTATCATATGAGAACATTCCTTAAAAAAAAACCAACTATTTTGTCACAATTAGGGTCATGGAAATATACATTTCACCCGGTTCTCCTTGGATAGATAGACATCTTCACCCATAGATTATTGTGATTTTGAGTTTTGTTGTGCTAGTAAAATAAGTATCCTTTAACTAAGACTTGCTTTCCCATCTGGAATTGTATCACAGAAAAGTACTTGCCTGGGTATACAATTTACTTTTAGCATTGATTAAAACAGTTATCATGGGGGATGCTTCTCTGAGCTTTGCAGTATGGAGTGAATTAAAATATCCCACTGCATCTAGTATAATCTTCTATAAGAAAATGCATTTGTTTTAAAGTTCTTATTTAAGTAAAAATGCTTTCATCTTTTTTATTATTTTTTAATTACTATTGGTAATATTTAGATTGAACTTTAAAATATTTTCTTGCCTATTATGTTCATGTATAATAAAGGATTCGATGAAAAACACATTGTGATGATTTCTCATTAAGAGAACACACATTTCAGCAATCAAATTGACACATTTCAAATCCTTTAATATCTTTTACTATTTTAGGAAGTGTTACCTTTCTTCTTTTTCCTGTTTAGAAGAATTTTTAAATTTTATTTCATTTCATTTTATTTTTAAAGACTTGGTCTCATATGGAACAGGATGCAGCTCTTCTAACTAGCACTACTTTTTCTCTGCTCTTCTCTTCACCTTCCAGCATAACTATCTGTAATTGGAGAAAACCTAATAAAGTACATGAGATGCTAGGAACTGGGACAAGTGCACTTTCTCTTTGTTATGGAGTAACAGACATTCTTGAGGGAGTGATAGATTAGGATAGAAAAGGATGAGACCATTTCAGTGCCATAATAGGATGAACAGAAAAATCCTTTCCAAGATCATTCTCTTACTTCCTGGCACCTTTAGAGGCCACTGGCAAGCAAGGGACATGTTGGAGGGTGCCATAAGACATGCACACACAATGTGCATGCCCAAGTAATATGAGGTGGTGGAAAACAATTGTAAAAATGTTAGGAAGACTTCTGATGGCCAGATTAAAGTCTACAACAAAAGTGTTAACAGTGCAAGGCATATTAAACCTGACTTTTATAGCAAAACTCAAACTGAATTATATGTAGTAATATTTCAATGTAGCTCTGATTATTTGCTTTAATTTGCACAAGGCAAAGATTTCTCTCTCTGTAACTTTTCTCTTCAAATTAAATTAGCTATTTACATAGCTGGAAAGGAGAGCAATTTCTCATTTACGTGTTGAATAACCTATTTGACTTGGTTAACTTCCAAATCAGCCTATTCCACTGGAAAGACATTTCATAGTCATTAAGCTATTTTGTTGGTTTTTAGGTGAAACAAGCTCACCATTCTATGATTGCAGGAGATTTAGTGACTTTAAGAGATGGACCAAAGCTGGCTCAGGAAAGCAAGCACCAGGACTAATCAGTAATAGTATGACAATCTGGACTCATTCATCCTCTCCATCATGAACTTCCTAAATAATCCTGTGTGCTTACTCTTCTCTTGCAGTATTTCCCATCCTGTTAAGTGGAAAACACCCTGACACAAGATTGCTTTCAGGTAGGCAATGAGATATTACGATGATGGACATAGCTCAACATGTTATTTGCACTGCAAAACAGATTCTACCAAAATTTCCTAAGGTATTAGGGCCTGTTCCATGGCACTTCTTTCTTTTAAAATTGCCTGAAGAAAAAATGCCCTCAGGTGAGTGCAAAGGTCTGTCGTGGGAAAAATGAGAATTATACTTTTTGTCCTAGCTTTATACTGAATAAAATGAAGGGCTATTTAAACTAGACATAGTCCAGCAAACAACAGCTAAGACATACTTAAAATACAGTGTACACATCCCAAAAAATAACAGTTCCAAAAGGTCAAGTTTTTATGTATCCCTTTTGGAAACCAAATACCAGTCGTCTGTAATTTCCCTTGTACAAATCAAAAATGAGAAAAAAAGATGAGCCCTGAAAAGGTCATTTTGTTGCTAGATCCAAGGAGCAGATATTTAATGTATTGCACATTAGCAAGCAAAGAGCAAAATGTGAATTTACTTTTGACTTCAGGTTTTGGACCTCATGTAACAAAAAATTTGTGATCAGTCCTTCATAGTTTTTGCCTAAAGATTAATTAACCATAGGGAGATTTTTTTTTTTTTTTTTTTTTGTTTTAATAATCAATTATAAGCTTCAAAATAAATTCACTGCTTTCAAATTTAGGAAGTAGTAAACAAACCTAATCCTATTATCTGTACCACTTAGATCTCTTTGAATCCATGCTGGACATTTATGCAGTTCTATAACCATAAACATTTTTAAGGTTCCTCTAGAGATATTCAAGTTATTCTGTAGGCCTTACTAGCCCCGAAATTGTATTCTTCTGCCTAATCCAGTGGGTTTAAAAAGTTCTGATGATTTTGGAAATGATTCTGCTAGCTGGCAACAATTTACATAAAATTTCTAACAACATTTATTCTGTAAACTAATTCTGTGTACAGAGAGAAAAAAAAGAACTAGAGCCACTCATTATATAGGTTAAAATGCTTCCACATACAACATTCTACTGTATTTGCCCAAGGAAAGTTATTTATAAATAAATATATTAAAATATGTGTTAGAATTAATTATTGTAGAATATGAGAGATTCAAGTATTGTATTATGCAAACTACTCCTTAGAACTCTTCCATTTGCAATAGTGTCAAATAATATTTTTCAAAATCTCTTTTAAACAATTACTAACAGTGACAGTGCAGTACTTAAGATAAGTGCCATCTTTGTAAGTGGAATATACACAGTATGACACTGCCTTACACAAAAAAAAATCTCAATGCATCCCATCAATATTATTAAGGTACTCTTTGAAAACGAGGCATCATGAACATTACCCATTATTAGCACAACATTTAAAAACAGCTTTTGTTACTTACCTCAGACAACAAAAACCAAGCAGATAATTCCCAGCTCTGGAATAAAGTTTCAGGCTGTTCCTATAGCAATTCAGATTGCTTTAAAGATAGTAAATATGGTCTAATAAAAGATACTGGATATAAGTCATACCTCTTGAGATCACTTTGTCCACCTCTGTGCACTGCTCTTACACAAAGGCAGCCTGCACTGTGATGAGGATCCTCTAGCAGATGTATAAGCTGCTTTAAAAAGTCCCAGTGATGGAGGTTCCACAGTCACTCCAGAAGTCCAGAGTGTCTGATGATCCCCACACTGGAAAGGTCTTCCCTAAAATCTAAATTAAATCTCCATGCTGACATTTAAGCTGACTGCTTCTTGTCCTGTCCTCAGTGGAGAGCACACCTTGTCAACAGGTAAGTTTTTAAAAAAAGAAAGAAAACCACAACACAAAAAGTTTCTTTTCCTCTACAGGAGTTCTTTACAAACCTGAAGTTTCCCTTTAAACCTTCTCGATGTTAAAAATGTGGATATTTGAGAATAACCCCATCCCTCTATCCTGCTTTCCCTGGGACAGAATCACAGGCCAGCCATGGAGGAGAGGACACGAGTGGCCCCAGTCAGCAGGAGCTCTGGTCAGGGCCCTGACCCCACTGGTGACAGGGATGTCCCACACAGGTGTGGTGACACAGGTGTCCCTCACTGCTCCCCTCAGCTTGTGATACAGGAGATGCTGTGCTGAGTGGGGGTTCCCTTTCTTGGGGCTCTTCCCTCTTGGCTTGATGCTCCCTTTGCTGCTCCTGAGGACTCATCTCTGTGTAAGTTTACATGCTTTATGTTGGTGTTTGTATTAGCTGTGTTATTTAATTCACTTATATCCCAGCCCACCAGGCTTCTCTGCTTTTTTCTGATTCCTCTCTTTGGCTGGAGAGGGGCCATGGGGTGAGAGACCAAGCTGAGCCCCAGATGCAGGTTACACAAAGGCTCCTCCTGCTGCCATGTTCAGTGGTCCCCTCTGTACTTTCCAAGTGCCCAACATTCCTGCAGGTCCCCAGACCCTCTGTAGCAGGAGTGACTTTTCAGGCCTTACAGATCTTTTCTCTTTATAATATTATGCCAGCATCTTCTCTGCATCAGGAGTATGGTGACTTGTATCCACTTCTAATTCATGGGTCATTCCACATTGTTTTTTGAATATTTTTAAGAAGCTTATTGTCTGCTTCCCTATATGTTTTTTGGGGAGGTTGGGTTTTTTGTTTGGGTTTTTTTTTTTTTTTTTTGGCAGATGGTTAGTTCTTTCTGAGTGCACAATTGAGCATTTGTCAGTTACAGAACTGCGGAACTGCAGCTTTTAACCAATTATTTCAGATTCTCACATCATCTTTTGTACAGATTAAAATTCTGTCCTATTCAGTCTCTACTATTTCAGTGACAGTTCCACATGACACAACCATGGTTCATCTTGTAACACCAGAATCAGATCCCAGCAGAAGCCCACTTGATAACACACATCCTTTTTTCACAATGAATGATTTATAACTAACTACTACAAGAATACAGTTTTGAATTCACTTTCTTTTTATCTAGAGGGTTTGCTAATCTGTTCTATCAAGAAATCACTTTGGCTTGACATTATTTGTACTTGAAAAAACAATACTGAATGCCATTCATATCTTCACTTTCTTCTAAATTCTTATAGATTATTTTAAAAATTGTTTATTCCAGTCCTTTCTTAAGAATTAATGATAAAGTGGCTGGTGTCTGATTGCCCAGCCCTTCCTATTCCCTTTTCCTACAGAGGAATTACAATCATCAATTTCTTGAAACTCAGTTTCAAGCTGAAGTCTCAGAACACTGTTTCAGGCTCTGGGATCACATGCATGCTCTAAATATTCTAGAATAAATTTAATCACACTATCCAATCTGAAAATATTTTGAAGTATATTTTTTAAACTATTCTGAAGTATTTTCTAATGCATCTTTCTACATTACAGCTTGACACTGTATCCCTTTTCCAGTGTAGCTACTAACAGACATTTAAACAGGCCTTAATTAAAGCACTCTTAAAACAGATACTTTTCCTAGCACAAAGTCAGAAAGATGAGTTCAAGCGCAGGACAACTGTGTTTTAATTTGTAAACATTAAAAATGCATTTTTTTAAATCAGCAAGACAACAAAAAGGGAAGGCACAGGATTTGTTTCCTGTGTGAACTGCTGAGAAAACATAGAGTCCAAATGATAATAACTGAATAGAAGTTAAGCCAATACTGACAATAGCTCTCTTCCGTTCATGTTGTTTCTAAGTTTTGAAACCTCAGATTTAACAGATGTGAGTGGTTACACCTTCTAATGGTGCTTGTTCAATAAAACTGGAATGGTAAGTTCATTACAAAGCTTTCCAGTTCTTCTATAGACCTATGAAAGCTGAGAAAGTTCTGACCATTCATTACCTTTGAATGAAACCAAGAAATCAAGGCAGTTTACTCTGAGTTCAAGTATCTTGAGTAGGCAAGTATGAATAACAAGAAACTACTGAGATAAGGAAGTCTGAAGCTTGTAGTTTTTAATTGAGAATTATGTTAAGAGATGAACTGCAACGTAGTGAACTACAGCTACTGAATCAATTAGAACCCATCTAATCACTTAAAATATTTAAGCTACATCAGAATTTCAGAAATAGAGGCCTTTCAAGCATTAAATACCATAAAACTACAGTCAAAATTCAGTTCTGAAGTAAGAAGCCCAACACTAATTCTGAGACTATCTTGGCAGCATCTATAGCAGCAGAACTTGATATCCTCTTGATAATAATTTTGTGCACAATCCAGCTGCAAACAAGGAAATCCAACTTTCCCAATAGAGTTCCTATAAGGGGTTGCACCAGTCTCTGTGTGTACATTCTCTACTGATAAAAAAAAATACTGTGAAGAAGTTAATCCCTCACTGCTGCCACACTGAGACTCCCAGTATAAAAATGACAAAGAGTGTAAATCAAAGTATTCTGGCATTTTAAGCTCCAGTCAGACTGTTTCAAGAGAGAGAAGTGGGACGATTAAGAGTTCATCAATTATATCACATCAAATTAGCCTCCATCACTGGCTGGGCTCGACAGCTTTCATCTATTCTAATTTACAACAGAGAGGACAGCCAAGTATAGGATTGTGGCAAAGACACAGTCAAAGGGAAGAACAGCACTTTTGCTTCACAAGAACAGTGTTCTGTTCTGGACAGCTGCTTCACCTGGGTCAGAGATACCAAGCCCCATTTGTTTCTTTCATTTGCTTTGATCTGACAGCCTTTACCTTCATTTAAGGAAGCAATGTGCTAAATATCTTTCTTAGCAGTCCTACCATCACTGCCTTTCTACAGACACTGTTCTGCATCTGTCTGCCTTACACAGTGATTTACCTTTGCAATTAAATCCTTAAAATAGATTAGTACACTACTGGAATGTGATTGTAATTCTGTGTGGTTAGTACATAGGTTGGGTACTTTAAAGTAAAATGACTGTGAATTGTTAGAATTTGCCTTCCAACTGACAGACTTTGAATTTGCCATGGTTATTTGAAGACACTGACAGTGCAATAACTTCAATCACAGTGGAATACAAAAAAACCACTGAAGAACCTTACACGGGTATCACTTTACAAAACATTTGATATTAAGAACTTATCCCTTTACTGTGGATGTGATCACAAGTACTGTGAAAAATTTAAATTGCAGTTTGGAGGCTCAGGTGGATACAAATGAAAATCAGGCCTGGTGTTAGTCCCCTGCATAGGGTTCATTTTGCACAACAGGGAGGAAAAGTAAACTTTGCTGTTTCTACCACAGTAAACACAAAGAGAAAAACCAAAAGAACAACAAAGGCAGTTTTCCACATAGCATCCGGTTTCCTTCTTTTAAAGAAAACATTTTTAATACAGGCAAATGAAAACAGAATTTTAGAAATGCACACATTGCAATGATTATGTTGCCAGAATGAGTAGACTTTCAAAAGTATATTTCCATAGTCTTTCATCACAATTTCTCTTCATATTGGCATTATGGGTGTACTTCTTTTACCTGCTTTTGTGCAATATGGCCCATTTCCCAATTAAATATTGAAAGCTTTAGGCAAGTCAGGGTCATCTTTCCTACTCCTTTACGTCCTCTCCAACTTGACTTTGATGGTAGGAGTTTAAGTAGTGAAGTACTAATAGGCTTTTTATGGCAGTCTTAAAGTTGTTTTAATAACTATATTAGATTAAAATGCTTAGAGACCAGTTTTTAGCAACACTCACATTATATTATGAGCAATAAATACTAAGTAAAAGCTTAGTATTGTCCTTTACCTGGAACCTTAATTGAGTCCTTTTTATATGCAATCTTAGACAGTTTGTATGAAGAGCAGATCAATATAAAGACAAGGTATTCATGACTTTGCCCTTCCAAAACTGAAAATATAAGACAATTTTATTTTCTTCCACAATGTGTTCCTTTCTGCATAGGATTTTTTTACCTGCATTAGCAAGAGCCATAAATTTTTCACAAATGTGGATTTGTTTTCTGTTATTTGTTCCAGCTGGAGACATACTGGTTTAAAATGTCAGGCAACCTGCTATGTGTTAATGGATTTTTATATGGGCATCTGCTAAATGCTTGCAAATTTACACCACCGTAATGTATGAGACAGCTGGAATTTCATTAATTGAAATTTATTTACCAAGAAAAAAACCAACAACAGCCTTAATTGGGAGACAAAAGAAAACAAAGATATGATCTATCATTCAAAGGTACCACACATCTCAATGATTTTCCTCAGCAGACCTATATTTATCACAGTGCATGCAAAGCAAGGAGTCACCCTCAGGGGCTTCTTAAAAAGAGCATGACAAGTATGATTTGGCTAATTAATTTTCTCTGCTTATTTGGAGTTGAGGGAAGTACTCTAGAATGTAATGCTCAAACCCTTCAACATAAGTTTTTATTTTCTTACTTGGGGGTGTGAGGGCTGCTTGATCGTTAACATGGGAAAAGTTAATTCTTTATTACATGAGCTGTGGTTATTTAAATAGATGTATTTTTTAAAAAACCACATGACTTACAGATGATATTCACCTCTGCAGAGATGCAATTACATTCTCTCACCCATTTAACTGGGGACCAACAAACATTTTACCTTTTTCTCTGGGTGAGGATCACTCTCAACAGAAAATCTAGCACAGTTTCCATCTGCCAAATGACAGCTTGTAAGTCTAGCACATTGCAGAGGAGGCAATTCCTCTCTAGGAAACAAAAGTCAGACTCCAGTCAGTAAAGAGGAGCTGAGTGACCACAAATACTTCAAGTGCAAGTGATGATCTGAATGGATTTTTGTTTTTACTGTGCATTAAACAAACTATTTGGATTTGGGACTGGGAACTGGGTACATTGTTAATAGGTACTTTGCCAATGCACTCAGCTAATGCCACCAGGAGATGAGAAAGATGCTTTCCCCACCTGGTTAGACTGAATCACTTAATACAGGGCAGGGGGCAGCTTTTGATCCACTAGGATTTCTTGCTTTCCTTGCTCAGCACAGTTATTCCTTATGCTTCAACTGCAGGAAAAGATGAAGCGCAGAAGAAGGACTAAGATGGAAAGTTAGTTTGGCATCAGAGACCAGACGTCAGCACAGGCAACGTGGCCGTGTTGGGATACAGATCCAAAAGACTGGCATCAGTTTTGAGTTTTCTTATGTGCAGCCTTAACCCTTGTACTGAGAGAAAGTAACCTGAAAACCCAGCAGCAGGGAGAGACACCTTGATGACTGACAAAGGAAGAAGGAACAGTCACACTCAGGAGACTGTTAAGCTAAGCACTGCTGAATTAAAATTACAGACAGACACAGGTTATTAAAACAACTATAGAATGACCTGTGGTAATTGATTACATTAGTTTTTCAAATTTACATGTAGTTCAAAATGAAAAGGGTTATATGGTCCTCAGAGGTTATTTCTTTAAAATGTTATAAATACTCAAATAAAGTAGGAAAATTTTTAATATTTTTGTTTTCTGACAATATATGAATTTAGCATCAAGTTACAATGTCCAATCTCCATGATTGAAATAAAAAATCTACCCTCTATAAGTACTCCAAAAGGCCTGTTTAACATTGACTACTTTGTCCATGCTCCAACACAAAAGGTAGGCAAATATAACATAATTAAATGTATTTAATTATATAAATATAAAATAAATATAAAATGTTTCACACAGGAACACTCTTGTATGTACAAACAAGTGACTGTAAGATGACAGCTTTATTAGAAAAGAAAAATGAATAATTTTGGGAAATGACTTGAATATTTGCCTTGCTTTATAATTTATCAGCATTTTAATTCTCTTCCATTTCACTTCTGATGAATGAATTTTATGATTTCAACAGTAAAGACTTGCTTGTAGTTATATTTCACTGGCCTTTAAACTAATGTGCATTCATTCCTGTCCTACAGGCAAAAGTCAATTCTGACTTTTCCGTCTTTGATGGAGGGAAATTTTTAATCCAATTCTCTGCTACTTTAAAGGCAAAAAATGTCAATGATTTTTAAACAATACTTTTTAAATTTAAGTGCAATAAAAGGTGCTCCAATAAAAATCAATCAATCAATCAAACTTGTAGTAGATCGAATTATTTTCTTTGACAGTGAACCAGTCATACTGCAAATTCAAGCTTCCCCTCAACTGTACCAACATTTTAAATACTCAGTGACTATACCAATGAAAACAATTTGAGAGTATATCTGGTTTCCTGTATGATATAAATTGGTATTACAGTGTTCATGTTTTTTTTCTGAGAATAAAAAAAAATTCTAAGATATATAAACTTGAATATACATATATATATCCTCTCTCTTCCTACTCTGAAAATAAAGCAGGTCCCCATTGACCTGTGGAGTGCCCAGTATTTCTGACAATCAGCTTATGTATGGTCCAGCACAGAATTAAAAATATGGTTTCATTTAAAAAATTCTGGCTTATTTGATTGCAAAATTACAGTTTGTACGATTTAGTTCTCAACTGAGAAAGGGATGCTGCTTGTTTCTGAATTAGTCCATTGGCATTCACAGATGCAAGAGCCCAGACTGATGTACACTAAACACTCCAGCTACTTAGTTCTTTTCTTCATTTAAATTCAATGAGCTGAGGCTTAATGCAGCTGAGGATTTTATTTTTTTTTCAGGTCCCTGCATTCTAACCATGTTGTGTACACAGCAGAGATCAGGTCCTTCCCTAATCATGTCCTCCTCAATTTTCAGAAAATAAACATGAGCCACGTAGTGTGAACTACACTGATGGCAAGAGTCGGTGTCACTCAGACTGACAAGGTCCAAGATATGCTAAACCAGAATCATGTATACCAGAAATGAAGTTAATTAAGTTGATTATGAAAAGCAGAATCAGAGAAAATGCTCAGCACAAGCTATGAAATGTCACATTTCTTTTTCTCAGATGCTCACTTCCAATGTCACCAATGTGTTAAAAAAATACTAGGGAATTTCCTATCTTTTCATTGAATAATACCTAATTTTTAGTTCTCTGTTAATGCCAAATTCTGATTTGGTTTTTTGCTAAATTTTAAGTTCTGTTTCTGCAAATATTTTTGCATTCAATCATGCACAGACAATATGGAAACCTATAGATACTTTACAGTATGTCTCACCTTTTCTTGAGTATTAACATAACAAAATATTCCATTAGAAGGATTTGCATAAGGGAACTCTCTCCAGTATTTAGAAGTACATAGAACATTTACATCTCATGCCTTTACATTTTCATCCACTACCTATACTGTGCACCTAAAAAGATTTATTTGGTAGTATTAGAAAATTCTAAAATATTCTTCATTTGTCTTAATTCTTTTCATGTAGAATGCATATTGAATACTTGAAATATGTAGGAACTTGTTATTATACACAGTTGTTTAAGGGGCCACACCAGCACCTGTAATAATTATACCAGCCTTTTCCACAAATAGGAATGAATGGCAGGATATTGGCATTGTTTTTTCCTATCTAAAATGGGTTGTTTCCAACACTGAATTAAATCTAATATATTTAGCATGACTTTTTTTCAGTAAGTCCAAGTAAGACTTAC
This sequence comes from Calypte anna, assembly GCF_003957555.1. Lineage (NCBI taxonomy): Eukaryota > Metazoa > Chordata > Aves > Apodiformes > Trochilidae > Calypte > Calypte anna. The sequence goes on along the minus strand of NC_044252.1, from coordinate 28,094,165 downwards.
ACAGAACGATTGCAAACAATTTGCATACATATACCTGTCCCAAATTTCATGCATTCTATTTAATACCAATGCATATTAAGCTTTCACTGCTGAGTGAACAAGACTTTGTAATACAGCTGGAAAGTCAAATGAAGAATCATGTTGGCTACAGTCTGCTAGACAAGCAAAGATACCTGCAACCAGTTTCCTCTTCTGGAAAAAGAATTGCCAAGTCACTCAGCAACACACAGTGGAGAGCAAAGATGAGGGAAAGATAGAGCTAAGCCTTATAACACCTTCATGAGTGGAGCATGAGGGTGGGCAGTAAAGTCAAGCTCTCCAGCCAGGTAATGTGCAGTGGAGAGAAATGGAGAGAAATCTTTTGGATGGAGGGAATTGATGATGTTTGCTCTGCACAGAACAGAGCTGTGGCATCAGAATCACAGGAAGAGATTGTTCCTGGATGTAACCAGGTTTGGAGCTGGACACAGATGATGAACAGCACTTCATGCTACCTGGAATTATAGCTTCCAGAAGGTATAGCAGCCCTCAGAACATTGCAGAGATCAATGTTCACCTGACCTGAAACAAAATAATTCATTTTTTCACTCGCTCAGTTAGAAGCTTTGCCTGAAATCTCTGTCTCTCACAGAAGGCTGACATTTAGAGAAAATATTTTTTTTTTCAAAAGAAAAAATACACTCTTTAGCCATGGTAGTAAATGATGAGAAACATTTAGCTTAGGAAGCACTGCCACAATTTTCAGGATTTTACTCTCTACACATTTTAAGTGATTCAGAAATCTTTCTGATCCTAATTAACATCACAGAATGACATGAAATGTTTTTCAAAACTGAACGGTGTGGAGCAAGACATAGCCAAGATAAGAGTTGATGCTCAGTCTTATGAATTTAATCTGAGATTTTTATTTTTTTTTTTGCTAATCTCGTATTTTCAGATAGCATTCTGGCCCTTTTTCATACAAACTGCAGATTGGCACCTGTGACTCAGCTGTACAAAACAGTTCTCATATTTTCCTCCCCTGGGGCACTTCTCCAGAGGCAAACTCATTTAATGTCACTTCAGCTGCCACTGGCAAGCTCCCCAGCAGTGCAGAAGAATCAAGCTGTGATGTGACGAGATCTTGCACTCCCTGAGCACGTCATTTATTTTTGTGATGAAGGAAAAATAGAGACTGGACCTTCAGTTTACTACAGGTGAAAAGGACACCTACTGCCACCTCACCTGGACATAAATTACCTTTACTTTTCAAAGAATAAACCTTTCTGCAAAACCTTACTGTTTGCCATGCATCCTGTGGTGTCAGCTACATTTCTCAATGTAAATTGACTTGTTTAAAAGAAATGCCATTAGCAATGGTACTGCACACATTCAAGGCTCAATAGAGAATGTTTTAAACACTTTTTTTAACATAGAACTTCTAATAAAATTTTTAGCTGTATTAACAAACCAACCTGCATACCAAGTTGACACAAACACTTCAAACAACTGGGAATTACTTGTGGGCATATTCCTATTTCTGCTAAAAATATATACAAGGCTTTGATGCAAAGCTTTGCAGACATCAACGAGGCTTAGGATACAGGAAAGTCTCCTTAAATTTCTGACTGCTTCCCATAGGGATGGTTTAGGAGGGTTGTGTTTGAACTTGATGCTGCAGACTATTGTGTGCTGTTAGTCTAAACCTGCAAGTGCACATCGTGGAGCTCTGCTACTGAGTTTCTTAATGCAAAATGCCATGGAACATTATTTGCCACATCAAGAAAAGCTCAAACTACGCCTTCAGGAAAAACATCCTGAGTCATAATTACTCAATTATGATGTTAAAGATCATCCACTGTTGTGTGAGCACTGTGAAAACGAGGCATAATATAGTGGGTTACACAAGGTCTGACATTTCACCCTTCTTTCTGACCCTTCCCTGCTGACTTTAGGGATTTAACTCAGTTCTGTTGAGTAGTTCTGTGTGGCTTATTATTATTTCCCTTTTAATATTAAACTAGAAAATGCCTGAATCTGTTATGGCAGTGTTTCATGCTACATTAAAAATATATATATATTTAAAAAGAAGGACACGCACATTTAAAATATTTTAAAATATTTAAAATCTAGGGAGCTAGAGAAATAGAATTAGGCATTCATTATTATTGCACAAAACCAGCACATCTGTACAAGACTGTATTTGTTTATTATAAAGAACTACTGTGAATAAGATCATTGGGGAATGCTAACAAGAAAGAGATTATAACCACAAGAATGTTTGCACGGAACAAAAGTGATAACAAAACACAAATGGAAAATGTTTACAAGATTCTTTCTCAGCTGCCCAGCTCTCTTATAGCCACTTCAAAATGTATTTAATATTGTATGTAACAGAATTCCTAAGCAGCAACATGGCTTTTAGCTAATCACCCTCACACAAACAGATGTTGGGAGGGAGGGAGCAGCCCTGGCTCTGCGGCTCTTGCTCTGGGTGCAGCGCTGTGGCCCTGGGGAGCTCAGGTGGTGCAGGAACATCCTGCATCACTCTCTCCTCTCAGAAACCTCTGCTGTCTCTCCTGTCCCACCTTTCATGTGGATAATACATTAACCCAGTTGTCTGCCGTGATGCCCCTTCTGTTTCTGTGCTCTCTCGGACAGGTAAGGTTTGGGGTGGTTCTGTTCTTCCCTTCAGAAAGAGCAGAACCTGGTCAGGGCAGGCTTTCTTTGCTCTGCTTCCTAGGAGACCAGTCACTTGGCTGGGGGTTTTGACAGCAAAGGATGGGTGGGAGGAGTATCTTTTTGTGCACTCTTTGACATCATCTCCTCCCTCTCAGCTGCTCACGGCCATGAGCAGAGGCAGCAGTGCTACAAGGAGACCAAGCTGTGCACTCAGTGGTGCTGAGCTATTTGGGTATCTTCACCAGCTATTTCCTTAATTTAGGAACAGAGACAACAAGAAATGCATTCTTTGTTTGGGGTGGGAGCTGCCTGTTGGATCACGCTGCTGGTGTACTCAGTGAGAGAGAAAAAATAAAATAAAAAATCACAGCACATGGGAGATTTAGCTTCTGAATTTTGACCAGCAAGAAAAGAGAAAAGCTGAAATTTACCATTCTTCTCTTTCCACTATTGTGAGAAAAAAAAAATTATGAAAATAATAAACTCATAATTAGCTTTTCCTCCTAATGGATAATTCTCAAACAAGAAATAAACACACTGCAAATGCACAGAGAATTTCTGGAATGACAAGCTTTTCCCCAGACCCACACACAGGCCATGCAACTCCAGTAAATATTGCTCCTTGCATACAGATACACAGACAGAGCAGTAACTCTCCAAAACACATAATATTTCACAAAGTTTAATCTGGTTTCTTCTTAGTTGTGAGGAAAGAATTATATGGTTTTAAATAAAATGCTGAGATAAATTAAGACTCTGATAAATACATGTACAGGCAGATGTCTCTTATTAAAGAAGCACATAAGTGTGAAGCCAAAAATGAGGATAAAGAACAACTTAGCTGAAGAACAAAGATTTCAAGTGTTACTTTACTGCAGCAGATATTAGTCCACAACCAGCACAAGCACAGAACATTTCCTATGCACACAGGCAAGACATGCCAGTCCTTTTTTCCCTGGATATGTTCAATAAGAGGCAGTCATAATATCATGGGACGAGTAAAAAACTACTCACTGATTTTTATACTGTAATGTTTTTTAAAAATCCAAGCATTTAAAATCCAGTACTTATGGTGCAGAGAAACCACTGGGACATGTTCTTAAATGTGACACGATACTTGCCTCTGACATTATCCTGCAGAACATCTATTCAGGGTCCATGGCTTTTGCTCACAGCTCAGCATACTGCTGCTGTTCTCTGATTTATTCTTCAAGTTTTTGATCTGCCTGCTGATTATCTCTGAGCCAGTGGTTCAGAATTGTAGTTTTTCTGCCCTGCATCTTACTACCAGTAAATTCCTAAAAGGAGAGAGGGCTCAGTGGATGATCCTATCGTTATCCTACATGTTTTTAGCAAGAGCAGGGCTGCTTCAATAACACAGCAAATGAAGGCTATAATGTCAGAATTCCTCACTTGCAGGGATGGAAAAATAACTTCATTTTAAGATGTAAGCAAGAAGTAAGAAATCTTCTAATTTATGCCACTGCTTTTAGCCACAGAATTAAACACAGTATACTTGTACTTATCAAGGCACTGTGCTGCATAGAGTATTACTAGACAAAAGTAATGCAATCAACTTGAATGCATACTTATTTTGGCATTTGTTATGCAAAAGTGATTAAAAACCTGACTTTAAGAAAAATACTATTTTGCATCTGCTTTCACTTTGGGAATGTGCATGAACTTTGGCATGAGGAAAGTGTGGATAGCCTGCATGTTAAAGAGGAAGAAATTGAGAAGAAGAGAGAAATAGTAGGATTAAGTTCACATACTGCTGCTGTGTAAAGAATTTCAGTGGCAGTACCATGGATGGTGTGGCTCTGTACCACACCTTTTGTAGGGCAATCCGTTTTTAATTGAAGAGTTGCAGACTCTAGAGTAATTTTAATGTAGTAATTTAAAAAAAAAAATCAGATCAATAACGGACCAATAACAATCTGCAGAGGCATTCCTCATTCAGTTATGTGCAAATACTCCCTGAAGAATCCCAGAAAGAATATTTGTCTCTAAACAGCTGCCCTGACCAAACATTGTGCTTAGGTGGACCACATAAGCCACCTGGACTTTCTTCTCTCAAGGAGAGACCCTCATTTGGGCAACCACCCTGATAAACAGGGCCCTATTCTAACAAGAGCAGCCCCTCTTTAGTGGCTATTCCAATAAGCTGAACACTGTCCTTGCCAGGGGAGTTCTGTTTGATGGCCACCCTGACAGGCAGGACACTGTCCTTATCAGATAAGGGTGACATCTTGTGTGTGCCCTGGGTAAAGCCACTGGAGAGGGCACATGTGCAGAAATAAGGGTTATTGCTGTGTCATCCCATCTGGAGCGGCCCAAATGATCACCTGGCTTCAGAAGTTATGCCAAAGCTCCCCCAAAAGGTGGAGTTAGGTGGCATAAAAGAGGCACACTGGAAATGATGGATGCACACCCACCATCCAAGGACCACAACTTCCTACCAAGATCATCACTGGACCCAAGGGTGGTGATCTCTTCCCTGTCTCTTCTTTACCTTTATCTCCCTCCCTCTGTGTCTCTGTTTCTTACCTTATCTCGGCACATAAGGGTAACATAGTTTCTAACTTTGATAAATTTTACTACCCATTGCTTTGTTAAGTTCTGTTGGTTGTAACCTGTTCTTTTGACAATTTTCTTCAGTTTTGCTAAATTGTAATCCATTGCTTTCAAAGCACTATTCTGCTAAACTCTGCTATTTGTAGTCCATTGCTTTGAAAGTACCATCATTTCTAATTCTGCTAGTTGTAATCTGACATGATTTATAATCTTACTTACTTTTAAGTTGTATTTTTATACAAATCTCCTGAGTAATAATCTTACTCCTAGAGCACCATGCCAAGAATTTCAGAACTTAATCTCACTGAATGGGTTGTTGAAAGAGATTAAGTAGAGGAGGAGGATTGGGCCCAGCTGCACCCAGGCTCCTCTCTGAAGGAGTTCAGAAAACAAAGGGGTCCAGTCTGAATCCCCTGGGTTCACCCCCACTCTGGGGAACCCTACCCATACCCACTCTGTGGGAGGTGATATTTGGTTTGGCCCCCACACCTGGGGACCTGTGCTCACTTTGTGACAGTGCTGCACCCACCTTGTGGGTGGTGACACCCCCCATGCCAATATGTGTAAATAAAATAATTTAGAATAAAAAGCACCATCATGATCTACTTGGAAATTCCACAGTACGACTACAGTGGCAGGCAGCAGAAAAAAGAGTAGACTGAGACTCCAATAGTAAGTTATTGCTTTTATTTTTGGCAAAGCCAAATGATTAAAATTTCTGTTGATCTCCACTGTATATTAACATTTGTTCTTTCTCATTAGCTTTGCCTCAACAGCAGCAGTAGAATGGGAAGCAATGTGTGAAGGGAAATTTCAAGAAATAGAAATGCAACACTTCCAACAAATTGAAACTAAATACCATTTCGCCTACAATAGCTCTTAACAGGGGCAAAACCCCTCGTCATGGATGTTGATTACATATAAACTATTCACTTTAAAGTTGAATTTTAATTTTATTTTTATATGCACTATGTTGTTTAAAAATCATGAGCCAGGACTTCCCTGCATTAGTTGCTGTGCAAACAAAAGAAAAAGGGGTTTTATGGCCGAGTGAGTTTATATTAGAATTTGTTAATTTTTGATGAAGAATAAAAGATAATTTGAAAGAGGCATGCAAAACCAGAAAGCATTTAGCTATATAATGCAGCTCCTATTACAATTCTCAATCTGTGTTCAGAAAACACTATTACTAGCCACAGTGAACATGGCTATAAACTTGACAGTAAAAAGGATAAAATTCTCTTCACCTATAAATGCCTAAGATCAATGCAATAATGCCTATTTGCAAGAAAATTTCAAACCACTATCCAAAAAAGATGGCAGCAGAATAAAAAATAAATAAATAAAAAATAAAAAATACAGCCAACACATGAAAAACAGACTCTAAATTACTAATACCCATTAAAAGAATTTTTTTTCCCTATGCCTGCAAAACTAATTTTACTTCAATTTAAAGCAGAAGTAGTAAATAGAACTAGGGCTCAGCTTCTACTTTCTGGACTCAAAGTCTCACAGGAGGTTCTGGATTGGTAAAAAAAGAAATCTAGTGGTGGTTATTGTACTCTGCCATCTCTAGTGAATACTGGGGCATTCCAGGAATGCTTAAAGGGAAGGAGGTATGGCTTTATGTTATGAAACTAGGGCACATAAATAAAAGGTGTTCAAGGGTTGGACTCCATGATCTCTGAGGTCCCTTCCAACCCAGCCAATTCTATGATTCTATGATTTCTATAAATTAATAAAATAAATTCTTCCACATACAGTATATGCCCAGTATGCTTACTATAAAGATTTAGGACAACTGAAAATGTTTTAAGCTTCAAATCAGAATATTTAAGAGGCACTGAGTCATGTACCTTTGCCCTCCCAAGATCTTTATCTGCTGTCTTTAAAGGATTTCTCTAAATTCAAAACATAATAAACACATATCAGTAACTTCCTAAGTTACTAGCACTTAATCAGATAAAAAAAATTGTCACAAGTTCCATATCCTGACATACTATAATTATATAATTTCTTGAAAACACTGATAACATCAGGTAGATGTTGTTCGGCATTAAAACTTTGCACTTCATAGTAGCCATTACCCAAATGCAATTTATTGCAATCATAACTATTGAATTTTAAATGTAATACCAGATTCGAAAAATAATCAGATTCCCAAATGAAAAACTATCCCAGGAAGGGGATCACAGTCACTACAGAAACTTAGTGACTAGTGAAAAACTTGACATTTCAAAATCTGATGAATTTTTTTTAACATGAAAAGGTTTCAAAAGTAATTCCACTATGAAATGAAAACATTGTGTGTCTGGTTCTCATCTGTCACAGTGAAAAACAGTATTTCTTTAAACTGACTAAAATACATTACCCAGATGAATTGTAAGAAGCAGTAAATTGCTTACATGACCATTATTTCCATTAAGTCCCTTTAGCAAAACATTGTATTCTCAAGAACTACAAAAGTAAGAGAAATTTTTCAAATTGTGGAAGACAGAACTGTGTCCAGTACAAAAAATATTATTTTAATAATAAAGCAACTATTCTTTCAGCATGTGCATATAATAGTTTTAAAATTCATCTTTAAAATTACCTTAAGATTTAATAATTATACATAAGTGAGCATGAACGTGCAGTGTGCTGTGATAATGCCACCACTGGGTGATATCATCTGAGTCTATTATTCAGCAGAGCAGAGAAATATCAAGAAATAATTGGCCTGAAAACTCTCCTTTTAATTGCTCTGCACAGCCCTGGAAAGCAAGTTTGATGCCTCTAATATCAAGGAGCATATCCAATTCTGAAAATGAACCAAAATGGATCAGGCTGGTCATAAAGAAATTATAAGCACTGAGCCAGAGTATGCTAAACCACCTTCAGAAGAAATGGGAACAATTTTACTATGCCAAATGAAAACAAATGAAAGAGCTCACATAGGCTTCTTTAGCATGAAAAGAAAATACATAGGCTCAGGAGCTGGATATGGGGAAGTTTTTCAAGGCTGGTGTAAACCAGGGCAGCCATGAGATCTGGGTGATGCTCTTAAAAAGTTTAAAAATGTGAATTTTCCAAAATATGTTTTTAATTGTCTCCTTAGCCCAAGCTATGGAAAAAAAATATTTTTCTCTTTTTCTTTTTCAGGTGTCATTTTGTAAATATCATGATGTCCCATCTCCCTCAGGATCACACTGATTTAAAAATGAAACACAACTTCACTGTAGTGTTCAAGTTTCAAAATTCTTTCTATTAGTTCTAAAAAACTTCCCATAAAATGTCTACTTGGTGAAAAAAAAAACAGTTTTAAAAAAAAAGTACTTGGCCAATTTTCAGAAGCTATCTCTGGGGTAATAGATGTTTTAGTCAATCAGTCCTATAATAGAGAATTAGCATCAATGAGAACTTCAAGAGTGACTCTTGTCTCATCATTTTAAATACCAGATCTGTCTAGAGAGATGATTTTATTTCATTATATGGGGTTTTTTGCCATGTCAGAATAGAAGTATTAGCTGCAAAAGAGTAAATCTGCAGCGGAGTGATTAATAAATGTGCTTTAGGTTTCACTGTGTGAGAAGTATTGTTGCAATTGTTTTTTCATCTCAGCGTGCCTGTTGTGTGAAAGCTTGTTTTGTGTGCTAGAACCACTTCAACAAAATGCATTTTTAACTACTGTAGTTTATCATAAAAGAAAAGAGGGAGAAATAAAGATGCATTATGCAGGCAACCTCAAAATTTCTTTTTCTTAGTACAAAAAACACTTTGCTGGTTTACTGGATTCCACAGTATGGCATACAGTTGATTTAAGAAACTGAAGTTTAGACTGGTAACCATTTTAGATTCTAAAAGAAGGGACGGGTATTTTTTAAGCCTACTGGATAAAAACATATTTGGTTTGGTGCCTTGGAAAAATAAAGGCAAAAGAGGATCCTGCCAGGTTGAATAAATTACCCTGGCATGACAAAAGGGCACAACACTGCAGTTGAGACCAGATTAACATCTGGGGTGAACTGCCAAAAACAATGCAATGCTGATTAGCATTGAACTGAAAACCTCACCCTCTGTCCTAGGCCACATTATTCATTTGCTAAAGCCAAACAGGCTCTTCTTCATCAGCCTCTGCTTTCCTTATGTTCTCTTTTCCCTGGTAATGAAGGTCCTTCTAATAGGTGTTGCTTTAGACTCATTAACTGCTGAATCTCGTTCATTTTACCCACCAAAAGTTAGTTTTTAGATTGAAATATTATGAGAAAATAGAAAATCACAATGAGCTTTAATCATGATACTTTACTCCAGATACTGATACCAAGTGAACCTGTGCTGATGCTGATAATTATGAATTATGATATTTAGAGACTGTTGTAAGTGGAGAGAGTTCCCCGTGTCTCAGGAGATGAAGATATCCTGGGTGACTTCAAGCAAAACTTCATAAATCAATTCTTACCAAAGACCACAACAGCAACTGTTCTGGTTACTGACAATAATAAAAGGCACAAAGCACTTTGATCCTATTTGTCTGAGGGAAAGTTATTTAGTGAGCTAAAATAACACTACAGAACTATATAAATAGTACTGTAGCAACCAGTTTAGAGGAAAACAATAAAGTCCTAATAATTTAATGAAAAATGCATGACATAAAGCTCCAAGAAGAATGAAACACAACTATGCACAGGATTTGCTTTATGGTACAGGAACATGAAAAATAGAAAACCTTATTTAATATAAATAAAGTTATTTTAATGTTTTACTTTCAAGGAAGAAAAATTTAGATTTAGTTGTCAAATTACATTTTTGCAATTCTGATACTGAAGGGCCTAGGGTTTTTTTTTTAAAACCTAAGCATCTCTGTAAAGGCATGTCACTACTCTTCATCAGCATCTACAGACTCCAAAAAGTCCACAAAAATCTTGACACTTTTCTAATATTTTGATACATGATATTTAATGAAACATAAAATGTCTTCCCTAGAATGCTTTTAAAATCACACTTTTACCAGATAAAAAATTTTACATGATCTTATTTGAAGACTGAAGAGTCATGAAACCAGTACCAACCAAAAAAAAAAAAAAAAAAAGGTATCTTTGTATCTTTTCTGACCAAGCTATACAGTGGATATTTAAAAGCTATTACTTTAAAAAAAATTAAAATTCTCACTGTAACATGTCAACAGGTGAAATGACACTACATAAGTTACATTTGTAACTTTCATCAGCCCATCTAATTAAATCAGTACTTGACACAGCTGAAAGGTCCTAGCTCCACAAGCATGTAGTGTCAACCAGTAATTCTTGTGAATCTTTCCAACAAAAGACATTGATAAGACAGAAAAAACAGTGCCAGGATGTATCAACAGAGATAAGCTACAACCTCTGGTGAAACTTTTCATGGACTTTTGAACCTATTGTGACTCTGGTTTTTTACCTGGAAATACAGAATTAAAGGAAAAAAAATCTTTTCATCACAGAATTAAAGGAAAAACAATCTTTTCATAACATAATTTTACTATGTTCCTTTTCTAGTGTGTGCTTTGTTTTTATTTACCACCTGGAATACCCTCCAACTGTATGTGCCTGACAGTTTTCTTGTATTTTAAAATAAGGCATGAGCTTTAAGGAAATCCATCCTTAAGTTCCCAAGGAGCTACAATGTGCACCAGTGGGGCAGCAGGCTGCAATGTTCCTTTCAGCAGCAAACAGAAATCTCTTCAAAGCAAGAAACACTTTGATAATCACGAATACAGGTGAAAAACATCATGTGGGCAAATGTCTGTGATGCATTTTGGAGTCATAAAATGATTTCTGTATGCTTATGGCTTATTAAACAACCAGCCTACAGTATGATTTACACATTCCCATGAGCTCAGTGTTTTGACCTTGAACAAGGCAGAACTATTATTCTCAGTTACTAAGAATCACATGCAGCAGCATTTCTCACTTGAATGAGGTAAAAGGAAATAGTGGGCCAATTGCTTTCTTTTGAAATATATGCACTGATTGTACAAAAACCCCCAAATATTTCACTGAGTTGATCATCAGAGAGCTGGAAAGATCACTTGGTAGAGTTAAGACAAAGAAAACAAATGAACCCTGTGTCCTAGGGCCAACTCATGCTCTCTCTCAAGAGATCAAGTTCATGGCATCACAAAAATGTTGTGCCTGCCAGTGACATTGTTGTATGTGAACAGTGCTAAGAAGAAAGACTGAAATAACCCATTCTTTCACTACTCCCATAAAATATCTGGCAGTTGCATTCAGTACCCAAGTATGTATTTGGTTCTTTACAGCTGTCAAACATTTTGGCAGGGACAGCAAAAGGATGACTCATTTCTGAGTATTTTGTCTGACCTTCTTTTTAATTAAAACATAACATGGCACTCACATTTCATAGTCAAGAACAAAGTTTTCAATCACAAAAAAAAAAATCAAAGAGACCTCACTTTAAGGACATTTTCACACTATTTAGCCAATTTTCCTTAGATTAACATATAGCAATTGCTTATAGATATTTTTCTCCCAGATTCATTCCTAACAATGCTTTGCTTTTCTTTAGGAGTTGAAGGGTGTGTGAACAAAGAGCTAGAAAATCAAATTCTCTATAGTATGTGGAAAGCAGAGAATCAATTAAGATTTCACTTAGCAAAAGTATTCACTGCTTCTATGTATACACTTGATATAACTAATCCCTGATTTTTAAAGCTGCTCCCATTCTAAAGCTCTCACTCCCTTCAGTGTGGGTTATGGACATTCCACATTTTGCAGTATCAAACTTTGAGGTCCAGAATCCCACACACATCTCACATCAGGGCTGTAAATTTTTGAATTTGATTTTTTTGTGTGTTTCAAGAAACCTAACTGACTTCTAAGAAATGAATACTCCTAACCCCACTATGTCCACACTTACACAAAGTACTTCAAAATACATGAGGAAAAAGCAGAAATGCAGTTGTATCGAGAAAGGGAGAAACTGTGTTCAAATACAATCACACAAAATTACTACTGATTTAATCAAAATAATTGCATTTTGTAAGCCAGTGTATATACAGATGATGTTTTTCTTGGCAGTGCTTTTGGACAATTGTCACAATTGTTATGAAGTTAGGAGGGTCTGATTAGCAAGCCAGACTTTCAGGAATTATTTTGTGAGTGAAAACAATGAGAACGTACAAGTTGGGCTGCAACTCTGGATCTAAAATGCCCAAGGACTAAAACACCCCTAGTGAGGCACAGTCTTGTAAGTGACAGCACTCAGCTTAAGGAAGCACCTTTAAGCACTATTTAAAAGCCTTAGCTTCATTTCCTCAACACATGGTGTCTGACAGACACAGAAGAAAAAAAACACAAGTCCTGTCCCTAAGAGCCTGCAACATAGGAATAAATCACAAAGAGTAGGTGAATATCAGGGGATTATATTGTAGCTCAGTCAAGGTTGGTAAATGGACAGAATGCTGTCCATGTTACCACAATTAAGAGCCATGTGGGCATCCAAGTCAAGTGGAACTGAGAAAGTATATTTAGTGCAGAACAATGTGAGTTTTTGGGTTTTTTTAACATAAAGATAATTACAGAAAATAAGGAAACATAATACACGTACAAATTCATGTACATCTATATAGGGAATTCTTATTCTACTCAAAAATTCCTTCTCTTTCCTCAAATTTAAGTGCCACTTATCAGTTCCCAGTCTTACCTATACACAGAATAACAATTTAAACCAGCAAGACTAATCAGCACTTTGCATGTGTATTGGTCTACAAAAATGAGAAGAAAACCAGCTGTCTGCATTTTTTCACTTTCAAATCATCTTTTTTTTGCTGTTATATATAGGGCCAATGTGTGTGCTAAATTTCATTTTCATGGATAAATGTGTAGTATCAGACACCAGCCTTAAAAAAAACCCAAAACACACATCACTGATGGGGCAAAAAAAATATATATAGGACTTTGTTAAAAATCAGGCTGTGAAAAATAGCAGAAATTTCCTTTGGAGCCCACTGCCTCTTGTAGCAGTAGGTATAGTGTTTGGTAAAATTCCAGAAATTTAGTCCATTTGCATAATTGCTTTTTTAGTTACAGAGTGCTTTAAAAAAATACACATTCAATCTTAAAAAACAAATAGCCACAGATTTTCTTGACTAGTTCATTAAGTTAGAAAACTAGTAGAGGAATTTCTCCAATGGATGAATTAAATGGAAGTCCTTTCACTGACAAAAGCAACCCTACAGATCAGGTCTTTTAAGGACTAATTTTGAACTGCTTCTGATATCTGTACAAAACCACAAAGATTTCTGTAACTGATGATTGCAATGCCAAGGGATTAACGTAATTCTATTTATTAAACAAATTATTTACATCATATTAAAAAACCTGTTTCCTTACTAAAATCAGCTGGTAAACAGATGTGGCAGTTCTAGGTTCAACCATTGCCCAGCATTTCCTTTTGGCTGTGGCTAATCACAGCTCAACCTTACTCCCCACTCATCTACTCATTACAGGAGTATTTTATATTAACCTCTCCAGTTAGCTGCATGAGGAGTCTGGGTAATTAACTTCAAAAGATTAGGGTGATACTGTTAGGGGTTGATGCATCATCTGGTATGTCCTGGTGCCTAACTTGAGCAGAAGACAAGATGCTCCAGAGCTGGCCTTGAGATAGTTGCAATCAACACTAAAGATTCTAAGCATGAAAGAGAAAAAAAATTTAACATAAATATAATTTTAAAAAATATATCAAGAAGTACATTATGTTGCAGTGTGCCACACCAGCAAGTAGCAGGACATTATGTGATGTGTCACAGTCACATTAGGTGCAAACAAGTCCTTTCATCAAACAGTATTGCTACTCAGTTACATGACAATGTACAAAATTAAACATTAAACATTAAAAATTATGCATCTCTGAAAATAAAATTCAGTGATTTTATAAAGAAAATATTTTCTAAGTATTTACATGGATAGAACTAATTGTTAACTAACTAAAAAAGTATATTAATAACATCTTTCAAACCAGTTGGCTGAACAGCACAACCTGAGAGATTTTAATACAAAAGTATACATGAAGGCAATTCCATTAGCTCCAAAAAAGTAATTTCTGATGTACTTTGCTGCCTGACCTGATTAATCTGTGCTATGTCAGTTTTCATTTAACAGTTAGTACTTGACTAAACTAAACCAAACTGCGAGATGATAATGCACTCACAGATCTTACTATTATATTTGTTTATCTTAAAGCTTTGTCTTTCATCATAACACCCCCCCCCAAACAGTTATTTTTCCACCAGTCAGTCTGTGTTCTGTAAACACTCTTTATAGTGCCTATTTCTTCCATCTGTGGATCAGAGCAAAACAGATCTTGCCTTCAGACAAATTCCATCAGTAGAACCACCTATAAGAAAATAACCTGACTCCTCAATATACTTCTAATATTTCTTCAGATGTATGGATAGCCACTGTGTGGTTCCTGCTAAAATAAATAGCTCAGCTACTATCTTGTTTCTTCACTATTTGCCACATATAGACATGATCCATGGATATGAACAGAGGTTTGCAGGAAAAGGGGATGAAAGTGCTTATCCATCCTTCAGAGCACATCCTCAGTGCAGCAAAGGACTTCCACTGAAGTCTTTAACTCTATGCAAGTTTTAAGTCACATGCATTTCAAGCCTCAAAATTAATGTTCTGCATCTGATTCCATCCTGAACTGGGATCTGTACTTTTAGTATATATATAATTTTTTAGAAGACTATTATTAATAATGGCAACCAGCCACCTGCAGCACAGGTGGATTATGGAAAGCAAGAGCACAAGACAATACCTGGAAGAAAAAAATAACAAAATGCTATGACCCAGTAGTTTGCTCTCATTGGTGACTTTGTAAAATGAGATGACTAATTTGGCCATAAATCTGTGAACAGATTTGGGTCTGATGCTATTTTAACTGAAGTATATATTTACAGATATACCCTCCAGAGAATAAAGGTTGCTATTTCCAATCGGGAAATGTTTATTCATGTAACTTTGGTGAATTACTAAAAATCATGGAACAGAATACCTGGATAGTTTAGTGTTAGCTAGAAGTATAGAATGTAAATCTGGATGTCTCCCAGCTATTCTGCTGCTAGGGCAAAACAGGTAAAGAAATAATCTTAAAATCTTTACTAAATAAAACTGTTGTAATAAAATAAACCAATAGATTCTTCTCAAAATAAAACAACTAAACCACAACCAGGTCAGCTACAAGACTTTCCTGAGGGGATACATAGAAACTATTAGAGAAGGGCCAGCCTTTTCACTTAGAAAGTAAAGAAAAATAACAAGATTTAGGTTCGTGAGAGGAGAGACAGATTCTGGTTTACATAATCAGAAGATCACTGTTCTTCCACTGAGAATGTTCAATTGCCACAACAAAGAGGTTTTAAATACAGCCAGCTGGGTCAGCAGTCTGAAAAGACCTGTGCAGGTAACAGGACCTACATCATACGATACTATCAAGGATCTGTGGCAGCCTCTGCACTTCAACAAAAAATAATTGCAAAGCCAAGAGAATGCTGAAAGACTCAATGTCAGATAACATCCTTACCCAGCCACCTGGCAGCACTCTGCCTTCTTGCACCAACAGCTGAACACTCTCTGTGCCTTCAGGAAGAACAAGAAATAAGAGCACTGCAATAATCAAAGTAGCCAGTACATAAAATTGGATTAGTGTGGTAAAGTAGTTTCCAATGTAAGAAGTTCTAGATGCCTACCCAAATGCATGTCAAGAAAATATTCTTGTACACCAAGCCTGTTGGATGATGTCCATCTCAGTGGATGAACAGAACATTTGGTGAAGCAGCCTACAGATAAGAATGAAGATCACAAAAGAGGATGAGAGGAGGATCACAAAAATAATCAGAGAGATGGAACACTTCTCCTGTGTGGAAAGGCTGAAAGAGTTGGGGTTGTTCAGCCTGGAGAAAAGAAGGCTCCAGGGACACCTCATAGTGGCCTTCCAGTATCTGATGGGGACATTGTAGGAAAGACAGGGACAGACATTTTAGTAAGGACTGCAGCAATAGGCTGAGGGATGATTTCTTAAAACTAAGAGAGTAGATTCAGAAAAGATATGATGAAGAAATTTTTTACAATGAGGTGATGAAATATTGGAACAGGTTGCCCAGAGAGATGATAAGATGCCCCATCCCTGGAAACATTCAAGGCCAAGTTGTACAGGGCTCTGAGCAACTTGATGTAGTTGAAGATGTCCCTGCTCACTTCCAGGGGTTGGATTAGATGACCTCCAAAAGTCCCTTCCATCCCAAACCATTCCATGGTTCTGTGAATCTCTGGTTCCCAAATGAGCTGAGCAATATCTGCTTTTCCTGGCCCAAGCATTAGCCAGCTCATTGTCATCCAAATCCAATTTCACAGACACTCAGTGAAGGCAGAGACAAAAGAGGCCTTTCACTGATAAAGTCTGGTAACTACAAATCACAGAGCCCCAGATCTTCAGTATGCTGATGTTAGTGAGGTCTACACTGTGTGCTCCCTTTCCTGGTGATATCATATTTTGTGCATGAAAGGTTCCACTAGACCCTTGTCAAAAATCAATCTTTGGAGTGGAAAAAATCCTTCCAACATTACCTTCAAGGAGAAACTCATATCTATTTAAAGAAAACAATGTAACCCAGCCTGGACCATGGCCAGATAATAGGAACAATACATATTACATTTATGTCTAGTGAATGGGTCACTGCTCGCAAACAGCAAAATCTGGGTTCATGACCCTGCTCTTCTAAGGACATCTGATATACAATGATAGAGTATACAAAAACAAAGTGGAAGAGACTTCCTATAATAACTGTTCTATGGATTGTCTTACAGCAGATTGCACCTTGAACTGCAGGGCACAGAAGTTATCACAGGGCTCTCATAAAACATTGCCCAAACCAAGCAGAGTGGGAAAAATACTTCATGCCTTTACACTTTTTAACTCACCCTCCCCCCACCACCACCCCTCAGCATAACTTTGGAATGATGATCAGTTTGATAGGCACTACAGCCAGGCATCAATATGCATTTCTCCAGTTTTCCAAGAACTTATTGTTGTTTTGCAATGTACGTGCTGCCAGCTCCAGCCACCTTGACAGTATCCTGAAGACAACATACTCCATATCTAATGCTTCTCTCATATCCACAGTACAATATCTCCTAAGTTATTTATTACAGGAGATGAATAGTTTAATACAATCAGGGGTCCAGTGAGAGTTATGTCTAGAAGTCAGTACCTGAACACTTTTGAGGACTTGAGCCATTCCAACTCTGTTCTCCATCTATAAACTGCACATAGAAGTATTTTGCAAAAGGTTTTGAAGTTTGAAAACATTTAATCATAAAGGAAATGCACTTTAAAATTACGTAAACTTTACAGTCACGCAATATAGACAAGAATATCAAAAGCTGCTAAAAACTACTCTTATACTCAACCAAATATAAGCAATGCTATACATGAAAAAAAGAATTAATTACATGTCAGAACATTAGACTATCCTTATTTTTATTATTTTTATTTTAAAATTTATTATTTTACATAATTATTTTGTTTTTTCTTTTTTTTTTTTTTTAATTGGACATTCATATAAAATGTGAAATTGGTTACTGAAGCAAAGAATAAGCACCCTATCTACTTCTTCCTCATGTTCTTGAGAAGTGCAAAGCCCTTGCAGAAGACAGTGATTTCCTACTATTCCCTAAACCCACTGGATGGGCAATAAAAGAGACAGATGTAGCACAGGTCATTATGAAAACAAAATTAACGGACTCCATAATGAATTAAACACAGGGAATCAGAGAGACAGAACTGTTACAGTTGGAAAAGACATGTAAGATCACCGTGTCCAACTGTCACCCTCAAAAAACCCAAAACAAAACATTAAACCAAATACTACTTATCATATGTATAGACAAATGAGCAGGTGAAACTTAATTAAATCTTAAGAAAATGGATGACAAGACTGGCTCCCAACAAGAACTAATAATGCTTAGTGTCTGTGATGGGAGAGAGATTTAGCAGAAGTCCTCATATTAATAAGAAAATTCTCCTTTACAAACAAAATGTTTGGGGTTTCTAGTGCTTACAGCTACAATTCTTAAGGCATAAATGCAAAAGATTGAGATAAGGATCACATGGTCCAATTACCAACTTCCTTATTCATGAATTAATCTGTATGTGACATGTTAAAGATGGAGTGTAAAGTATCTACCTTTAAATATTTAATTTCAATACATGAAGGAATTTTATGTTTATTTATATAAAATGACTATTCATTATTACAGTTAATATCATTAATTTCCTTGCAAGTCTTAACAGAAATAACACACATAAGAATCCCCATAATTAATTTTCAAACTGAACAGCAAAAGCAAGTTTTTATTCGTAGCAAATGTAATTTTATTATTCCTCATTCTTCTTTAATTGGAAAACTTATGCCATTCTGTTTTAAAGGAAATTATTTTTAGAAGTGTCATTGCTTAATGCATGCTGCCAAACCTTTGAAATAAGAGTGCAAAAGTATTTTATATGCAGTATTATATGATTTTAATCAAATGATGGCACTCCCACTGGTATTTAAGATTAATCAGAAATCCCTGATACTAAAGACTAGGAAAGGTTCAGAAATTGAATTTACACTTGCTTTAATATTTATTTATTTTGTCAATCAGATCTCAGGTTAAATTTAACAGTTTGCCTTAACATTAGAGTTGTGTAACCATTAAAGTTCATTTCAGAATTACAGCTATTAATATAAACCGGTTTGGTTTTCATTATACCCTCTCAAAAAAAAAAAAAAAAAAAAAGGTGGAATGGCTATTGGGAAAGGTGTGGAGTAAGTAACTGAAAACTGAGGGGTTTTCTCAGTATGCTTCACTATTTATACTGAATGACTTCATTTTTCATAAGAATATGAAATTTTTCATTTTCATTCAGTCTACGTAGCATTTACATCATCATGTTTTCTACAGAAATTTGGAGTACATTAAGTTTGAGTATAGGTGTGAGAGAAAAAATGGAGGGAAGGCTTCTAGCAAGAGGAGTGGGAAAAAGCTTTGCTGTTCCATACATAGAGCACTTAAACTAAATTAAGTCAAAGCCCCACACTCATATGACAGAAGTGACACAGGCTACAGGGAACAAGAGCTGTCTGCAAATAATCATCTTTATCTGACAACTGGAAAGCAGATACTGTGACATGACATACTGCCATGTTCAAAAGTTCTAAAATTTCTGTTTAATTAGACTTTCCTACAGATGGCAGTTAATTACATCAGGCTTACTCATGTTTCTGCATTCACCATAGGAGCTTCTTATAAAGTACATATGTTTCCAGTATTCCACACATTCCAAGTATTCTCTTTTATTGCAACTATATTTATATATATATTGTAACACTGCTTTTAGTTTTTTATTTGCCCAATGGCCATTCCAGTTAAAAAAAGACCTGTAGTCATGGAAAATGAAGATATCTGATATAACATGGGATATCCTGTAGGAAATTCTGGGCTTATTTCTCCCACATGGTCTCTGCATCAGAGGGATGTTGAGACAATTTGTATTGACTATTTGCTAGAAGCAGTCAGGAGCAAAAGAGGCCATAAAGAATTGGTGACTCCTTTACAGCTGATTCAGTCTAGGATGGGAAACCCTGCAGGCACTCATACTGTGGAGCTTTTAATAGCTAAGGCTGGGTTTCCTCTATATGCTACAGAAAAAGGCAACCTGCTCTATAGGACAAATCAAAACACTTGAATCCAACTCCTGTTCTACATAACTTCTAGATTAACTTCTCAGTCATCACCAACTATTAAGCTTCAGAAAAAGACACAAAAACTCCCCTGCTAATACAATGACTTCTTACTTTCTCGGTTACTTTTTGAAAAATACTTGTCATATTTGGGCTAGTCTGAGCCTCTTGTCTTTAACTTATTCCAGCTCATATCTGTAATTAAATTATTTTTTGGATGAAAGAATAGCAACCTAGCATCACCCCCAGCTAATGAGGACAGAAGTCACCACTTTCTGCTGCTTGGTTCAATTCATATTTTCCCCACTGAGAATCATAAGCAAGACAGGTTCAAAAGGTGTGATGCTCTAGAATGATCTAACAGCAACTGGGGCACTCTTAAGACATGGCAAGTTTCATTTCCATCTCTCTGCTACAGATAAGACAGAGGAATTATTCTAACTGCGTTTTCCTCTCTTACACATATATAAGTCAGATCATTTGGATGAAATGAAACCTCCTCCTCTGGACCAGGAATGGTATCAAAGTCTAAGATTTTAATCTTTTATTTCCAGGTTTTCTCTGCTTTAATTAAAACACACTTTAAACATGGCATTTATTTTTTCCTGATAAAACAATAACAACAAACTTAATGTATTTCACAAATCCATAGTTTAAAAGGACTGAAAGAATTATTCCATCTTACTCAGTCCTGGCTTTGCAAATACCACCAACAGCGAAGATTAAAATGCAACCACAGAACAGTGTAAGGATATTTAGTATCTCACAAAATTCTTTTTCTTATTCACATGGTCATCAGCTTTTACCTCAACCACTGCAGCCCTCTCACTAGCCTTGACAAATGCAATCCTGGCCCACTTATGTCTATTCACAGCATTTCTAGAGAGATCATTATCTTGTCATCACTTTGATCATATCATACCCTGCTCAACATCTTTTCCCTTGCTCCTCGGTTTCCCTATCATATCAAATTCCTTTTACTTGTCTTCAATTTCAAAATCCTTTGCAATTTATTCTCCCCTATGTAGCACTCTTCACATGCTATCATTATGGCTCCTGAATCATTAATCTGCCTTCTGAAATTAGAAGACTATTTGTACTTTCTCCTACTCTCATCCTTATGCTACATAAAAACGTGGGCCATTGTCAGCCTTCCCTTCAGTCCTTAAAATTCAGCTCTTACATCATGTTGCAAGAAAACTGATTTGGCTACCAAGAAGATAGAGACTCATTTTCTATAAGGAGTCATATGTAAAATACAAGGGGTAATGGGCACAGCTTACTTCTGGGGAGATTCTGACTGGAGTCCAGAAAAAAATTGTTCACCATGGAACAGTCAGACATTGGAATAATCTTGCTAGGGAAATAGTGGATTCCCCTACATGGGACAGTTTGTGACTCAGCTTGACAGGGTGCTGAGTGACCCCTTTTAATTGTATGTTTACTTAGCAAGGTTGGACTAGATGATCTTTGAGGTCCTTGGAATCCTGACATTCTATGATTCTATCTCTATGAAAACTGGGGTAAACTTGGCTGCCAGTGTCCTGAGCTGAATGACTAGTACGGTGTACAGTATTACCTGACATCTTCCAATCTCTTTATACCTGCGTTTTCTTTTTTAACTTCTTAGCTTTCAAAAATCTATTTTAAATGCATTTAAAAGCTCTGTCAGACACAAACCAAGTTATTGCTGCAGATTCATATCTAAAAGAATCAAATACTGTGGGTGTTGACCACCTGGGCATTCCTGATACTGGGACTTCACTGACTCAGGAAACCCCCAGACTTTAAATCTCTTTAGTGCCTTACAGTCTTGGTATGATTCAAGAATTGGCATGAAATGTATTAAGATTGGAATGCTTCAGTAAGTTAAAACATAAAACTCAAAAATAGAATGGGCCATCTATGTAGCAATTGTTTTGACCTTTGTTTTTATTTCAGTGTGATGTCTGCACCTTAGCTCAGATGAATTCACTGTGCGACACCGTGAGGAATAAATTATTTTATGCAACAAGAGTAGAGGAAACTACAAGCAAACTGAAACACTTAAACCCCAAACACTTATTTTCTAGCACCTGCAGCTGTTTTCCAGTCCACATTCATGCAAACGCCTTGCAGCCTCAAGTTCCCACGACAGATCCTGCCCTTTAATGAAATCAAGTTATTCCTTTTAAATGTTATTGGCATTTTACAGGCTGTTAAAAGGAACAGATCTCCGAATGTTTATATTGCTCTGAGTCTCCCTGATTGTGTCCTATTCTGATAACCACCTGTCTGATGAAGCTTTGATTGGGTATGCATCTTCTACAAATAATTCAATAGGAAACAAACATGTTACTGTTGTATTAAAACCAGAATGTGTACTGGGACCTGAGATTATTGGTCAGTGCAGGAATTTTCCAGGCATCTGGTCTGTAGCTCACATTGCATGCAGTGAATTATACCCCAGTAATTGAGAATGATGAATGATTTGACCCTCTTAAATGTATAATGAGGGGAAAAAACAGCACACTGAGAGCCAAGATTTAGGCAATTTTAGCCTCCAGGAAAAAACAGCTGTAACCCAATACCACCTACAAATCTCAGCGGATGCTTCGGTAGAGTAGTATGTCATGTACCTTGGGTAATACATCTTGCATTGTGGGCAAGAAGAAACCCTAATATTGATCTTCTACACCATGTGAACCCATATGTAATGTCAAAGAATTTAGAGGTTTACAAAATAAGGTTAAAAAAACCACTTAATCTTTTACCTGGGGGATTTATTTTATTTTATTTTTTTTCTGCACGGGAATTTTATAAATCCCTGTAAAAAGCAGAAGTATTAAAATAAGTGTTAGAAAACACTGCTAAATTACTCTGATACAATTTAATGTTGCAATGGCAAGATAATACCTTTTTTTGCACATATCTCTGTAATGCTATGGTGACTTTACAAAAATATAAAGCTAGCAGCATATCCTGAACTCAAAAAGCATTATAATGAGAAATTTCATGCTAGGATTTCACACTGGGATATCTTGCTGAGGTAAGAGACTGTCCAGGACCAACCTCTTATTCACAGGGATAGTGAAGCCAGAGGTCAGCTCACTTCTATTACACTTTGTCTCTCTCTCCAGCTGGCCACCCTCCTTCCTGCTGCACTTTGAGGAAAGAGCAAAATGGAGAACTTCTTGTGAGACTTTGGAAAAGGTGCTGTCTACAAAGCAGCAGAATTAATAGACAGATGACAAGGCAGCTATGAAACTCAGGGACATGTGCCTTGATTTATTATTGTGAAACACTGGATTGGAAGAGACAAGAGAAGTTCATATACATATACTTAAAATTTGTATTTAGAAATACCAGGCAACACTGTTGGAGAAATTTGGTACGTATAGTGAGGGAGGGAAGTGAAAGGCCAACAAGTTATGAACAGTGAAAAAGAAGCTAAAAGTGAAAATAGCTTTAAAATTACTAAGGTGAAACCAACCTGGTATTCTTTCTCCTTTTACTTGTTTTCTTTTTTGGGCAAGCAGTTGCTAAAAGCACTTTCTGGTCAGTTTAACTGGTCGTAAATACATTCACTGCACTTTTTTGCCTGTGGTTCTGACATGCACAAGATGAGCAAGTGAACAGTTTGCAGTTCTGTTTTGGCACAAGGAGTAGATTTAAATATGAATGGAGAGATCTCCTGCAGCTGACAGAAGTGCTCACTCATTCCACCACTGCTGCAGAGATGCTGCCACCAGCTCTAGGGCCCCATTTTCAGAGGAGCAATTCAGATAATGCATATTTATAATGTTTTTACAGCCGAGTGAGTTAACAAATCACAAAGAGTTTGAATTACACAGGAAGTAGCAAAAACCAATCGGGTAGAGCCCTAATTTGATACATCTGTATTGTGATGGGCTCCATTGTATGGACTCTGTCCTACTCCATGGCAGAGAGAGTGCACATTGAAAGCTCTACATTTGTATTCTGAAAGACAGCAGCTGCTTCCCATCTTCCCTAACATCAGAAGAGAGTTTTACATTCAGAGTACTCACAAGCCAGGAACACTCTGATACAGGCTGAGTATTTCTCTGAGTACCCAGACTCTATCCGCTGCTCAGAAAAGCTGCACATGGCAAACAAAGGAGGATTTGCTGAGGAAATACGCTGAGCTGTCAAACATGCACCCCAAAAGAAAAAGACAAAATTTTACCAATATTTCTAAATTAAGTGATAGGTTTGTGAAACTCTGGATAGCACATCAATGTTTCAAACACTGGGAGACAATTTGCACAACCAGAACAGTTTCCTTCCATTTTCTGTTGTGCCAATAAAAATCAAAATAGAAGACAGACAAAATCATCTTTTCCAAGACTCATATTCAACAAGCTCTTTGCAACCATTGTTATGGTACCTTTTTCTTATATTTTCTAACTTGTAGTTCATTTGCTGTTTTTTTAATAGTACATTTGACCTAAGTCCTTTGCAGTACACAGCTATCAGTGACACAAAAACATCTCTCCATTTTCTAGACAACTTTTTATCTGATTTAGAACCTTTTTGGCAACACATTTCTTGTTCATTCATTAACTAATCTCCAACACAAACATCTTAGTTCTTTATTCTCAGCTAACCCTGACACATTTATCTCTAAACCAAATTCAGCCTGTTTTCTACATTGATTTCAGTGCTCTAAACACATCTCTGTTCCCTAAAACTGCTTCTTGCAATGATTATAGAAACATGGTGAAAGCAGTGGTTTGAAAAGAGCGAGAAAGAGCTATAAAAAATATTTTATTTATGTGGTTGGAATAAAATTATGCATTTGTGTACCACACACTATATTTCCCGTGATTCCCTGTACTTTTTAGAGCAGGAATGTTTATGTGTTGCTATATAGAATCTGGCACCGTGGAAATTTCAAAGAACAAGTAAGATTTCTAGCAGAATACATAATTAATGATGATTAAACCAAAACCACTGGTTTTCTGTAAATGCTACATCTAAATTCCTCTTCCAAAATCTAGTACCTCCCACTGTTGAACATAGCTCCTAGAGATGAATGCTCCAAAGATATTACTTACCAAGAGCTAACCACAAAATATTCAAATAATATGGGTGTTACTATGCTTTTGCCACATTATTCTGTATAGTGCAAAGATCCTCTATTACAGACACAAAAGTGGTTTTGTCTAGTTATGAGCAAAGTAAGTCAGATGCTAACAAACACCACCAAACAAAAGCCAAAATCAAACCAACCACCTGGTAATTTACCCATTTATGCATTTTACCCAGCAGATTTTGTAATTCATAAATGAATGAGAAGCTACCAGAGTTCTCTTTTCTAAAAGCTTTTATGTTAATTGAGTTTGCTCTAAACATTTTCATATATCACATCAAGCATTCAATGAGGTGCCAATTCACTTTGTTAACAAACTTATTTCCCAGATGTGGCTAAAGCAGGGACAGAAGGCTTGAATGTTCTAACATACCTAACAATTCAATTACAGTTATCTTATGGTGCCATCACATATTTTTCTTCAACAATCAAACAACCTCAGCTGGAAACTCCAAGCAATAACATAAATAAAGGACCATCTGGCAAGAATAATTAAGGAAGGCTGGAAATAAAACATTAATTAGTGCAGTAGTTCAAACGACCTTCAAAGGCCTTATTACAAGATTATATCCAAAACAGATAATCATTTATTTCATGTTACAGTTAAATTTAACTAAGCATGAATAAATAATAATATCATTTTAGGACGCTATTACACTGTTATTGACTCAAACTGATTTTGAAATTGTCTTATTTTTATATAACAATAAAATTAGAATGGAAAGCAACCTACATCAATTTAGAATGGCAGACTTGGTTTTCCCCTGCTCCACATCAATGAGTCAAATGAATCAAGCATGCCTCAGAATTTGCATACAAGAAAGGAATAGAATGGTTTGACAGGACAAATATACATCCAACTAATTGCTTTTAAATCATTTACATTTGTTTTCTCAATTTTGGAAGCAAATGAATGGCAGCCTAGAATTGCTTTCTGATCTACGAAATGCAATGAAATGCCAAATATTAAGGTTTCTTAAAATCTCCACTACACAGAAAGATACATTGCTATCACAAACTCAGGGAAGATGTCTTTCTTTCACATCTTTCAAAAGAGTTGCTACTTTTACTGATGATCTTAAGTTGGCTACTATTAAAAGGAACCAACATATTTCAGTTATCTGTAGATGGGCAATGTTTTCATTATCCTCAAAGCAATACAATGGGGAAAAGATTACTTGAAATATAATATAAACATACTGTTCCAAAGGAAGAAGAAGAAAAAAAGGGAAAAAACAAAAAGAAAAGGAAAAAAGAAAGAAAAAAATAGCTCAATTTTCCTGTGTTTCTGCACCTTTTCCAAACTGCATTTAAAGTGTATGCATGAATTATTAACAAAGTTATATCTGAGTATTTTCTGGATTTGTTCTTTCAGTTGAGCATTATTGGAAAAATATGCTAAGGCAAAGGATGTTAAAGAGGACTATAATTAAAATGCATTAATTATTTTATTTTATTATTGTACAGAATTGCCATCCAGCCAATGAGACCAGAGGCTTCATTATTTGGCAGAGTCACCTTCTCCTTATCCTCAGGCTACAGGACATCAAGCAACTGAATGAATTATCTTGGACCACAGCCAGCAGCCTGTCCTTTAGTTCCAAGGCAGACAATGACAAAGCTTCTGAAAGTCTCAGACATCATCTGGATAAGCAGGCACAGGGGACAAAATCTTCCTTGGGGAATCTGAAGACCAGATCCACTTATGAAGAGCCATTACTAACAGAAGAACTACAGGAGTCCCCAGTGCCACCCAAGGCCAAGAGAAACTGGATTAATTGCTGCCAATAAGTTATTTTCCCACTACTGACTGGTGCCTAACACAGCGTGTTGTGAACAACACCAAACAGTGCACACAGGGAAAGTGCAATTCTAATGCTGATACTGATGTAATGAATTCCAGGTTTGCTCTTTTGTCCTTCCTAAAGTCTACAGACTTAACCCCACAAACCTTATGAGGATGACAGATATGTTGCTGATACAACAAGATTTTGGTTTTTAGAATGAGAAATTCCTATGGGATAAACCAGCATGTGAGTTCACCACTGCACTGATTGTTCAGGAGGTAAATTACCACTAGAACCTACTGTTGTTTTGTTGTAAAATAATTATAATATTGCAAAATGTGTGCCTACACAGTAGGGGGAAAAAAACCCCACAGAGAGAAATAGTTGGCCCTGTGTTACTGGCCAAACAACATCAGTGGGACATGAGAGGAAAACTAACAACAGATGATGAGGAACTTTGATGAAAGTGAAATCTGAACAATGTCATCCATAAGGAAAGGTGAGGAATGGAAGGAAGCAAGCCCAGATATTTGGGAAAGCAGGAGAAAGCAGCATCTAAAAATAGCATCTAAAAAAAAAATTAAAAAAATATTTAAATATGCAAATATGCTAAATATTTAAATAATATAAATATATAAAAATATATGAAAAATAAATAAAAAGCACCTAAAGATAGGCAGGCAGTACTTCCAGTTAATTAAGGGACAGAAGGAAGAAATTACCAGGGGACAGAAGAAAGGTGAAAAGCCATGGAGCAGACTGTAATAACTCCAAGATAAAAAAGGAGGAAGCCTGGACTTGACACCAGCATGAGCTACAAACCAGTTCCAGGCTAGGGAGCTGGGACCAAATTGCAAGGAGACAGGGAACACAGATGTAGAAAGTGGAGTTATTTCTTCATAAGGGAGGTTACCAAGTGAACAGACATCTCTACAGAGTTCTCTGATCCCTGTGCTATCTGTAGAAGTGCTTCTCTAGTCAGGATGCTTCAGATGCTGTGATTCTGCACATGGGGAGGGGGAGGCAGATGGTCTGACAGCCTGTGCAAAAGTCTGAATGACTCCAAGTTTCAAGATCAAGCCAAGGATAGAAACCACGAGAGGGACAGGTGCTCTGCTGTGCCTAGTTCCAAGCCCTGCTTTTTCAGGTAGGTGGTTGCATTGTTGTTTTACTACAGAAGAGTTAGGTCTTCAGGCTTATGAAAGAGAAATAGTTATTTTCCAACAAAAAGCTGAAGCTATGTTTAAAAACCCACAAAAACCAAACAAACCCACAATGCAGAATGGGCCAACATAACCATAAATATTTTTTGTATTATTCCCACTGTCTTTACTGCTTGCATTTCCTGAGTAGCCTTCCATGGTACCTAATTTCTTGGGAATTGTGCAGAAGCTGAGGCAGTCATGTTCTCCAATGGCATTAGCTGAGGCTGCAATAACAATCAAGTCTTATGAACCCCCAGCAGCTTCCAAGAGTTCTGCAACAAATGCTGCAACTTAAGTGCACCAGATACACAGATGCCTTGAATGGAATGGACAGAGCTGCAACACTTCCTATATACCCCTCACATCCACAAAATACCCAACATTGGTTCAGAGACACGTAAACATTCTTTCACTTTTGCATATTACACCTCCATTAGTGAAGCCAGTTCTGTGAATGGAGGAATTTCAGACCTCAGAGGCACTAAATAAAGTGCTGACCTGATGAAGTCTGCTCTGCATTAGGTAGCCTGACCCACTGAATGATGTTTCATGAAGTAGAGAGATTATGCTGCAGCCTCACCAGGCTAGGGGACTCTCAAAGAATTTGCAAAAGCAGCTCAGATTCAGAAAGCAGGAATGCAAAAAGTGCTTCAGTGATCTCCCTCTTACCTAAATAAGAGATGTGAGACTTGGAATCTCTCAGATGTTGTGCATGGCCCTGGCTGTTATGTACTACTTCCCAGAAAAAAAAGAAAAGCTCTCAAATAAACTGCAAGGAGGTACTGAGGTGCTATTCCAGAGGCAGCAGGCATGGGTATGATGAACAGGTGATGGTATTACTCTCATTGTAAATCTTACTAAGCTTTATGAAGCATACTATAGCATTTGTATGCAATGCATGTGTAAGAAGATGAAAAGAGCCTTTTCTGATTTCTTGCAAGTCTTTTTGGAAGGTATTTTGATATTTTTGTGGTCGTTTAGGTCAAAGAGGTAGAGGCATCCCTTTCTTGGAAGAAATCTGTAAAGGGCAATGCAGGCTCCCCTGGAAGCTTCTGACTTTTTCAGGGAGAGTGCTGAGGTCAGAAAAAGAGTATCTATTATTTTCTTAGAAGTCATAGCTTAATAAACCTGCACTTTTTCCATGTGAAATAAGCACTTGTAGAGTGAAAGACTGCTTCCACATCTCTGGCCTAAACAAAATAAAGAGCTTGAGGACCCATCATTAGCAGGTGTAATAGCTCTCCAGAAAAGACAGCTTGAAACTTGGAGAGCTATGCTCTCTAATTAAAGCTAAATAAATGAAGGAAAATAAAACCGGAAAAATATTCCTTTAGAGAACTTTCTTATGAAAAACTATTAAAAACAATTTTCCCTAATATTTATTTGTATTGTCTGACTCATGGAAGAAAGGATATTGTCAAAATACCCTTCAGATACATTTAAGATTTCTTTTTCTGCCTTCTAGTCTCCACAGCCACCTTTTACATCCAGTTCATATTTCTCTTTCTCTTCCTTCCTACTCAGGGTCAAAAACTTCTGGCTTTCATGATTATGAATTGTGGATTACAGAGAATATGATGCAATCAGACTGCTTTTTCCCTCTGAAACATGATAGCAATTACTAATAGTTCTAATTTCTCTGTTCATCTTACGTCTTTCAAACACACAAATAGAAAAGCAGAAACTTAAAAAAACCCAATCATACTGTTATGAAAAAAAACGCCTATTAAGCCTATGATTGTATCAGGTTTTTTTATGTTTATAACTCCATACAAAGTTATTAAATTCTGAGCCACATGAAGTATTTGGAACAAATTTTTTTTATAAACAAAACACGTAATTTGGTTATATGTCTGAAAAAGACAAGCAAAACCCATACAGACAAAGGCACAATTCTCTGCAAGCAAAATCAAGGAAAAATATTCTGAAATATGATAATCACTGAGGGTAGAATTATGGCTTAACTTCAGAACCAGCAGGAAGAGCATCAGCACAACTGAGGTTCTAAAGGAAAAGTTTCAATCACGGAGCTCCCTTGAGTCTACACCATTCCTAGGAGCAGACTCCTCACTCTGGAAAGAATGTATATCTAGCTTTTCAATGAATGAGAAAATCAATCCTCTATATAGGAGAGAGACACTTTTGCATCTATTGAAATTAAATAAACCCCACAGGAAACAATGGGCTTCTAAAACAGCCACGCAGCAGGAAACACTACATGCAACTAGATGATTGGCAACATATTGTCTATATCATTGCAGTGAAGAAGTCATGTAAATCAAAAGCATACCTCCCCCCCCCCCCCAAACACCCTTTCTTGATTCCCTGGGAAATAAGTATCAAGTGTAAATTCGATGCCAATTTTAATTTTCAGTTTGACTGAAAAGACGACCTAGAGCATCTTTCAGTATCTTAGAAGTATATCCATTTACTTTAAAATTTCTTTCCCTGCAATCATCTCTGTATCAGGAAGGGAAAGGGAATGGAGTGGTCTAATATGATAGCAATAAAATTAAAACATACATTAATTCATTTTTCTTATGCAAAAATGATGGATTGTGAAGATGCTTAGAGAAGCATCTCACAACAGTCACACAGTTCTCTCTGGAGAATCTAAACTAGTAAACTTAGTAAAACTAGTAAAAAAACCTAGTAAAACCTAGTAAATCTAGTAAAGCTTGATGACTGGATTTAAAATATGGTAGGGGTCGGGATTCCTCAGTCTGGGGACAGGAACTCCATCAGGCTTAAGGATACTCAATTGCATGAATTTTCTACATACTTTTTGCTTACTAGGCAATGGTCAATTAAAATCCTTGCTCCGAGATTATTCCTAGGATTTATAAAAGACTGAATTTGACTTCTAGGATAGTGGAAGTCAATCTAAATCCAAACACATGTACCTCTAAGCCTTTGAACTGTCCTGTTAATAGGTCACTGCTTAATATGGTTGATTTAATACAAGCACTGTTAGAGCAACTAATGAACTGCTTTTTGTGCTGCATGAAATGGAAATATCAGCCTAGGTGAAGTCATTCAGAGAACAGCAATGATCATTTGCCAATGATAATAAAAGTTGATGGCAATTATTGCATACCACGCATCAGAAAACTTGATTTGTTAAATATGCTTTAATAGCTGGGTTGTTTCAATAAAAAGTACAAAGCAGTCTTATGTATAACTTTTTCCTGACAAAACAATTATTAAGCATTTTTCACACTTTCATTTAACATCTATATTTCAAATGTCATTAGCAGTGTCCTAGTGACAGGAATACACTAAAGCTGACATTTGTCAGAGCTGAGAGTAGATTGGAAAAAAAGAGAAGTAGTGTTCCCCCATCTCTGCCCTGAGGTCACCTGTGAACTGCAGGGTGCTATTTAATAACCCAGATCTTATTTTCTCCTGGTGTTAAAGGAGAATGATAGTCCTCATTTTTGTTTGTATTAGAAGTGAGATATACAAAATTCTTATTTTTCTTACTCTCTACATGATCTTCTATCTTACACAGGAAAAAAGAAAAGCCTCTTTTGTATGATAAATAAATATGCATGGATGCAGTTACAGGCACACAAAGTCATTACAAATTTCATATGGTACAAGATGAAGCGTTTTATGGCAATTTTTGACCCAATTTCTGCCTCTATTGCTTCTGTCAGAGTTCCTCAACATAAATCAACAAAGTTCAAAACATTTTCCTCCTTTCCTTCTGAGCCTTCCTTCTGCAGAAAAAAAGGAGATTCAACAGAAAATCAAAAGGTAGTGAGTGGGTCTTTCCCCTCTACTTACTAATTAATATTAAAAATGTAGATTTTTTAGCTTCTGGAATTAAAAAAAAAATCTGTAAATATTATCATGTTACTTTGATTTTGAGATATTTATATCCCTATAAATCTCTCAAATGACACATTTTTCAACGTTCTCAAATATTTCAATATTCTAAAAGAGGAATTTTGCATCTCTTCAGTAATAAGTCAAATGGAGTAGCAGTCAAGTAACACACATGGAAACATTATGCAAATATATCAACCTATTTCCAAAACACACTTTTAAAGCACTGTAACTGAACTGAAAATATTATAATCTAAAATAGCATGTCATAAAATTATCTACAACTCTAGGATAGTATTTATTTCTTGTGGTGTTATATAATTTCCAGTCTTTCTATGCATTTTTTTTCACCCTGGAATGCCAGGAGGGAGTGAAAATGGATACTCTTTCATTCACATTATAAAGGTCTTAAAATTAAAAAAAAAAAAAAGTGAATTTTGTGAAACAAAATATGAAAGAATTGCTTATAATGAAGAAAAAATAAAGAAAAAAGAAAATGTTTTATATTCTATCAAATCACAAAACATTAAGATTTTTTTTTAGTCTGAATGGGTCACGTATCTACCCATGGTGAAAAACATTCAAGTGGAATTAAATATGCAGATCACAAATAAACATACTGAGAAATCTAAAGAAATTAACTCAAGGGCAGATGCTTAAACAGAATATAGTCCAAAACTATAGCTTGGGCCAGGTCCCTGTTAACTGTAAGTATTCTAATTACTGAGACAGATGATGTTTCAAACGAAAAAGCCACTTTGGCTGGGGTACAATTCCTAAATGTTGTATAATTTTATTATGCCTTTTTACATTTACAACAAACAGTGAACACTGTGGAACATTCTACCAGAAGTAATGTAAAATATTAAGTATTCATATTGCAAAATCACAGCACACACCTTGTGATAGCTGGGCCAACGTCTCCAGGTTTGGATGAAAAGGCAAGGTTATTCTTTTCCTTTCCCTACCCCCCTCATCCTTTTTTTTTTTTTTTTTTTTTTTTTAATAGGTCTGCATTTTCTGGCCAAGTAATTTACCATAATGAGGAGCTGCAAAAGCTATGTTTCTTTCAACAGGTAGATAGTATGGCCTAATTTAGAGGGATTCCTGCAAGTTGTCCCTCACAGAGACAATCAGTGCAGCAAACTGGTTTTGATCACAGAGGGCAGAGTCTGCTTTGACTTAGTGCCTTGAATTTTTACAAAAGGTTTGTAATTCTTCCTCCTGATGAGCAATATTATTGTTCTCCATTCCCACACTGGTCAGTAAGATGTTTCCCATGCACAGATACTGCATTAACTTAGCTGCTTAAACAACAAGAACACCCCTACAAATACACTGAGAATCAACTATTCTCAGGAATTTCCCCTAAAATCCTAAACTCTGGACATCAGGGAATTCTCCTGCCCCGGGCAGGCAGTCATTACAAACTTCTCTTACAAATGAATCTGTAATATGGTAAATACTGGTCATGACAGTAGAGCTGGCATAACAACTACACATACATACATCTTATAGATGGGCACTAACTTGGTCTTTTCCCAGTGAGACTGGAGTGAAAATAACCATAGATTTCAACAGAAGGAAGAGGGACAGAGACAGAAACCACTTTCAGGGCTAGCATATGAAGATGCCATGATCTCACTCTGGAATATTGTCTGTCACTTAATTAACTTGTATGAAAGCCATTACTGAGTTCCTGAGACATTGGAGTATCTTGGTTTTAGCCCTCTTTTACTTCTGAGTCCCAAAGGCTGGCTCATGCTCAAACTAAACTTCTTAAAATGCTTTACAAGCCTTTAAGAAGTATTTCTAATAACAGTAAAATATTCTATATGGAAATAAGAAAAAGGAAAGAAAATGCCTATTCAGCAAGAAAAGTGAATAGTGGGCACATTAGCAAAAACCCACTGCAGGATCTGTCAATGTGTTTTGGCAAGGTTATTCCTCCTGGCTGAGGGAACTGATGGACTCTCATATTAACAAAGGTACAAGTTACTGACAGAAACCTGCAAATCAAGAAACTATTGAAAAATTTCAAATTCACTCTTCAGTCTTCACCTTAATCCCTTTGTAAAACTTTTGAGAGGGGAACAGCAGACATGTTCCTGACTTTATCTCAATTCCTGTTGGGATTAAATCACTCACTCTAATGCTTTTTGTTGATTGTTTTTAAGTATCAGCGTAAAGTGGGTTCAGCCCTCTTAAAACAGAAGGTATTAGAACATATAGAAATATCCACAAATTTGATCCATGTTTCTTACATTATTTGTCTGCATCAGAATTTGACATTGTCTCTCCAGCATAAATGGAAATACAAACTATTAATTATGTACAAAAATTACCAGGGACCATAATACATGTAGTTCATTAAAATTATGGGGATAATAACTGTATGCAGAGGAAAGTAACTGAAAATATGAAAATAAAAATTTAGTTCTAGTATTTTAAGTTGCTTTCACAAATGGACATAAAGTTTAAACAAAAGCTATTAAAGAGTAAAGTCACAGCCACTTTCATTCCTAATATATAAACCCATAGGTTTATATGATCTGAGCTTTCATTAACAATTTCTGCCTACTTTTCCTGAACTTTGTATCCCTTGTAAATTATCACTCAGTTCTTATTGCAAGCAAATAATTTTATATTCCTCACAATTTCACCATTAAGGTAAAAATTTTACATATTTAACACTCAAGTCAAAGTGCATTTTGTCAAGAGTACATAAATTTCAGATATATTGTATCCTTATTTTTTCCTACGAAAAAAACCCCCATGTTTCCCCCTACCATTAGGAACAATCTGACTACTTTTTATAGTCAAAGAGGATCTTGTTATCTACTACTTTGGAGATAAAACTGAAATTTGGCAAGCAGGCTATTAATATTATGACTTTTACCTTTTTCATGAGAAAAACCTGTGATCAGATAATAAAATGCTTTAAACATAAATACAAAGGACATGAATTATGCAGGAACTTGAGCAATCCACACTGAGGACTTCTTAAATCTGGAATAATGATCTTTGAAACTTTTGAGGTCTTCCAACATATGGGTCTATATTAAACTACTTTTTAGCACCTGTGCTCTACAGTAGAACAGTGGTAGTGCTGTGACTTCTAGGTCACGATGATTCCTCTCTAATTAAACATCATTCCATAGAAGAGAAAATAGTTACTACTTCCCTTGTCCATTACAAATAGTACTTTCTTCCCTCTTTCACCTAATTTATTCTACAGGAAGACATGATGGAAGAGTCAAATCTGCATACTGGGATTAATACACAATCTTAGAGAACTCTTACTGCATATCCCAGTTGACTTTGTTACTGTGTTTCTGTAAAAGTCTATAACTCAAAGATTTTTATATCCCTTATTTGTATTAATGCTATATGTCACCAGGCAGAGAGAAATTTGAACTTTGGGAACATACAATACTTGGAGAAAATCAAGACCAGGGTAGCAGACAACATTCCCCTCAGATAAGATCGATAGCAAGGATCCTCTGGAGCCCTGGCAGTACTTTAAAGTGTGTCTATTAATGGCTGCCAAGAAAAATACAGAGAGTCTTCTCTTGCAAAGTAAATTCAGTGCAGCACACAACTTGCTCTCCTGGTGCATGCAGAATATTTTGTCCTCCCTCAGCCACAGCCAGAATCAACATGAATAAACAGGCAGGGCAGCACAGAGAATGGGTGATAGCATCGACAGCTGGAAAGAAGGAAAAAAATATCTGTCCCTTAAAAGGCTTTCCTGAATAGCACATTTTTTTATTCCTGTAATTATTTATAATCTACAATACATTTCTGTCTAAGATATTCATATGAATGTTTTTGAAATCACAATTTTATCTGATTTATGCAAAATACATTAGCTTGATTTTGATAAGTTAATGAATTCATTCCAATAGCTGAAGAGCTATTATTTCATTTGATTCTCCTGAATCCTAGTAACATCGTTTGCATCCTGTTTTGATGAGGAATCAGTCTGGATTTTTTGCTTATTTGTGTTTGCCTGCTAGAAAGGTGTGTAAAAGTGAGCACTAAAACCTGGCCTGTGCTATTCTAAAATTCTATTTTTGAAAATGTATTTTTTAAATAAGAAATTTCAACATGATGAAATGTATAACTTTGCACTGCAATTTGGCCGAAATATATCCCAAGGTTTCAGAGTGAGCTGCAGGACTGGCTATCATATCCAACACACCTAAAGAACAGCTACAGACAGAATTAACTCCCCCTAAGAGGATGCTCCCCTGATATCTCATATTGCATTAGAGTAGACTCACATCATTAGTCTGTCTAGTGCACCACAGACATTTAAATGCATCCCTTTCTGACTCTTCATTCTGAGAAACATCAATGCCAACACATTAAATCATCTTCTGTCCACTGTTAGCACTAAGAAGAATCAATTTATCTTTTACAGTGCATTGGTAAAATACTAATGGTAATGAGTCAGATGTTTCTGTTAACCCAGAAACCTGCAGCATTTCTACTTGGAGAGAATTTCCCTACTGCATGCTTGTAAATGTTGGCAGATTTCAAAATATGCTGATGTGATGAAACAGCTGTTTTCATGATTAATAGAAATCAAATTACATATGCTGTATGTCGGTCAGCAAAGAGACACTTGTGAAGAAATCTGAAAGTGTAAATTCACACAAAACAAGCCACTCTCATGGCAGATATCCCATTCAGTTATTTTAAATCCAAAATACTGTGCAGCTTCTCGAAGCATCTTACCCACTTCACCATGAAACAGTGTAGTAGAGAAAATTTCATCCAACAAGCCATTCAGAAATCTGTGTTTCTAAAATACAGTCAACATTGGTCCCTGGGGAATACTTTTTTAATTCTCAACTGATACTTCAGCTGAAGTTCATTATCTTTATGCCTGCTTCCCTTCACTATTCAATGAAGTAATAACCACTACCTTAATACCTCATGCTGAATAACTTTTCAGATGTTTTTTTCGCACAGCCATCTACCAGTTCACTCCTAATACAGCCTAAATTGCAAAAAGATAGTTTCACAATGTTACATACATTTCCTCTGTGGAAAAGTCTTTAGGAAAATACTGTTTCATTACCACTTAAATGGGTTAGCTTTATTATGTTGCTTTTCCATTTGCAAAACAAACAAACAAACAAAACAAAACTTATCGAGTCTTTTTACATTTAACCTGCTTATTACAGCAAATTCTGAGTTGACTGCAGTAAGAACAGAAACTGGCTTGGAAGCAAGGTACATGAAATACCTTCACTTCTATTGCCCCAACTCATCTCACATGTAACCACATAAAGGCAGAGTTAGAATCATAGATTTTAGTTTAGTCACTGTAAAATCTTTTCAGATGAACCACAACCACCAGCGTCCTCCCCAGCACAGAGACTACGTGAATAGTATTGAAAAAATGCTTTGGGGAATCCCCCTGCATCCCTACCCCACTGCCAAACTTCTCTCATTGGTAGATGTGAGCTTGGTCAGTGCCCAGAAAAGTTCCTCCTCAGTACAGCAAGCAGCTGCTGGCCAGGATACTCCAGGAGTTACTGAGTTGGATGGAAGAACCAAATAATGAGAAACAAAAGGCAGCAGCTACACAGCTTTTTCCAGACAACAGCCAACCCAGTCAGTTGTCACCCTCTTTGCCAAATATAATTAGCCCCAGGTTAGCTTAAATAATTCAAGCAGTACATCTTTGCTAGCCCAGATCTTTTTGATTGAAATGGGCTAAGTGAGCCCCTGCAACTCATTCAGCACAGCTGAGATGATGATAACCTTCAACAGATGGCAGTGATGAGCTGCTGGGATAGTTACAGAATTATAACCTTTTCCACTGGCATAGCTGGATGAAAAAGAAGAGATGCATTTACATCTGAAGGAGATCATCATACTTGAATGAAAAATCAATTCTATGTGCATTCCTGATCTGGACACCTATCACTCAGTCACTCCATTCTGTGTATTCATGAAATAAAATCACAAATGCATCCTAACCTTTTTTTCTTAAGCCTTCCAGGTGTACCTACAGTGTCAACCAGCACTTCAATTAATCCATGAGTTCTTCCCATTTCTTAAAAGTCAAGTACATAATAATGAATGTACCTGAGAGAAATGCTGATATTGGTAAACAACATTTATTTTGCTTCCTTCAACAAAGACATGAAATGTAAGATTTCAAGCATACATCATTGAGTGCAGAACACTATAATTAAGAACTATATATTAGAAATAAAATTATTTTTGTGATTTCATATTAGTTCTCTTTCTTGTGTTACTCAGTCTGTATTAGTCTGCTTATTTAACAACTCAATCTCATGGACAATTAAGCAATACTCACAGAGGTATACAAATGTCCAACCCAATCAGT
Source organism: Calypte anna (assembly GCF_003957555.1). Classification (NCBI taxonomy): domain Eukaryota; kingdom Metazoa; phylum Chordata; class Aves; order Apodiformes; family Trochilidae; genus Calypte; species Calypte anna. Next base: position 28,055,875 of record NC_044252.1, on the reverse strand, counting down.
TCCACCTTATTAAACTCCTCTTTCATTGTTTTGTTGCATCCTGAATTACACAGTCAATACAGTCTCCTCCAAAGGGCTACAGTTGTGAATACAACTTAGAAATAAAATCTCAAATTTGAAAGATCTCGTTACCCGATTAAAATATATTTCAATACATTTGCTCTTTTAAATGTAAAATAAAAGTTTGTTTGTTTGTTTGTTTTTTCCCAAGAACTTACACAGTCTTTCCTAACTTCATTTTTGAAGTGATTTAAAAATTGCAGCACTAGAGATCTTGAAATCACTGCTGTTACTTCAGATGCTACCAGAGATTCTTATAAGATACAAACTCATTCTTTATAGCATCAGCTATAATGACAGAATTATTTACTGCACTTTATGGAGGCACTAATCTTGTTTTCCATATTCCTGCTGAAAACTGAGGATATTCACTATCTTCCTAACAAACATGGCATAACATAAAAGTTACCATTATATTATGACACAATTGTGTCTTGATAGCTCTACAGTACTGTAAAGATTGATTCCTTCCAAGGGTAACAGCAGACAGAAACTAGAAGAGGCAACTTTTGCTTTTCTTCAGGAAAGCAATAATTTCTTTTACTTTGTGTCAGTTCTATGGAAGACACAGGCACTTTCTTATTGTATATTTATTTTGGCACACCACATTTAGTTCCTGAATTAGGAATCTTAGAATAAACTACATATATAAGAGAATATTACTTCATATTAAATATGTTTGGCCATCATAAAAAAAAACAACCAATAAACAAGCCATTAAAAACCCAAGAAGCTTTAAAGCGACTTTCTCTTTTTGAGTAGAGGGTGTTTAATGTAAAATAAAAATGTTACTAAGTCTGCTGATGTTTCTCTGAGGACTATCACCTGAATTTGTAGAATAAGAACTATTCAACAAAGTGGTAAATTAATTTCTTTATAACCTATCTTACATTCCTTTCATTTTTTACAGAGGATGAGTGATCTATAATTTGTCAAAGGAAAGGGATAACTCATATTTTAATATAGCAGCATACATCAGTGACAGGTCATGCCTCTTTGCAGTAGAGACCTTTAAGTGATACTAAATGAAACTATTATATACATACCATATTTCAAGTGACTGCCAACATTAATGCATTGTATCAGTAATAACTATGAATCTACTGTGACATATTTGGGCTATTTCTCTGTGCAGTTATAATAAACTTTTGTCCAAGAGCATTTAAGTCTGTAGCACTCATTATCCTTGTTGTTTGACCCAGAAGGGTCCTTGGCAATCAGAATTCTGACACAGAAGTTCACAGTTCAAATCTGCCTTTCAAGTTGTCCCTTGAGACTACTTGCACTGATCCCCAGTCTTTTTTGACAGCTGCATTGAGGTTTCCTTATTATAAATTCCCATCTTCTAATCTTTTCACTGGAAAGGGCAGCTGCAAGTAATGGCAAGTTAATTGCAGCATATGACACATATTCTAACAAATGCTTTAAAAGATTTGTCATCTATGCTTAAAAAAACAATTTGGTGGCAATAATTTCAGGGTAAATCTCCAAGTGCTCAAGAGGTCTGGGTTGTTCCTAAACACTATATATAAAGAAAAAAATTAAAGTACATTTTATGGGATATAGGTCTTAGTAATTGTCATTGCATGGCAGGGTTTTATGTGACACCAGTGGAAATGAAATTGTTTCAGACATATCCTGGCAGCCAACATGTAGTTCACTCACAAAAGGAGGTCGACTCAAACCAATAACAATCTACTGTTAATATATTCCAGTATTTTGCTTAGCTGTATGACTGCAAAAGTTTGCAATATTTAAAGCAGAATAGGTTATAATGTGTTATAGAAGGCAGAAAACCAGAAAAATACTTACCTGTATTGACTATAAACATAAGAGAAGACATACAAGCTAATTGTAGTTATTTGGCACTTGCAATAATTTTGAGATCAACTATGACAACTGTAATACAGACCTATATGCAGTTATCCTTCCTCATGATGAGAAACATCAGATCTCATAAACTACAGAAATGTAAGAATACATCAGTACATGCATAAAAGAAGAATGATACATACTTTTGGAGAAGGTGACATTCTAATGTCTACATAAGGACCAAACCAATGGCCCACCAGGGAGCTATTATGATGATCCAGTCTGACTTGATCCGTAACATACTTTAAAAAATTGCCCCCAATAGTTTATGCATCAACAGTACAACATTTATTTAGTGACAGAGAATCCCTGAAACCTTTGAGAAGTTATATTTCTCTTTATAGGATCTTGCTATACAATTTCCTGCTACATTGAAGACTTCACCTTAAAGCTGGTAACTTTCTCCCTTAAGAGGAGATTAACTCTAGTCAGATCACCTCTTAACCTTCATTTTGCTAACTACATTGAGATCTTCAGTCTCTGTCTAAGCATTTTTCCAACCTCAGAAAAATTCATATCTTGCTTCTGCTGATACCTTTACAATTATCCACCCAGAGATATTTCTGATAAGTATTTAAGGAAAGGAGCAAACATGATAAATCGATTAATGGATTATAATAAAAATAATTTGTAAATTCATATATGCTCTAAATAGCTGTGAGTTTCAATTAGGACTTAAGAGTTCAGGTCTAATATTATGCAACAGGTTCACACCCATATAGCCCTTTAGGGTTTTCTGTTTTCATTCCAGAAAGGAAATGACATAGTTGACATTGGGCTGCTTTTCAAGAAGCAAAAGAAAAGTTGAGGATAAGGGTAAAGTTTTCTGGTCTTAAAGCAGTTTAATTCTTCAGCAAAATTTATACCTTAAACTAATCTTTGTAATTTTCATAACATCCTTGTACATTTTTTCAGTTGACATCAGTTATTCCTTTTCAGGTCTCAAAAGGCATCAGTGATCCCTTCTGTGACATAAGAAAGAAATATATGCTACTTTCTCCCTCAAATCTGTGAAGGGACCTTTGTTGGAAGCTGAAGTTCTGACCTCATATACATCATTGCCCTGGAGGTTAAAGTGATATAAGAGGAGCCAAAATATGCAGCAAGCTTGTCCCACATGAGTGCCCAGAAAATGAACTGACCAAACAAGTTGCTGACTTTATGAGTCTCAGGTAGGCTCTTTTTTAACTAGTGTGTGTACTGGACTATACATCATGTTTCAGTCCAGCCCCACTTCTCTTTTACACTCACTACAGTTTAAAAAACCAGTAACAACCAAACAGAAATACCCTAACCCAAAACAGAGCAAGAAAAATATGTCATCCTCTCAAATGCTGCAACACAAGACGAAAGAAAGATGATGAATAAAGACATTAGGAGAGTCACACCGCCTGATTGCTCCAAGAAATGCTATGTAAGAGAGGATGCCAAGTGGTAGACAGCCAGCTCAGAAGACTTCATCTACCTCAGCCCCAGGAGCACCATGGTGTGTCTGTGCTGTACTTGTTCATTTGCAGGTTTGGAGAGATGGCACCCAGGAGCTTGGTGAATGCTGCTGCTGCTGCTCTGTTATGAGTCACAACCCACTGAGATATTTCATCAGATCTTGTCAAAGATGTAGGCTCTTCTGAAAACGTGCAATGCTTTTTAATCTTTATTGTGATTTAAAGATGTTTTTCATAACGATTTCCTCTCACATTTTCAAAACTACTTTCTACCTGAAATGGTTTTGTTTAAAGGATTTTTTTCTATTGTATGATTTAAACAGCATTTTTTTTTTTTTTGAAAATAAAATGATGCACAAGTTTTCAGAGCTGTAGGCCTTTCACAGAAAAAAAGATGTATATATTTATTTAGATTTAACAATAACTAAAATAAGCTTTTCCAGGGATCTAAACATCTCAATATGCCATTAATAATGCAATTAGTCACACCTCCTTTATGGCCCTATGGTTTCAAGGGAACAGTGTAGGAGAAAAGAAGAGCAGAACAACAGTGCAGTAGCAGAACATCCGTAAATTAGCAAGTGTTTTTTATTAGATAATTAGCAACTGGAAAAGTAGTACATGCAAATATTCTAATGGAATAACTCACAGTAGCATGTGTTTAAATGGCATCCACAAAATAAGTCATGAACACCTGAGGTGGTAAAGCCCTAAAATTGCATATTTTAGCAAAAACAGAAGAGTAAGGCTAATGAGTTAGTCGTATATTATTCTTATATGCTTATAATAATCCCTTAGCTAGCAAGTTGGTTTTTTTTTCAAGGTGTTATAAAAATTACCACAATATGTATTCGTCAGAGGTATCCCTTCAGTTATATCTTCAAATACCAGCAGGACTAATCCTCAAGTAAAATACCAAAAGTTTAATGCTATTGTATTTCATTTCAAAGGATTTGAACAAAGAAATAATTTCGGATGATTAAATCAGTTCATTTTGAAAGAGAAATTGTAGAGAAAAATTGAACTTGTGAAAAAAGTTTGTTGTATTTCTCAAAAATACCCAGGAACAGTTCCATAAAATTAGAGGCATATGAAAGAAATCAGCCTTGCATTCCAGAACTCAACAATTAATGGGTGAGTTGTTGAATATTACAGATGAGTTTCTTTGTACTGACCTTGAACAAGGAGTCATTGTGAAGTATCATCACTGTATTTATACTGTTAGTAGTGTAGGAAGACTATGTCCCTCACACTTCATCATGCATCACTGAACTGTAACAAACTCTGACAGGTATAGAGCGTATCTCTAAATATTATGACACTCTGCTACTGACAGCTGGAAAAGAAAAGCTGGACACAACCAGAGTTCTCACATTTACTGGAAAAGATGAGCTGCCATCCATAGCAACCATATTTCAAGAAACACTAACCAGTAAGTTTTAAATATTTTTTAAATGTCTCATTTCTTGACATCTTTAAACACAGAAAGCATCAGTTACAATTGCAGAGACTCTTGCTGCCAGCAATTAGTCTTTGTGTCTTATGTATAACATTGTCGCAGAAACCACTGCTAAAAAACAACCAAAACCATGAAAATCTACAGCATTCAGTAACCTTACTCGATTATGAAACAACTCAGTGACCTCAGTGCCTGGCAGGGTCATGGAACAGATCATCCTCGGTGCAATCACACAGCACCTGCAGGATGGGCAAGGGATCAGACCCAGCCAGCACGGTTTTAGGAAGGGCAGGTCATGCCTGACCAACCTGATCTCCTTTTATGATCAGGTGACCCGACTGGTGGATGAGGGGAGGGCTGTGGATGTGGTCTACCTAGACTTCAGCAAAGCCTTTGACACCGTCTCCCACAGCATCCTCCTGAAAAAACTGTCAGCCCGCAGCTTGGACAGGAGCACCCTGTGCTGGGTTAGGAACTGGCTGGAGGGCCGGGCCCAGAGAGTGGTGCTGAACGGGGCTGCATCCAGTTGGCGGCCGGTCACTAGTGGTGTCCCCCAGGGATCAGTGTTGGGCCCAGTTCTGTTCAACATCTTCATTGATGATTTAGATGAGGGGATTGAGTCCATCATCAGCAAATTCGCAGACGACACTAAGCTGGGGGGGAGTGTTGATCAACTAGAAGGCAGGAGGGCTCTGCAGAGGGACCTGGACAGACTGGAGAGTTGGGCTGATTCCAATGGGATGAGGTTTAACACGGCCAAGTGCCGGGTCCTGCACTTTGGCCACAACAACCCCATGCAGCGCTACAGGCTGGGGACAGAGTGGCTGGAGAGCAGCCAGGCAGAAAAGGACCTGGGAGTCTGGATCGACAAGAAGCTGAACATGAGCCAGCAGTGTGCCCAGGTGGCCAAGAAAGCCAATGGCATCCTGGCCTGTATCCGGAACAGCATTGCCAGCAGGTCCAAGGAAGTGATTCTGCCCCTGTACTCAGCCCTCGTGAGGCCACACCTGGAGTACTGTGTCCAGTTCTGGGCCCCCCAGTTCAGGAAGGATATCGAGGTCCTGGAGCAGGTCCAAAGGAGGGCAACCAGGCTGGTGAAGGGACTCGAGCACAGATCCTATGAGGAGAGGCTGAGAGAGCTGGGGTTGTTCAGCCTAAAGAAGAGGCGGCTCAGGGGAGACCTCATCGCTCTCTACAACTACCTGAAAGGAGGGTGTAGCCAGGTGGGGGTTGGGCTCTTTTACCAAACGACTTTCAACAAGACAAGAGGGCATGGACTTAAGTTGTGCCAGGGGAAGTTTAGGTTAGATATTAGAAAGAATTTCTTTACGGAAAGAGTGATCCGTCATTGGAATGGGCTGCCCAGGGAAGTAGTGGATTCTCCGTCCCTGGAGATATTTAAAAAAAGACTGGATGTGGCACTCAGTGCCATGGGCTGGGAACCGCAACGGTGGTTCAAGGGTTGGACTCGATGATCTCTGAGGTCCCTTCCAACCCAGCCAATTCTATGATTCTATGATTCTATGATTCTATGATTCTATGATTCTATGATTCTATGATTCATGGCAAAGGTCATTTGCCAAAGCAATAACATTTACATAATAATTTCATAAAATTAATTAAACTTGGAATGTTACAAAAGTATTCCAAGAATACACTTGCTGAAAATCAAGTTTCCTCATTAAACCTAAGTATATCCAAAGTAATTTAATTAAATATTAATTTTAAAATCAGAAAATTACATTGAATTGCTGCATCTTATATAGAAGACAACTACATAACATTTATCTTCCTACCAGTAGTAACTTTAGCTTGCAGTACCTCTTTCATTATTTTTATGTGTGTGCATTTCATTCAAAGGATATGGTGTTGCAAATGCAACTACTTTGTTCAAAATAAATATGCTTTGAGGTTACAGCTACTTACACTTCTGTATATTTTACAGCCAAGCACATACTTTTATCATATGGAGTCTGGAAAAAAGTCAGGTCTGCTGATATTCTACAAATGCATACAGAGAAGATACACCAGCCAGTTAAAACCCCCTGATTTCCAGTTGCTTCTTTATCTCCTCTACATGCTCCAAACACTTGACGAGGAAGTTACAAACTTGTTCATAATAATGCAACAAAAAACAGACCATCAATTGAGCTGAATTTTTTTTTATACTCCATATGATAAATCTACGTGCTTGGCTGCTTGGTCTGTAACAACACTCAGCAATTAGGTGGCCATGTTCTCTTTAAGCAGATGGAACAAAGCTTAATGATACTTGAAACTGCCATATTAAAGGCATTTTTACAGTAAGCATTTTTTTTCTTCACTTAGTGCAGTAGAAAATGGAGTTTGACAAAGGTGACAGGTGATCTGAGGTTCATTTGAAAGCTGCAGTTGGTATTCTGTGTTCTTGGTTTTCACTTCTGATTGCTTCTTCCGGGCAAGAAGTCTTCAGAAAGGGAAAGATTCTGGGTCCTCAATGAATATATTATTATTTTATGGCAAGGACAAAAGCAAGATATCTTAATTTATTTTTTTTTCCTTGATGTTTCCCCAAAATCCAGTATCTTAATTTAAAATGTTTAGACCTAGAAAAGCTTAACAGCAGCTTTCTAACAGTTTTCCTGTTTCAGTCTTCAGCTTTTAGACCCAATAAGATATAATGCTAATTTTCAAGGCATGTAATGTTCTGTATGTTTTGGGCTTGTATTTCACTCAAAGTCTGAACATATGTATGCTAGAAATATCTGACTACCACACTTAAAATTCACACCACTGTGTACTAAAACTTTCTTAAAGGCAAGATCTGTATGACATTAAAGCTATGCTTGATACTACCCCTATATTTAATGGTCTGTTAGATACTCTTTTATGTCCCCATTTCATGGCGTTTATAAGTTCAGGACAAAATTCTTTGCAATCTGAAACTAAGCATGCAGGATAGTAGTGCAGAAAGAATTTTATAAGGCACACAGACAAACCTTTATACTTCTTTTTGTGGTCTTAGATAAAAGCAAATATTTAAAAGAATTCTCTTGGCACTCATCTATAACTATCTTTTCAGCGTAAAGTTATTTTTAATATTAAAAAATTACACTGCAGAATAATAATAAAAAAGACACAACATATTTGCTACAAAGAATTCAGTATGTGTTGATCTTTACTATTCCTATTTAATTAAATGTTACAGAAGTGGTAAAAACTACAAAAGAGAAATACAGTTCATGCACCAAATAATTTCTAACCCAAAAGAGGCATAGATATGAAGTTCAAGATTTTTTACTGCAGATACAGTTGTGAAAAAATATCTTGAATGGAAGTGTTGCAAAACTGTCTACAGGAGTTGAGCACAAAGGAGTTGACAAGACAGAAAGAGAGAAGGGAACATTTAAAGAAAGTACCATTAGTGTTCTGGTCAACTGCAGCAGTGTGGATTTGAAGCTAATCCCACATCACCTGCTCCTTCTGCCTTTGGCTACATTCACAGTAAAGTTTTGGTGCAGAAAACTCTTGTTTTGAGGAAACCAAAGAAGAAAATCTGTTGCATGTGTTCACCATAAATGCTGCAATCCCAACAGGTCTGCAGTGCCCACCATAAGTGGTGCTTTGGAAAACTGAACCATGCTCAAAGCAGGAATATGGGAAAGCAGACAAAATCTGGTTGGAAATCTCCAGAACTCAATATGAAGGATATGTAGGAGCCTTGGCTGCTCCTATTAGTGCACCCCAAGTGCTTAATGGCTTTGTAACATAGATGTAGCCTGTAATACTCAGTCTTATTTTAAATTAGGGTCTAATTAGGGTGGCTGAGCCTGATGGTGGCCACCAGCCCAACTCTGCTCCTCCTGTGCTGGTACCAGTACCAAGTACATCATACTCAGCTCACCTTCCCCTGCTGCTGCTCCCCGACACCTCAACAGATTTACACTTCATATGTGTCCACATGACCAAGAAATCCTCAGGACAAACTGCAGAACTTCTCTACAACATACACTGAATTTCTATTTGCACCCATAGAATGTAAATTCTTCTATTAATATAGCATTGCTAGTGCTTGCTAAAGGAAAAAAAAATATGTTTATCTTCCCAACAAAATATATATATATAAAAGCCTTAATTTGATCATCACCATTAAACGATTAAAATGCTTAATTTAAAGCATTTCTGGTATGCTAATATTATCATAAGGATGTAAATGTCTCAAAAGCCTTCCAATCTCCTAAAAAATGAAACAATGTGTTGCTAGATAATAGGTCATTTGACTCAAATACTTGTAAACCCCTGTGTCACGTTGGAAGGTGCAATTTTTAAAATGTGTTTGAAATAAGAAATATTTATGAAACATCCTGATCTTTTGAGTCACATCATGTAAGTGGGCACATTAATGGCATTTATAGAGTTCAACCTACATAATCAGCCAGATCATGTATCCATAATTATCATCACTATTTCAAAGGGTGTTTATTTGAATTGGATGAGTGAGCAAGGCTGGTCTTCAGAACAGAACTTTCAGTGGCACACAAGGATTACTTCTTTGGCTTTGTTGCAAAATAAGGAGTCTAAAATAAATTTGTAAATATTTGTTGAATTACACCTGAGAATTCTCCAAGCCTCTAGCAAATGTTTTTTTTCATTAAAGACAAAGAACATCTCTGGAAAAAGTAACTGCAGCTACTACTGTCATCCTGTGTCCTGGAAGAGGGGAATCCTCCAGTGGGAGGACAAGAGTTCTCATCCCAGCTCTGCCACTGACTGGTATTGATCACTCTGTCCACTTAGAGCCCTTCAATAGAGCCCTTACTTCTCTTACCTTACAAAACAGAAAGTCTGGGTTGCACAGTGATCCCTTCTGGCAATGCTAAGATTGAACCACAGTTTTCAGTACAGAAGGTCCAAGTTTTATTCTCTTAGCCACATGGAACAACCATTCCTCATTTATGAAACCAGTGAAGGTACTTGGATCACAGTACAGATAGTTCCCACTTGTAACATTCAGTCTTCCAACATGATGCAAGGAAAGATATAGTAATGTATATGCAAAAAATTCCCAAAACACTCAAAAAATCCAAGGTTGTTCAGTTAAATGTGAGTTCAGGAAGTCCCAGAGATGCTGATTTAGCAACTGTATTTGTGTACACTGTTAATTTTCAGCTGACAAGCTGCATTGAAATTTGGAGTGGCAAACATTTGCAAAGCAGTATTTCTTTGTGTAGGCTTAATGACTATCTGAAGCTTTGCTTTGACACCTACTGGAAATCTGAATCCTACTTTAGGAAAACAAAATTAATCATGTATCCATTTAGACCTCAGCATAAGCAGTTAATGGTTTAATTATGCTCCTGTATAAAGCTTCCCTTCTTTCCCTTTCACTTCAATCAACCCCTCTAGTTTGTCCTTCATCATGCAAAACACCCAACTAACCTTTAGTTCTTTTTTTCCCCTCACAAAAAATTTTAAATACTGCCTGTTAATAAATATATTGTTTGTTATGCTCAACTGAACATTGCTTTCAAATAATTTCAAAGAAGTAGAAAGCACATTTAGAAACCATGAAATTATCCATTTCTATAGATACAATGTAAATCTGAATGCTGCTTTCGAGTACAACACAAAGCTTTTGGACTCAAAATGCCTTTATTCCAGCATCATAAAGTCCCACCAGTCTCAGGCACAGACACAAAAAATGCAGTTCCCAAAGAAAAAGAACTGGAAGCAGGACAAAGAGACAGTAGTACATTTTCTTCCAGTTCCTCTATTTCCCCTATACATCCATCACTCCTAAGCCTTCCTCAAATCCACAGCCCTTCTAAAATCTCTACACGCCCACCCTATAGCTCCCCTCACATCACCACTGGCTTCATGCTATGCCCCTCATACTTTCCCAGATAATTCTTTCTCCTCTCCGCCACATTCCCTACCACTTCAGCTGGGCAAGCTGCACATCCTGCAGCCGGGGGGGGAGGGGGTTGTGGTGGGGTTATGTTGATGATTTGGGTAGCACATCCCTCACTGGGGGGCTGTGGTTGGGGTACAGGTAAATGATGCTCATGCTCTTTTGGCTTTGCTCTCACAAATCTGGAGTTCCCTCCTCCAAGCTGTTGCCAGTTTTCACCAGACTTGTTGGAGACTGAGCAGTTTTGGACATTGTATCAAAGTAATCTACTTGGGGCTGGTGGCTGGGTTCAGAAATTATTACTGACAGTCAGCAGAGTGTTTGCAAAATGTACTTCTCAGGCCACTAAACTAAAATGTGATATTGGAGGCTGTGAAACTGTTTCAAAGGAAGGAAAATGAGCATGGTTATGAATTGTGGTGGTTTTCAGTATCGTGACAATGGAACTAAGTGCCAGCTTTCTCTCTTTGTATTGCTTTCAAAACAGCTCAGCTGAGAAGTGAAATTAGAAGTGGATGGCAACTGCTGCAATAGAAGCTTCACACTGTGCAAAATCCGTTGTTACTTTTTTGATGTTTCAGTTGTCTATCCAAATAAAATCATCTGGTGTGAATGTGCATGAGGAAGCATATGGTACGTAAATAAATAGCAGGAGGCTTATGCTAAACAAACCTCTACTTTCTCCCAACTTTCCTTTCCTCCTGCCCAAGTTGACCTTAAACATACTTGGAAGGAAAAACTGTTTCTCAGCAGTGCTTACACATGACAAGAACAACAAGGTCCAGTTCAGTGAGGTCAAGATCTCCATTATTTTTACGAGTGATAGTTAAATAATACTCCCAGACTTCTCAGCTCTATAGATCTTTTTCCTAGGAGGTACATGACAGGAATCTGTCTAATTAAATTAGGAGAGACAAAAGAAGGCATACAGCCCTGCAGGACTAGGATATCTCTCACAAGGTCCTTTCTTAGTGGTGTCCTCCTGATTGTGAGCAGACAGGCTTGGAATGTAGACTAAGTGGATTCTTTCTCACCTATACATCTGACTGACAGCCAGGAAACTGTAAAGGACAGTGACAGTCTCTTAACTCAACTCAATGGTTCAGAGAGAGCTGATGCTAAACAGAGAACTGAGATCTGTACTTGACTGCCTACTACATTCTGCCTTCAAGGGAATTTGTTCTATTATCATTTATATTAGGCAGTATGGTGGTTGTGATATATGTCAGATGGAGTTACCTTAAAAGTGGTGCCTCTCATTTCATATATGATATTGCTGCACATTCAAAAGCTTTAAAGGATTGAGTTTAAGTAAAACATCATCTGCATTATTTCAATATTAAAGCTGAGCGGGGTAAGAAGTACATTTTTTCGACCTAAAATGAGAAGAATCAATATCAAATTAGTCTATTGCTGGTCTGCTCTTTAAAAAAAAGGAAGGAGAAAGACTGGGATGGGCTGGAGAGCTGGAGGTGTCCTCAGAGAGTCAAGTTTATTGCCACTGGGCAGAGACTGGTGCCAAATCCACTGATGGTTGCCTCACATACCCTCACCCCTCACTTGGCAGCTGGTACCCCCCCACTTCCCAAGGCTCTGAACAGAACAGTAAGCAGCAGGAATTCTGCTATGCAGGTGATGGCTAGCTCAGATGTAACACTCTATTTTAAAGATGTTTAAAGTCAATTTCCAGAAGTTTTTAACCTTTCTGTATCTTCCAAATATTAAACTTTGGAGATCATAATTTAAAGTTAGTCGTTCTTATAAAGAACATACCATACTTGTGCCAAATAGTGCTATTAATACATGTTCACTAGCCCATTAGATTAGTTTTTTAAAAGGAAGATGTTTTGTTTCTCTCAGTGTTCACTCCAGTAAATCTAAATGGATACACATAGACAAATAAACCACACCAAAACAGACAAACCAAAGAAATAAAACCTAGTGATAAATCTGATCCCACGGGATTTCATTAGATGTATTTTAGAAATGAAGATGGGTAGAACACCTATGCAAACATTATAGAATAGTTTGAAAGAATAAATGTAGGTACAACTCACACACACAGAAACACCTCAGTCAGCTTTGAAGTTAATAATCAAGGTTTTCACTACAACATAGGTCAGCACTATGGAAATTAACTGAGCTGAAATATTTAGCTGGTATTTAGGTAAATGTTTTGGTAGCTAACCTCAATGAACATCACAAGGCAGCAGCTCTACACTTTAAAGACTTGGATTAACTAATCAAACTTTTCACACCAAAACCACCTTGTGCAGGATGGGAGAAAGACTAGAACAGATAAGGCTAAAACAACATTCTGCACAAAGGAAAGCTTTATTCTCATTTTCTAACTTACTAGAAAAAGGATAAGTTATATCTAAGGAAATAACCTCAAGACAGGCATAATTAATAAAAACATCAGTTCAATGAACTACAGATTAACTTATGCTGACAAATTCTTTCTTACATATAACAATATGAAAATGTGGTTTTAGGTGGCCACACAGGACAGTGTTTAATCACATCATTGCACTTCCTGAGATGCCAGAGAATGCACACATATATATTCAAGCTTCCCAGAACAGTTCTTCACCCACTGAGGCATCTCAGTATAAGCAATACACTTCAAAATAGCTGTGTTCCACATTAATTATGTCAATTAGAAATCTATAGCTAATTTTAAAAAATAATTTAATGTATGAGAAACAAGATGAAGAAGTTCACAGAAAATGTGAATCATAAATGACACCTCTGGAAAAAGACTGACTAATCTAATGTTTCTACTCAAGCCATAAAAGATCCTGATTAGGTTTTCATCTTGGTGATTCATTTTGTGGAAGGAAAAATAATTGATTTTTCTCTTTCACAAAAATTCAGTGTGTGCAGTGTCATCAGTACATCAACAACTTACATTTGTTTTACTGCACAAAGGAGCCTCAAATCCATTTCAAAGGCTGCACATTTGAAAAGCAGCCAGCTGGCTATTCAGAACTTTGAATGGGGTTGCCTTTATGTTACCAAGCAAGTAGACAGACAACTGAACGTAAAAGGAATTTACAGCAGTTAATTAGCAAATGCCAGTGTCCTGCTAAATGAAAATTATTTCCACATAGTTGAATACCACTCCACTTAACAGACCTTCACTCCAATACTTCATTCCTAAAAAGTCTACATAGTTTTGTACCCTTTTTAATATATTTGTTTGCTGAAAATCTGGCTTTCAGGTGTCTATCTGTGTGTGTCACCATAAGGCAACAAACTGCTTACTTTCTTCCAAATGCTGCAATAAGACATTTGCTAAAGCCTGACAAAAGATTCAGAGTCATGTTTTGTTCTGCAAGACATGGTTATGGTACAGCACCATTTCATGAAAAGAAAACGATAAAATCTCAAACCAGTAAACACATGTCAGCATGGGGCTACACCAAGACCAGTAAGATGTTTCTCCTGCTGCAGCTCTCTGATCTCCAGCTCTCATAATAACTTCTTCATGGCCATCTCTGAACAATGCAGAAATTTTTAATTTTTTTTTTTCCCTTCTGACCATGGCAGGTATTGAAGAAGAACTCACCAGTAAACCAGTTTACCTCTTGATTGCCAAAGACCAAATTGATAGGGTGGGTTCTACAGCAAAGGTTACTACTTAGTAAGCAATTGCCCAAGTAAGCGGATAAGGAACAAAATGTTTTCTATCTAGGTTTAGAAAAAATGTACAGTGTTTAACTCAGTTAAGCCACTTCCACATGAAACAGGAATTTATGTCAGACTCTTCATTAACCTGGACTTTCTAGACTTCAGAAGTATCCAAAAGTGAAGTAATTTTCCTGAGGCAGATCTAGCATTGTCTGTTTGATGTTGCTCTGCTCTAACGTTGTTTCCAACACATTTTCACCTTACTTATTTCCCTCTATTAACTGTAATATTTGCCTTGTATTATCTAGCTAGCTTGCTTCTTCCATTGTGCTTATTTTAAGGCACAAGATATTAGATATGAACTTTGACAGTTTGGGAGGGAGTCAAGACTAGTAATAAACACAGGGCAAAAAACCACGTGTCCAAGGTCATAAAGATTTCAAATTATGTTCAAAAGACTAAAATTGAATGTAATCAGATTAATGCCAAATTAGTATAATATTACGAATTATAAATATTATTAATAACTGTTACCACGTTATTGCCATAATATGAACTCACACCAGAGAAATCTTCTCATGTATGAACTATTTTATTAAAAAATGGGTTAGTAAGCTTACTATTCTTTCTTTTGCACCTACAGTCCATGAAAGTTTAAATAATGTAGGCAAATTAATTGCAATTTTTCTACGATAAACATGGAAAGATAATGAGAAATCTGAATAGCTTAGCACCCAAACAGATTTTTAAGAGTAGAAATACACACATGTGGGCAAACAGACATCCATACACACAAGTGGCTTGGAAAATGGCAGCTCCAGGTAAAGCAAATTAGTGAAGCCCAAACCCCAGTGAAGCCTTGCTTAGGTTCTGGATACTGAAGCTCACATTCATGGGAGCTATTGCTACTGCTAAAAGTCAGTATATGCAAGCTGGTAAGAACACAAAGAGACAAAAAGGGATGTTGAAAAAGTAGTTACATGTATTTACTTACTGATCTGGGTTTATTGAAAAATCAAGTTATTAAGTGAATGGGTATTTTCAAGATATATCAAAAATATGAACATTCCATTTTCTGTGCAGTGATACATCACATGGACTAGCCTTGAACTTAAGGGTCAAGTACAAAGTGCAAAATTTCAAAATAATGAAAAAAAAAAAATAAATTCGCTCAAAACCAAATTCTGTTTGGCTCCCTTAAAAATAAATTGATGCACATACTACAGAATTTTTAATCCATCTAAAGTGACCAAAAAAAATCTTTTAATAGTTTTTCAGCAAGACTGCTTCATAAAACATAAAGCAGCACATTGCGTTTGATCTTAGAAGCTGAAGAAATTTCAGAAGAATTGATTTTTTTAAGATTTGTAGTAATCTAGTAATTTTTAATGTTTCACCATCAATAGATTAGTCAACACATAAAATCAATCTTTAATTCCATGATGGGAAAAGAACTGTTTGCTGCTTGCATAAAATTGCTTTAGAAACAGAAGCTATCCTCATGGAACAACTGAAATTGTAGGAATATAGCATTTAGTGAAAGAGAGACCATTGAAACAAAGAAAAATGGTGTTAAAAATGGATCATTTCCATTCTTCTGTTAGCACAGTGTTACTAAACTAAAGCATCATTCTGCATTATACACAGAAAAAAAAAAAGAAATAAAAGCATAGGAAATGAAGGATCGAAAGTGAGGGCAAACAGCAAAGGTTGGCATGAAAACAGACAAAAGAGCAGAGATCTGGTGCTAGAGTAGTGAGAGAGAGGAGAAACAGGAGTGAAAGTACAGTCCTGATTGAGACCCTGATAAACCCTGAGTGGCTCTGCTGTTCCCAGCTTGTTTAACACGAAGAACAGAAGTGCAATTCATATGCCTGAATAAGCCAGCTAATCTTGTTAGGATATGCATTCATGTAAAATTAGTTTCTGCATCTCTGTCTGAAAGAAGCACTTAGACCTTTTTAATTTTTATAGCCTATGGCAATAAACGATTGTAATCATTTAGCAATCAGGCTCTTGGCAATTCAGATCTGTTCTTAAGGATGCTGCAGTCCACACTTCCAACCCAACAATGGTCAAACTGAACTCATTTGTTGTGACTCTCTATGTGCTATGTTTCACATTACTAGAATACATTTCTCTGTTAAAGATTCTTGACAGAGATCTAACACACACGTTGTGTCAGACACAATTCTGCCCATCACATAAAAAAAACCTGATAAACTCTGGCAATGTAGAAAGGCTGCTGCCTGAAGTAGCTACATGATCACATAATTATTGACCACATTCTCTTGACCTTTCTATTGATAGTTCAGGGCCTTTTCTTGTGATTATGCAATGATTCAGTTATAAAATACTTCAGTACAAATTATGCATTTTAAATAAAAACATTTATTCAAGAGCAGAGTGTGTCACAGCAACTTAAAATCTGACTGGGGAATCTAAGTGTTCATTCTCACAGCAGCTATGCTGCTGGGTTTTTGCAGATTATCTGGCCCATGAGATTTCAGCAATGGGATGGGAAAAAAGTAAGCAGCTGAGCAAGCAAAATCTACTTTAAGCTTCCAGAGAAACTTAAAACTAACTGCAGTGAAGCAAACTAAAACCTTGCAATTTTTTATTAAACTAGGTCACTTTGCATGCTTTTAAGATATGAAGTAAATTATACTCCTTATTAGAACATAGAGTATTTCCTAACAGGAATAAAATAAATTACAAATAGAAGTCTGTACAACTCCCACTTTTATAAGTGTGCTTTTGTATACTCACTATGGACACTTATACAGATTATTAGGATATGAGGTTAATGTTGCTATTCATTTAAAGGAGCAGGTTAATACAATGTAAATTCTCATTAAATATTCAAAGGTATAAAATTTTCTAAATAGATGCACAATCCCTTTATTAAAAAAAAAAAAAAAAAAGAAAGAAAGAAAGAAAGAAAGAAAAAGACCCCACACAACAGAGAGGCAGATTAGTGTTTCTCCTAGCAATGATCCAACAGAAACACAGGATAATTGACATCCACAGAAGTTGATGAGAGGATTCATCAGTGAAGAGGTGTCCAACACAACAGAAAGCTGTGAATTGTTCATTGAATTCCTGTTCTTCCTTCATCTACCTCCAGTGCACTGTGCTTCTTCATCCTCTGCCCTACTTGTGCACACACATATGAAGCATCTTGGTCAAACTGTGACAACACTGCTCAACCATTACCTTAAAGATCTGCTCAGAGAGAAGTAAAACAAACATAGTCTCCCTTAAATCCAAACAAACAAACCCCCTCAGCTACATTTTCCATGTGCAACAGTTCCATTTGGTGGTTGTCTTTGGTCTGCTCTTGAACTTTTGACTCTTTTCAACTGTAGAGGAGAATTTTAACAAATGTAAAATTGCTACAGTGAGAGGGGAAGAGCCAGCAAAAGCGAGGCTCAAATCATTTAGGAAAATCTGACTGCATGGCAAATGGATGTATGATCAATAACAGAGAGAGAGAGAGAAACACATTATACAAACATATTGAGAAATATTCCAGATGTCAGCAACACTAAGCCTCAGACGTCAGATAACAAATGCAAGAGTTTGCTCATGCTTTGATGTTCATCTTTACTTTGGGCTGAAGGTTGTTACTATTCCCTTTGTAGC
This sequence comes from Calypte anna, assembly GCF_003957555.1. NCBI lineage: Eukaryota > Metazoa > Chordata > Aves > Apodiformes > Trochilidae > Calypte > Calypte anna. Next base: position 28,037,871 of record NC_044252.1, on the reverse strand, counting down.
AAATAATATTTGCTAATACAAATCTAAATTTTGTGGGTCATCCTATGATATTTTTCTAGTGACACAAAAAGTTATCTAAATTAAAATTGGATATTTCCTCACAAATATCTACTCCTGCAACATTCAACAGACTAAATAGTCAAAAAAAAAGTTTCACAGAAAAGGCAAAGCTTTTAAATCAGATGACTTAAAAACTACCAGGTGAAATTAATAAAAATTACTGTAAAATATTTTTTAATGGAAGCTGATGAATCTACATAGCAACTTGAACATTTCCAACATATATTATGCCAGTTTACTCAGCAGTTTGATTTCATTCTAGATTCCTTCTGATCTTTCAGAGACATAAGTGATATCCCAGATGAATAAAAAAGAGGATGTCCTAGAACCTTGATGTATGCAAGGAAATCACAGCAGCAAGTTAAACTATCTGTGATGGCTTTGATGCTGACAATGCCTTTCAGCAAAAGACTATTAAGACCACCAAGGAAATGCAGGCTAAGACCAATTCACAGTATTTGAAGCACCAAAGTAAACCAAATTGTAATGAAAATTCATTTTTAGCATGAATTTCTATTAAAAACAGATTAGGAATTTTTTATTACTATCCCATTCCAAGTCCTCTCTAATTATTGCAAACAAAAGGCTTATAAACACCTAATTCATTGCCATGCATGTTGTGAAACAGGTTTAAAAAAATCTCTAAATAAAGACTGGTTTTCCACTTTCAGGAATATTTATTCTACCAAAAGTGACACTATTCTGTATGATTAAGGTCCTTCTACTTGGACAGAATAAAAGCTGTAATACATAAATTACATTAAAGCAGAACCACTGAAGCTTTGATTCCTCCTGATTTGTGGTTTTTGACCCCCAACTTCACTTTCCTTATCTCATAAGGATATCCAGTTCCTCAGGGCTCTCCTCACCTCACTTTGCTTAGGGACTGTTTGTTGCATCTTTGCACAGAGTGTTTTGTTCATTAAGGAAAAATAGCACCTGGAGGTGGTGTCTCCCTCAGTGAGATAAGTAGGATGGGTCTCTGACCTCTGTCCATTCATTGATTTTGTTGACATTTGGTCAAGTCAATTATCTTTGCTTTCTTCTTTTTTGCCCACTGTGATTCATCAATGAATTACAAATTTTAGGAGGATGCAGAGGACAGAGGAAGATCACCTAGTTTCTACCATTTCCTAAGGCAAACATTTTTGAGAAGATTCTCTAAAGTCAGACAATATTCCTTGAAGTACTCACAATTCCTCTCTCAGTTCAGCAATGATATTCCAGAACTGGTCACTCAGACTGACAGGAAACCTCACAAAGTTTGAGCCTGGCACTGTCATCCTGTGTGATGACACCAGCTCACCTCTGCTGAACACCAAAGGTCTGAAGTGGCAGTCCCTGACCCTGACCCCTGCCACTGCTGGGCTGCAGGGACCTGCAGGCAGCTGGAACAATCCATGGGCATACAAAAGCCTCTCAGTACAAATCAGATGGTTGGTGCAAAATGATCTCTTAATATGAACATTCATGAAAATCATCTTAATATGAAAGGAAATCTGACTCTACCTCTGCTACATGCAGACACTACAGAAGGTCTGCAGAAATCACAGAATGGAAACCCTTTATTTGTTATTAAATACTTTTGTTACTATCATTTAACACATGAAACATTCATCCAACACTTTACGTTCTAAGTTTACTAGCATTCATTTCTCAAAAGGACCAGAATTTCCAGATTTTGTTTAACCATAAGAAACACCACTATTGTGCACATTCTGCCACCAGCATTCTTCTGCCTGTCTGGATTTATCAAAGGATGCAAGCCAGTAGCAATATTCCACATATGTTCGCTTTGTATAATCCTCAAAAAACAAAGGAGCTCAGATGTGCAAACAAAGTGAATGTAATTCCTGCATAGTTCTTTTGCAGTATTTCCTCTTTGTGGGTAGTAGGAGGAAACACTGGCTTTGCTTACAGAATTTGGATAATCTTCAGTAAAATCTTAATCACAATCTTCTTTTCTGTATTTTAAACAAGATTTTGATAATCACAACTCTAGAAAATATCATAAGTAATATTTCTAGCATGAGATATACATATCCATGGTGATATATTAGTTTTCTTTTCCTTGAACTGAAACAGTAGAATTCAAGGCTAAACTGGCATACTGTGTATCTAAATATCTGTACTATGTATTTGTGCCAACAAACAAGAGGTGCTACGAGTATTTCTATCTCCAAACAGTAGACGTGTACTATAAATAAATGAAAGGCAATTATTTATGCTTATGACATTACTAATTAAAAATAAATAAACTGCAGAATCATTCTGATGTTACTAAGGTTACCTAAATATATGGTACAGCCACTAAGAGAACAGCAGCACAGAGACACCCACGTTAGCATATGCCCATTGGAGAGGGACACAGGAAAGGGGAAAGGGCACCTGTGTGAGTATGAAAGAACTGGCAAAGCATCTTGGCTGGGAGAGAATATAATCTGATTCCTGGAAAATACAACTAGGTAGGTTTGCTTTACCTAACATGGAGCCAAAAATATGGTAGCTGCCACTGTAAGAATTCAAACAATGTGTAAGATGCAACCCTACACGAGTAAATAGTGAAAGTGTGAATTTAGCTCCAAGCAAGCAGCATTTATCAGAAAGTTTTCAACTAAAATGCATTGGGAAAAAATCCTCATTTGCATAATATGTGACATTTGAATTACAAGTTTGAAAAAAAAAAAAATCAAAGCAACATCATTGAAAATAACAACCATTTTATGCTAGCAGATGGCCAGGTAGCAATATAATGCTTTGTTAACTTTGTAGCAATGGCACAAAACGTTTTTGCCTTTCTAATCACCTGACAGAAAAACTCTTCCCAACAGACCCAAAATCTACAAGCTATTTGAGTATCAGCGCTCATCTGCTGGCTAAAATTATTATTTACAGACCTTTTATTAAAGTTCCTGTTATAAAACTTAGATGATGACATTTCATCCAGCTACCATACAGGTACAAAGAGTTCTGTAACATTTACTGCCTAACAATGAATAATAAGATCATTTGAAGTTATGTCAGGGTTCTGTTTTCATAGTGTTGTTATCTCAAGTAGGTCTCCTATGGATGTGAAAGGTGATGGGGACATTCATCCAGCTAATGGGGCAGAATCAACTCTCACCGAACTCACCAGGATCTCATTAATAGATTTTAATTAATTTTGGACAAAAGGTATTTTACATCATTCTCTGTGCTACAAAAAAACCCAACCAAACAAACAAAAAAACAAACCAAAACAACAACAACAACAAAACCTCAACAACAAACCTCAAAAAAACTTGGTACAATTATGGGCATTAAATTAAATTAAATAAAGGGACTTAACACTGACTGCAAAGCAAATTCACTTGAAACTGTTGCCAAATATCTTTGATGCCTTTGATACATCAAGTCTTTAGACTTCAGAGATGTCAGGATTTGAAAGTTTAAAGATTGTGTATCCAAAACCATTCATTTTTAAGAGATACAACCCCCAATATTATCTGACACAGATTTTCTATTTCTCTGTACTAAAAGAAGTATGCCAATTAGTACTAAACATAAAATATAAGTACCTCAAAATAACTGAAAGTTGTGAAATATGTGACAAATACACGTAGAATTTATTCTAAAGGCTTAGATCAGAACAAACACATGCCAGAAGTAATACAGAGCAGAACGAAATATTGCTTCTGGTACTAAAATGCTTGTTGCACCAGTAACTTTCATTTGCACTCTTTTAAAAATTCCATGATAGGAAAAACAAAGAGACATTTCCAAGGTGCACTCTAGAAACATTCTGAACCTTTGCATTGCAGATAAAAGTTCTCAATCAAAGATACAGAAAGCCTCAACAACTTAAGGCAAAACCACTGATCCTTACTGCCTGGGGTTTTTTTGGGTTGTTTTTTTTTGTGTACCCTACACTAAAATTCAACACATAAGGACTAGGAATTATGCCAATTACATAAAATATATAGGGTATGGATTGTTACAGTTGTAAAACAAAACAATTTAACTATGGACACTTTTCAGATTTTTTGTTGTTGTTGTTGTTATGCCTATAACCTATGTGATTATTATACCTATATACCTATAAAATCATTCTTCAATGACATGAAGTTGTGTTTCAGATCTCTGCAACCAAAATACATTTTACAAAAAGGGTAAGAACACACAGAAAAGATCCAATCAATATTAATACAGTGAAAATAGGAAAGAGGAACTTTAATACGAAGGAGAAGCTGACACTCAAGCTGTTGAACATTTTCTGGATACAGAATGCAGTGAAATGGAATCAGCCTTGAGTCTAAACTTCGGCTACAACCTGGATTTGGATACTAATACTCTCTTCCAAGAAAAAAATAAATGAGCATATAGAACAGAGAAACAGCTTTCATCACATACTACTATCAGTTTATGCTGTTTCCTCTAATACAGGGGAATTCCTATGCTATAATTTTAGGAATTAAAATCCAGTTTCAAGTCTCAGGAGAAAGAGGTATCCTGCTCCAGATGGCAGTGAAAGCCAGACCTGGCCCTTTACCTCTGCAAATGCACTCTCCATGTAGGCCAAGCACTGAGACTGCAATGGCAGAAACATTTATACGTTCAAAAGGCTTAAGCTGCAGAAGCTGGTAACTGTGGGAAAAAAATGTAGGTAACAACCTATAAATTTATCCCTAGTATCAAACAAACTGATGGGATGAGAGCTTTCTGGATTTTCTTTTTTCACCTGTACTTCTCAAAAAAATGCTTTGACTTGAAAGGAACGATCTTGCTAATTGTGTCTGAAATCCATGTTAACAGATTGCAACTTGTCACTTCTTATTGAAGAAATTATTTAAGAGCATTACAGTTTGCTTTTTCAATTTCTACACCACTTCAAATTCTGTTGCATATGTGCCAATAAATGAGGAAACAGCTTCTTAAATTAAAAGCATTAATAAAATCTTGCTTGTAGATATTATTAAATTCAAAAAATGTCACATATAAACAACCATCTGGAGATTCGAATAGTTTCCACTCTTATTTCCAAACACTTTCAAACTTTTTTTTTTTTTGACAATTAAAGGTATAAAAACTTACTAATGCAGTGACAGATAATTTATGTTTGTGCTATATTAATATCTGATACCTTTTTTGATAGTATATACTTTTTATGCCATTAATATCCCTCTTACAAAATATCACACCCACTTGAAGTAAGCCTCTTTCTATTGGAACTTGTTCTTATTTCCTTTCATGCCCAACCTTTGAGTGCATACAAACCCATGGCTTGCCAACTGCTTAGCATAAATGAAACATGGAAACACAATTCCTTTTGGTCATCCTCAACCCTCAGGTTGATCCCTGTGAATGAGAAGAGCCCTAAATGTTCACATCCAAATTCAGAGGAATTAAGTGTTCTCAGTTTCCCATTTCTCTTCCTCCAGTGGCCCTTGGTAGTGAAGCAAGTGCTCTCCTGGCACAGGACAATAATATTATGCTGCTGCAATCTCTCTTCTTCATTACACCAACTTGCACTATGTCTTCTGTCCTCTTAAACCATTTGCATGGTGATTTTGACAGTCAAGAGGTAGTTTAATGATTATTATCTACCAGCAATGCACTCAGGCAAAAGCAATGCTTTCTTTAAAGAGTCATCAGTCTAGAGAAATCATTTTGACAATTGAGTGAAAGTAGAACAGCCAAAAGGCAGAGACCTAACCTTTCAGAAGTGCAATTTTAACAGAAACACAACTCAGCTGAGATGTGTTTCATAAAAGCATATTCAAGTACTAGAAAAATAGAAAAGACAACCAATGATGAGTAATGAAGGAGAAACTGATGTGTGTGATTTGAGAGGGCATGAGAACAGGGGAATAATCAAAGATAAGAGTTATACAGTCCAAACCAGGAGGATAAGAGAAGAAAGATGTAAGATGAATTAATATGCTTCTTACAACCTCATCTCGTATTTTCTGGCAGAGATTAATGCTGTAAGAAAATGACTATAACTGAACAAGTTTGTCACTTACTTGGAGAGTGAAAAAGCTCGTGGAAATGATTTGCCACAGCTTCTTCTGGAAGCTCTCTGAATAACAGGCAGCTAGGATATACATTCCTATATTTCTATACCAAATACTAGGTGTAAGTGAATTCCAGCTAAAGGTGAAAGAAGGGTTGGTGCCCAGGGGGTGAGGGCCCTTTCCACATCAGGGTCACCCCCAGCTCCCCTTCCCATGGGCCGGTTGTAGCTTCCTGGAAGTAAATGCTAATTGCTCTTAGTTTTACCATGCCAATTTATTTTTTTCAGAAACACCCCTCATCCCAGCCTTCAGATAAGCCCCAGCCATGCCTAACTAGCCATCAAAAGCATCTCCCATGAAGCAACCAACACTGAAGTGCTGGAATAATCTGCAGGTATAAATATTACTGACACAATCGCCTTAAGAAATGTCCCCAGCTACCTCTAACCTTTTCCCTTGAATGTCTAACTGATTATCCACACATAACTCAAACTAATCATCCTCAGCCAGCTTTTACCTTCAAGGTTGCTATTTTTCCTTCAGAAGGACTTATATGTGCCACAGTTTGCCCATGCTTCCCAGCAGTTGTTTAGTAAAGCCCATCTCTCCATTCACACAAAGGTAATACAATTAATGGTATATACTGAAGCATGAGTATTAAGGCAGTGACAGAGATTTTTCTCTCTGGGAGAATGGCATTTTATCTCACAGTAAGACAATGAAAGTGGATTTTTCTTAGCCATTGCTTTTTAGTCTTTTTTTTTTTTATTTTTTAGTATTAATCTTAAAAAGATTAAACCCAAACAGAGCACTGTCTGCCAAGGCTGAGTTTCCATTTTGCATAAGAGTATGATTGTAAACTCTCTAAAAAAATAGGAAGAATTTTTTTTTCCTACTCCAACCAGTAGGTCCCAATGTACAGAACCTCTTCAGAGACTTGTATTAAGTATTCTGGCCTCACACTCTTCTTACAGTGACCTGCTGCATGATTGCACTTGAATTCACACAAGTTACAACTTCATTGTTATCACAAGTGCCAGCCATTCAACATCAAGGGCACCTTCACTTAGGATTCAACAAACATCTTGAAGAAGAAACTCCACAAGTACATTAATGACACATATTAAATATCCTCAACGGCTAAAAGGGGAATGAAACTCTCCAGAACTTCAGAACTTTGTTCATTTTTATCAAAAGCACATAAGCACCACTCGACAAACTTTTATGTGAATATGAGGGGAGGCAGTGTCATCCTGTAATTTTTTTGAGGCAAAGCATCAATTTAATTTAATCAGACAAATAAAAAAGTACTTATAATTTGATTCACTATCTTTCATAAACAATTTTACTTTCTTACCTTTTCCCTTTGTTCACTTAATTACTGGACTGTTCTAAGAAGGGAGGAAGATCAAAAGCTGATTTTATGGCACTTTGAGGTGTGAAAATCAAAGACGATCGTAAATAAAAGATGATAAAAAATTACACCTTTTTCCCATCCAAAAATAATAATAAAAAATATTTTTAGAATCTGCTTGCTCCTTGCTTAAAATAAAATTAATTTTTGCAAATGGTGGGAACCACCCACTGTACTGAATTCTTCAAAGCAATCACACCCACCTGATGGAATGCATAGGAGGGGCAGGTATAGAACAACTACAAAACAAACTCACCAGGCACATTTTACCATAATGCAGCACGTGGCTATCACTAGTTTTGCTAAAGGCTAGAAGGCTTGGCAGGAGGCTTGGGGCATATCACCAGCTAGATTAGAGCCAGCCAAAGAATTTGAAAAGACAAAGTCTTAAACCTACTAAATCAATAGTAAATATGATAGTAGGTTGTATAGGACTTCCCTCCCAGGAATTTTATCGAGTCAAGATTTTAGTCTGCCTCCTAGCACAGCTTGAAAAAGCATAAATGTTGGTGGAGTTATGTCTGCATGTTCCTTACTTGCTCATAACCCATTTGTGCCATGTTATGGTAAACCAGAGATGGTCAGATAGTTTCTGTCCATGATATCATAGAGTACCTCATCCCACACCAAGAACTACCTGGTATTAACACACTTCATTAAGAAAACTGTTTACCTAGACTCTGAAAACCTTTACTGTATCTGATTTCTTCATGAAATTAATATCAGGATATTGACAAGCAGACATGCTAGCTCTTAACATGGAGTTCAGGGGAAAACACTGCCCTGAGTAAAACTGAGAAGAGTTTTCACACAAGAACAAATATGTGACCCATGTCAATCATATGAAAGGTAAAAAAAATGCAATTATTTCCTGCAAGTATTCCTAGTGTATATTTGACAGACTTCGGTCTTAAGTAGGTTCTTCATCTGGTGGATATCAGCCCAGTAAATACTGGTTTTGAAATTAATTATATCCCAAACACAGGGTCAAGTCTCACTGAGGGAATAAGCCTACAAGGTGCTGAATCTCTGATCAAGAAAGATTTGATAAACACACTATTTTCCCACCTGGAGGACAATCCAGGTATATGAAAGTGCTGTGTGACAACTCATTGACTGAGATTTCCCTTCATTATGAGAAAAGCAAAATTAGTGTTTTCAGGCAGACATATCCTGTAATTTATAATGGAAAGAATCAAATGAGAAGAAAGCAACCGAAAAAAAAACCCAAAAAACCCCAAACTACAAAATAAATAAATGAGTAAATGCTTCTCTTGGACTGACAAGCCCCACAAGCTATGAATATCTGTACTGGCTGAAGGATTTAAGAAATTTTACAGGACAGAGTGGTAAATGGACACTTAGAGAGCTTAAGAATTGGGATGCAATGAAAAAGTGAAGCCAATGCTCAAACTGGTAGCAGAAACAGCATCCCATAAACTACACGGATTAGAGGAAGATCCTTAAAAGACATCTGAAACTTTTCAAAATAATGGTATTAGACTGGTCTGAGTGAAATGGTGGTGAAACAGAGGAATATAAGCTCTTCTTCATAAGTCTTAGCTATGAAAGAGAATTTTATATGGGCTGACAGTGAATGTTTGACTGTATCAACTACTAGAAAAACCTATTTACTGCTAGGATGCTAGACTATATTTTTGTATCCTATTTTGCTAGCAATCCTGCTAAATCACCTTATTTTTTTATGTTAGAAATATATACTTACTTGTCTCCTCCATCAAAAGAGTTTAAACTAAATGAAGCCACTTCCCTAAAAGTGAATTTTTCAGCTTGCAGATAAAAATTGTCAAAAACAAGGTGTTTGGTAATAGCTTCTGTGTAACAGTATTGTTTCCAATTAGTAAGAGCCTTGTAAGTAGACATACAGAAAGCAAAATATAAAGCAAATTGTAGGTGTTTTATTTGCTATTTGCCTGCATTTCAAAGGGTAAAGCAATTTAATAATGCTATAATTTAGCCTGTGTCACCAGTTCCTAGGCACAAAAGCCATGTAAAAACTGATAGCATACTCAAATGATGGTGGTGTCCCAAGCACTACAATTTAACACCACAAATGTCCTAAATTAACATTGTATTAATTTTAACTACAATTTGCATTTCAATGCATTTTTGCTCAAATTGTATGATTTTATGTAATTTGTATCAATGATTCAAGATAAAAAGAAAGCCAAAGGTTATATATAAATTATTAATTATATGAAGGAAATGAGTGTGCTTAAATTAAGTTAGAAAACAACAAGACATGCTGAAAGTAGTGGAAATATATAATATATAGTGTATAGTATCTATTATATAATATGTGATATATAATACATAATATATATGTGTCATATAATATATGCAATATGTCATATGTAATACATAGTATGCAATGCATAATATGTAATTAATATATAATATATAATTATCCATCTGCAGAATAGATAAGTTCTCTGTCATAGGATCCAGGAAAACAAGAAGAATTACTCATAAAGATGTAGTATTCTACCTTTCATAAGAATTCTCTACACGTGCTAAATAGGGATGTTGTAAAAGATGTTTATGTGTATTTTAAATGACTGGTGAAATTGTTACAGCTAAAGAAGAACCAGAAGAATTGCAAAAACATCCAATACATTATTAAAAAACAACAACAAAAAAAGAGAACACAACCAACAACAAAAACAACAACAAAAAATCCCAAACAAAACCAACAAAAAAAATCTGATCTGTGCATGGTTTTCCATTTCAGTCTTGCATAAGCTATCTTGCCTTGCTTGTCACTCTTGCATAGTAGTCAGTGGAACTACACTATGAAATGGATGTCAGGTCCAGGCCAATTAATCCAGCTCCAGTCATGAAACCAAAGAATATAAACAGTAGCTTATAAAAATAAGGAAAATAAAAATAAAAATAAAAATAAAAAATAAAAATAAAGCAGAGGAAAATAAAAATAAAGCAGAGTGGCTCAATCAGTCAGTTGGATGGATTTCATGGCTCTGAACTTAAAGTATATAAAATGTAAGGGGCTAGTTTTAACCCTAATTTTCTATTATCTGAGATTTTGCAAATTTTAACCATGGCACACGACATCAGCAACATCAAAGGCTGCATTTATGAATATGAGATTTATACAGAAGAAAGCTGCCACTTAAAAGCCTTTCCAATGAAAAAACAACTGAACCTCTGGATAATTACTTGCCTTTATCATCATTTGGGACACAGTTTTGCAATGAAAGTATAAATATCAAATTTATGTAGATTTTAAAATACTCTTTAACGAGGACAGGCAGGTACTATTACAGCACTCGCCAGCACAAGATTTCAAAGCTGTTATCTTTCAATATGTTAGATACGGGAGATGTTTAGTCATGCTGAGTTAAAAATCACCATCAAAACCAGTTCATGAACTAGAGACTACTTGATTTAAAGGTACACATAAATTATTAAATTAGATACATGCTGCTGTAAATTCACATCACCTAGCAGTAGGTAGACAAAGAGAAACTGTCAATGTCCCCTCCCTAGAGGTGTTCAAAGCCAACAATCTGATCTAGTGGAAAATGTCCCTGCCCATGGCAGTGGGGGTCAAACTAGGTGATCTTCAAAGGTCTCCTGCAACCCAAACCATTCTGTGACTCTGTGATATATAAAAATACCTTTATTGACTTCCACATGAAGTGGGCTTCTTTAATAAGATCATATGGTTTTAAAAGACCTCAAGACTGTCAAAAGACCATTCACACCCTCTGCAAAAACACACTTATGTCTTCTAATTTCTGTCCCATGTTTGCCTACTCTAACTGATTTCACTCAAAGAGTCTCTGTAATCTCTAAGGCAATCTATTGCACACTACTCTAGTAATAGTAATTTATTCATTTTTCCGTTGTGCCATCTGAATATTCTTTGCTGCCTCACTCCTAATCCTTTCTACAACAGATAAAGCAATTAGATTATTCTATTCCATCCCTTCAAGGCTCTCATCCCATTTCTCCATGGCCCTCTTTTCCACTACACTACTACAGACAGCCATACTTTCCAGTTGCTCTCCTCTGAACTTCTCCAAACATTCCACACACATTTTGAGTGCTGGAACTGGATACGATGCCCCAATTAAAGCCACACTCAGTAAAGGATAAGAATTGGATGTCTCAGAGTTACTACTTCTACTGATACCAGTCAGTAATATATTCCTTTTTTGTAACTAGGCTGCTGTTGACTTACATTCAGCTTCTGAACCATCCTAAGCCATCGATCAGTTCTCAAGAATTTGTAGCATACTCAGCTTTTTCCTCATGCTGTTTCTGCAAAGATGATTATGTCTACCAGGTAAAAAGCTTGCATTCACTGATATGGATATTCACTCCAATTTGTAAAGATTATTTTGAAGTCTAATCCTTCCTGCAACACGCTTGTGAACCGTCTTCTAGTATCTGCAAATTTAATGCATTAATATGACACTGAGCACTTCTATTAATACCTTTAATTAAAACACTGACCAGTTCTAAGGCTAAGACAGATCTTTGAAGTTAACCTGCAGTTAATATAGTTAACTACACTCAACATGTAGTTAATCACTGTAGTGATAATGAACCCTTAGGTATGTTTTTCTGATCAGTTTTGTACCTGCTCCACAGTGATGTAATCACGACAAGTGATGTAATCATGACAATGCTTCCCTACCTCACTGATAAGGGCATCATGTGATAGATTTTAAAAGAAGCTATATGGCATTATAAATGCCAAAGTGCACAAACATCAGATGCTTCCCCCCCACTGAAAAATTACTTTTATTCTACCTTGAAAGCAAAGGATATTCTTTTCCTTTGATTTGGTTCATGAAAAAACATCTGGGCTTTTAATATTTTCTTAGGTGCTTACAAACAGCTTAGCTTCAGCTGAAGGACGTTTCTGGGAATTTACTGACCATAATTCTCTGCCTTCTCTTTTCCTCCCTTTGTACTGAACTAATTTATGTCCATTGTTTTCTGTGAGCTTACAGTACATTGGATGTTCTAGCCAGAGGTGAAACTGGAACGTTTCATGCATGGTTGATTTAGTCATTAACAAAATTAATAATGTGGACTTGCTTTCCATGTGAATGGGGAAAGAGGACAAGCTCAGGAATATTACTAACACATGCTACTAGGGTACAAAGTCAAAATGGGGCATCTGATACTTGTGCATGGGTCAGATTCGTATGGGTATGGTGGTTTTGTAACATGTTCCCACCAATCTGGAAGTATTTTTCCTAAACTTTGTGAAGAAATAAATTATTACGGTTTGTAAAATTACTGCAGAATCAGTATTGTACATAATTAACATATTCAGAGAGCATAATACTCTAAGAAATGGGTGATTAGTTTTAATTAAGCTGAAAACGAAATACATATGATATAGGTCATACTTTTATAGTGTGTATTATCAGATATTGAAATATGTATTAAATATAACACATTAAAATATCAGAATGTCTTTCTCAAGATGTCTGTATCTCTGAAGAGCAGCAATGCATCCAGACTAAGAGGTTGCATCCAGATTAAGAGAGTAACGTAGTGTCCATTTCCTAATGGACACTAAATATAAATTGCCTCGGGACAAACAGGATTATTGGGATCGTAACAAGGGCCCCCATAACACCAGGAAGCTTCCAAACACCAGAACACACTTCCAACCCCAAATTTCTCCTGACTAGCACATACTATTCCCTCCTTGACTATGGCTAAATGAATATAAAAAGCCTAAGAAACTACATCTATATAGACAGGTAATTCTAATTAACTGGGATTTTCAAAATGCATGTGGAGAACAGAAAGCTGAAAATGCTCAAGCTCCAGTGTTCACTGTGGTCTCATCTTTGTTAAATAAATGTGGGTCGATTGATTGCTAAAACAGTCTGCTATAATTTACTGTTGCAATTTAGCTGCCATGATGTGCTCAGCCCAGTAAATTCAAACCAAAATATCAAATGATGTTCTGTTTTCCAGAACTTACTTGTGTGTAAATTGAACAGCATGAATTAAAATAACAGTCTGTTCAAATATTCATATTCCCTGTAGTACTTTGGCTACTATACAACTGTCCTAAAATAACATTACATTAATTTTAATTAAATTTTGCATTTCAAAGCATTTTTTCCCACACATAGTATGTTTTTATATGACTTCTGTCAATACTTGAAGATAAAAGGAAAGCCAAAGGTTATATGTTAATTATTAATTATCTGTTGAAATTGAATGTAATGAGCTTAGTTTATACCAGGTCATAGTAACTCATAACTATTATTTGTGGAGTGTTAGAACCATAAAAACTATCGTTTCAGGAAGGATAAACATTGCATCATTTTATCCTTGAGAAAGAGTAACTAGTCTACCCTTTTGTAGACTATGTCCTATACCCATATTTTCTTCTAATGGATTTTTGTTTTTTGTTTTGTTGGGGTTTTGTTTTGCTTTGTTTTATTTTCAGCCTAAGTTTCCACTTTTATTTGTATCTGCAGGTTCCTCAAGAAATAAGCATACACATGCCTATTTTGTCACTGTACACCTACTTACTATTTCTTTCTACCAAGAGAAGTCTAGAAGATGCCCAGATGAAATGCACAACCACCATTTCCTCAGAGGGATGACACTGAATGGCACTGAACATGTTCTGCTCTGAAAGTAATTTAATTAATAGTTCAGGCACTGAAAAAATTAGTGAAGTTAACTGATTTCCACTTATATTGATCACTTCATTCTCTTTACCTTGAAAATTATTAAAGTTCTGACTTTAGAGAAGAGTTCTCCACATAGAAAAAACTTCAGTGTTTCCAAAATGTTTAAAGAATGAATAATTATGTATATTATGAATAGTAACTTTCAGAAGCAAACAGGTCACTGTGATTAATCTAGAAGGCCCATACTAACTATGCTGGGTAAAGAAAAATGCAAATTCTCTGGAATAGATTCAGGCACAATATTAGTTTCTCTTTATGACTACTCAATTGCACAATGACAGGTACCTAAAAATAATTTCTAAAAAAACCCCACAAAATTAATGAAAAATAATACATGTGCCAGGAGGAATCAGATGCTTAAGGAAGCAGATAATCTGAGAAAGAATATCAACAACATTGCCATCAGCTGTCTACAGACCAGTAGAAAATATTCCACACATTACAAGCAACCAAAATTTTGTGACCGTTATTCAACATAATTCGTAGCAGACATGATTAACATTCAATTGCAAATAAACAGAATTTTAGGTAAAAAGAGGATTAAGATAAGAGATAGAAACTATATGTCTTCTAGGCTTGGATTTTGAGTTGGGTCCCTGCTGTTTGGAGGAAGGACAAACCTGACTTTGTTCCTCTGATGCTTCCCTTATTGCTGCTGACTCACTTGGGCCACATTTATTAACCCACTGCCACTGAAATTGCTCCCAAATCTGAGAAAATCTAACAAGGAACTAAAGAAGAGTATTTGCATTTGCCTCAAATTGCTAACTGTAAACCATCAAACCTTTTTGCTCTTTCTTCATGGCAGAGTTCTTACAAGTTTGTGTTTTTGTTCTTTGCACCTAGACCCACTCACTGCTTTCTTACTGGGCACTGAGCAAGGGAGATGTGTTTGTGTTTTAATAGGGGACAAAAAATTGACATTATATGGCCAGCATTGAGGAAACACAGATGTAGATACATAGCACTTTGGGCCAACATTCTACACCTGCTCTTTTGTTTTTGCTACATGACAAAAACAAATCACCCATTTTGGTGTAATCCTCTTTAGTTACAAAGAACAGAGTCACTGTCCTGATTCCTTTAAAGCTGTGGAAAGAAATCCAGGAATGTTTTTTTTTTGGAAATTCAGAAGAAGTTATCTGGCTTCTTCCCAGGGCCCCACTAAGGACAGCCTTTCTCACTGGCTGCTGTCTTTTGCTGACAGGTAATTTTTAAAAAATTCTCCTAATGCTTTTAGGTTTACAACTAGCTTAACCTAATACACTTGGAAGAATTTGACAGACAGCAGGAATAAGTATACTCCATTGTAACATTCTCTACAGCAGTAATTTATATTAATATTTAGAAATCTCAAATTCGACAATAAATTCTACTGAACAGAATACCACAACTATTAATTTTAAAGTACCTTTATCAGCAGTAATACCTACACCTAAGCTTCCTTCTATGCATACACCCAGAAATAACATATAATTTGTTTTGATTATTGTCTTTGGCGATTCTTCAGGCTAAATACAGCGTGCAAATGTAAGAAGGAACTTTAGTTATTATGCTAAGAAAAATGAATAGTTTTCTTCTCCTGGTGTTTACCCCCCATTTTTAATGGTTTTTTTAATAAAGAGAAGTAGCCCACATTTTTCCTTGCAAAACCTACTGTCATGTGTTATGTTCTATACCTTCTGAGTTTTTGTGGAATGAAGAAACTGATTTGTTAGCAAGCTTTCATAAATGCTCTGTGTTAGATAAGTGGATGCTTTGTCTGCACACAGACACTTATTTCCAGTGTCTTTTATGCATATTTGTTCAAAAAAAATATGTCTACATGTGCTCACTTTGAGAAAAAAATGGCTAGAGGTACTAGGGATAGGAAGGACTTTTAATATCTCCGATGCACATCCCTGAACAGCTGATTTTGCTACGTATGTTTCTGTTCCAGACTTGGTCCCCAGAAAAACTAGCCAAAAGCCAGATCTCTACTTCCAACTTAGGAATTTCTTTTCAGCATGATTTGAACAAAGGAAGAAGAAAAAATCTGATTGTTATCCTAACAAAGAATATGGCAGTATAATCTATAAGAAAATTATATACCTATATGATGTCTAAAGAATGACAACTTCAAGAGGTAAGATAAAGTATAGTATAATATAATGGCCTACAATTTGCCTTTGGACAGGATGGGACTCGTGGGAAGGAAGGTCTGCAAAGCAAACCAGATTACTATATTTTGTCTTGCAACAGATGCTTTAAGATTTAAAAATAATTCCCATAGTGTTTTCAAAGAAATCTTTTCACTTCATGCATAATTTGGCTTCCATTTTTATCCCTACATTCCTGGTGACTTTTTCAGTATACTAAATTTCCCCTATTCTATATACTACTCAAAACTTGGGTCAAGTCTATGCTGTGGGTCATGGTGAATTCCTACCAAATCTGGCAGTTCAGAGTTGATAGAGGACAGCTTAGGATTCCTTCCTGGGATAAATGCCTCTGGCAGGAGGTACAGAGCCATCAATAACTACGAGGTCTTCAGTCTCATGCCCCTTGTCTTAGGACAAGGTTCTTGGTTCGTGGAACCAAGAGGTTCATGGAAGCCTCTTAACACTATGGCATTTTGAGATACCTGCAATAGATCAACTTTGTTTAACTCACCTCTCAAAATAAATCTTTCTAATGTAACATTGAGTCTGTCACTGGTACCATTCAATACTTCTCTTTACAGAGAAGCAGCATAATGTGAGCAATGCTAATATAGAAATCAATCAGGTGCTTATTTTTATGAAGTGGCAGTATTATAAATGCAACTTCAATTTTACAATATTAAAGGGAAGATTAACTCTGAGAATTAAGAGATTTGACTCACTGAGTTATCTACATCATTAATAACAAGTCAGCCCCTCTCAAGGATCAGAGTATAAAGTGAACACTGCAAAAATTGGATTGGATAAGTTGTCATCTGGAAGTCTCTTAAACTGACTGCAGAGGGAGTCCTGAGACAAGATCTAGTGTCAGCTACCTAGGCATATTGCTCAAAAGGTTCATTCAGAGAGGAACCTAAATTTTAGGTTGAAGAGAATGCTGAAAATGTCATCCTAAAATAAATGCCCCAGTTATCCTCAAGAAAACGAGATCCACAGCTGAAATAAGCAGTCATAGCTCTATTGATTTCAGAAGAGCTTGAGCAATATAACAAGTTGAGATTCTGGTCCTATGAACAGCTCCTTTGACTCCAGCAGGATTACTCACACAGTCTGTGAGTAAGTACTTATAGATGTGTAAGATATTTCCTAAGCAACAGATAAGAAGGTACCAGAAAAGTGATCTGTGAGGTTAACAACTTTTAAACATAAAGCATATTATCCTGTAGACTCCTACAACACATGAATTAAATTACACTTTGGGGTACTATAATGATACGTATTAACATTTCTTGGTTTCCTTACATCTACTGCTGGTGGTCCCCCACCCATGATAAAACATATGGATGAACCAAGGTATTAATTTTGCTCCTTCATTTAGTGTTCAAGAACACACCATATTCTATGTGAATTACTTTTCCAAAGCTAATGACATTGCATTCCATAAACACTATTACATACACCAAAAGTCATTACTGCCTTTCCTGAAAGGAATACTTGAAAAATGCAAGTGTCATTACAATATACAGTAACACAGGTATAGCTGAAATTCTTACTTGTCTACACTTATTAGTACTACCAACAAAATCAAACTTTCTTGTTCTTATCAGGGTTACTACAGAAAAGAGCCTAAAGCTATTACATGAATAGTTATTGTTATTAGGAAGTAATCTATTTCAGTTTCATTTGTGTGTTTTTAAGAATTGTTGAATATTCAAGATATTAAAATTAAGACTAGAAAAGTGGTGGTTTTTTTTAAACAAGCATAAGCTTATTTAACAAAATTAAGTAATAAGTTGTGTGGCACCCACGAAGAATCCTCTATAGTTCCATATTTTTATATGCTTGTGTATGCTATTCTTTCAAACAAGCAAATGGTGCACAACTGACTGTATAATGAAATGCTGTATATAATTATGAAAATTCCAATAAAGAAATTATATTTAAAGTTAGAAAAGCACTTTACACATATAATGACGTGCTTTCAAACATTTGTACAAAAATGTGCAAGCATACTTTGCTTCCTCATTTCTCAAGAGACTGGCAATGATTTAAACAAAGATATAAGATTATAAGTGTAAGCTCTTTCTATTGTGTAATTATAAGGATATGTAAAAAAGAGATTTTACTAAGAAAATACGTACTAATGCATTTTAAAAAATTGACTGGTCTCATATACACCAATGTATGCAATGACACATGACACACTTGTAGAGAAACAAGATAAACCAGGTGCCTTGAGTTGCCAAAGAGTGGGTGTGAGTCCACCTGTGCCTGGTTAAGGCAGGCCCCCTATTACCAGGGGGCCAATAAAGGTGGGACACACAGCCACAGAGATAAGCTCAGCTCAGCTTACCCTGGTGTGAGGCAAGGAAGAGGCCAGCAGCTCATAGAGCCTCAGGAGCAAGAAAGGCTCTTCCTGCTACACACACTGGCACACAAATGTATTTTTTGTGTATCTGTGCAGGGAGGAAGAATACGTTGGCATTTGCATCAGTGATTGCATGATTCTGAACTAAAGGTAAAAATTCTTTAAAACATCTGTCTGAATGAATAGTCCAAGCAGCTAATGCTTTATCTTATGAAGGACAAATACTTTGTCAAAATACCTCATCTAGAAGCTGTGTGGTTTATAATCCCATCTGTATGAGCTTTGCTAGTGACCTCAATACAATTCTGTCAGCAAAAAGTTCGACACACTATTAATACAAAATCATTTGGATGCAAATTTTATCTGCAGTGTGATGCCTTTCAATCAGAAGTTGTTCATGAAACAAAACCCTTGAGCCACTACAAAACTGTCAGGCAACCTATCAAGCTTTTCAGCAACATGATCTATGAACATGTTCTTTTCTACCCATTCTCAACAGAAGATTGAATGATACTTTAGATATGAAGCATGCAGAGACAATAAATAATATTATCTTCAAATTTTTTAGTTAGTAAGGCTGGGTCATCTATCTTTTTTTTTTTTTTAATTTTACTAAAAAGGAAAACAGAGTCACATTGAAAGTTCATGGATGGGCTCTTGGGTGAATTCTGGATATAAAATGCAAGAGGCCTAACATATCTTATAGGAGAAAATGACAGCTCTTAGTTTTTCATCCAGTGAACTAACAAGTGAAATTTCCACAAGAAAGTTACTGGTAGAAAGATTTGTGAGCCTTTAGAGAAAAAAGAAGAAGATATTAAAACCTAGAGTAAATATATGATCTTTTTATGTCATATAGGCTCTTCTAAAAATGCTTTGGTGCCTCTAGACTTTGCAAAACTTAGGAAACTCCTTTACTTACTTGACAAACAAATATATCCTGCCCTTTGTCTGCTCCTACAAGAAGTGCCATGCTTGCCTGAAAATCTTAGCCTGCTCTGCAAGTAGGAACTTGAGGTTTGATACCCAGGACAATGTTTCCAGTCCCTTCTGGTTTGTATCTCAATAAACATAGAGTGATAAGGATAATTTTCTGGAAGTCATCTCATACTATTCAGTATCATTCCTTTCAAGATCAAGCTCTCTCAGATAAGCAACACTTCACTATCTTGCTTCAGCCTTTTTTATAATATTTTTTTAAGCATCACAGATCCATGGAAGGAACAGATAGGTGAAGTTGTTAAGGGATGCCAAGCAGGAGGTTGTTCATGTTCTCCTGCTCAAAGTTTCATTGATCTTTTTGGAAGTATGAAATAAAAGACAGATACTTCTTGTTTTCTTTCAATGCAGAAGGTGAATAACCTTGTTGGTGCAAGGTGAGACTGAGTGCTGTTTCTTCCTTTTTCACAAGGCAGGAAAGAAGAGACGCTCAGCCAGGAGATGAAGTATAAATACAAATGTTCAAAAATCCTTAGATAAAGTGTACCTTAAGAGGTGTCAATGTAAGCAGGAAAAAGATGAGTACCAAAAAATTTTGATGAATAAAAAATTACCAAAACTCAAGTGTTGGGACTAGAGAAAAATTATGTTAACGAAATACATCAAAATCCCGATAGGTATGGAAAAAAGAAGTAAAATTCAGCGTTGACAAATGTAAGTTAGTCTTTCAGAAGAGAAATTTATTTATTTATTTTACATGTATATACAGTAAGCATAAGTTAATATTAACTTCTCAGTAAGATTTGGGGTAGTGCTCTGAGCAATGCAAAGCAAATATCTGCTGAATGAGCAATGAATTAGGAAAGAATCTGTAGAGGAAATATCTAAATTCATGGGAAAATTGTGACAGTCCCATTACACAATGCAAAGAACTTACTCTTGCTTTGTACTGGGTTGAGGCCATGCTACATTCAATTTGGAATCAATAATGATCCCATTCAACCAAGCATTAAAGTCAGTAGGCAAAAAAGGAGAAAGTTTTAAATTTTCAGCTACATGAAGAAGTCTATGAAAACAACAACAAAAAATTATTTGCTTATCTCAACAGTCTGATAAAATTCATTACTAAAAAACCCCACAGAACTGGACAGTGAAGTTTTTTACCTCCAAGAGGAAACAGCCTGGGATGAACAATAAATGGATTATTAGCCATTAGCAGCATGCTTTTTCATGTTTGTTTGTCTTCCTGTATTTCACTTTCTTACTGTAGTTTGCATTCATAATGAAAGTAACATCAGAAGAGTCAAACACTCCATTCTTTCAAAAATGATGAAAAGATAGAAAGTTTATTTGTCTAAATGGGTGAACTTTAAAAGTAGGAACTTCAAAATTATTTTCAACAATAGATTGCCTTCTGCTTTCACGGTAGTCACGAGTTATTTGAAACACTTTATTCCAAAACACAAAAATGCTACCTATAAAAAAATTATCTGATCTAGATGAAAGGAAAAAAATATGTAGAATGATATTGGAAATTTGTATTTTACATGAACTGCTGCTGCTGTGTGAAACAGCAGCTTGAAAATAAAGATTTCCTTAAGCATTTACGATTCTTAATGCTACCATAGTCTGGGTACCATTTCATACTTCATTTAAAATAGGAAGATACACACAATAATGTAATTTTGAAATGAAAAAGGAACATTTCTGAAAGAGAGACAACTCAATTTCTCTAGTTATATTCAAGGAAAACCAATGACATACAGAGAATAACACTTAGAAACTTTTTATAGGACAGTGCCTACAGACTACATAAAAATACAGTATTTCAAAGATCTAGGAAACTAACTATGGAAAACAGATTAGACTCCCTACATGTATAAAGTCCTGTGTTCATATTTGTTCTTGACAAACCTGAACTTTCATAATATGAGAACTGCAAACAATTATTACATTTCATCACAATAAAATTTTGTACAGAACTATCAATGGGGTAAGGACTGAGATAAATTCAAAAGAAATATTAATAAGTTGAATAGAATAGCAACAATAGAAAAGCAACTTCCAGCTGTATTTTGCAAGTTATAACAAAGACATGAGCACTTGTCCTTAAGAGGGATAATATGCTTACTAATCTTCACTTGATTAAAAAAAAAATACCTAAGTGAAATAACTACAATAATGCACTATTTTCTTCACAGCACCAGTGCAAAGCCAAACCTGGGCATTAGTATGATATAATTTCAGTGAAGGAAAACTGTACATTCTAGTCACCTGGCACTTTCAAAGCATATATAAATTCACTATAGACCTTCAGTTAAAAAAAATGCAATCATGGTGCCAGCATACTAAGCAAAAATAACTCTAGAAAGACATTCCTTTTTTTTTAAAAATCTAGGTTACAGGACCATTAAGCAAGTGCTGTTTCCAAAGATCATCAAGATTAAAAGGTTCAAGTAGAAAAAGTTCTGGTCTTATGCATATTAGGAGAACAAACTGACACATGACACCTATCAGCATACATCACCCAAATCATGTAGGAGTATACATAACCTAAATTTCATCTCATATAAGTCTAATGCTTTATAAAACAGATAAGAACAAATATTTGGGCCAAATTCTCAAGCACAGATATAACAATTTAGACAACACAAGAGTAAGGTGACCTTATGTATGAGCATTTATTGAAGAGCTTCAATTGTGCCATGGTTTTAATGACAGAATTACTAATAATAATTTAACAGAATTTTTCTTAAAAACTAGACCAAAAAAAAAACCCCAAAACCTAGACAAACAAAAAAGACATAATTAAAAAAGTATAAGCTCTCTACAGAGACCATTGTCTTCTACTGTACGTTCCAATGACTGTTCATAACAACACAGCCTAAGTCAGAGTATCAAACAGTTCCTAAATAGTTTGCTACCTTATGAAAAGTATTTACTCATCTTACCAGTGGTTTTGCATACTATTTTTCAGCTATTGAGAAGACTGGAATTTGAAAAAATTATAACCAGCTGGTTGAAAGTGGTGATTATCTCTCTGTATTTAGCACTGGAGCAGCCTCACCTTGAGTACTGTGTGCATCCCTGTGCCTCACAATTTAAAAAGGATGCTGAGGTACTTGAGCATCCAGAGGAGGGCAATAAAGCTGGTGAAAGGGCTGGAAAGAATGTCCTGTGAGGAGTGGCTAAGGACTCGGGGTTATCTAGTCTGGAGAAAAGGAGGCTGGGGATTGCCTGCATTGCTCTCTACAGCTTCCTGGGGAGGGGAAGTAGGGAGTGAGGTCTAAAGCCCTTCTCCCTGGCACCCAGTGAAAGGATCCATGGAGAGGCTTCAAAGTTGTGTCAAAGGGAGATTTCAGATATTAAGAAACACCCTTTTTTAGTGGGAGTGTGGTTAAACACTGGAAAAAGCTTCCTAGAGAGCTTGAGAGGTACATAATGCCCCAAGCCTGCCAGTGTTCAAAAGGAATTTGGACAAGACCCTTAATAACATGCTTTAAATTTCACCAGCCCTTTGTGGTCAGCCAGATAAGCACTGTAGGTCCTCTCCGACTGATATTATTCTATTCTATTCTATTCTATTCTATTCTATTCTATTCTATTCTATTCCATTCCATTCCATTCCATTCCATTCCATTCCTTTATTATCCTATCTTATCCTATCCTACCCCATCCTATCCTCTCCTATTCTATCCTATCCTATATATTTAACTGTAAAGAAAATATAGCTTTCTGCAACTGCGTATTGCAATTTCTTTAATTTTTGGCAGGAGGAAGTAACAAAGTTTTCTTCTTCAGCACATAAAGTCCAAAGGAAAAAAAAATGGAAAAAAAAAAATAAATTAGAGGGGTATTTAAATTGTATATGCAGAGAACAGTGAAAGTGTGATTGCCATCAAAGCTCTCAATTTATTCTGAAGGATAAAGCTCCCACAATAGTGTTAAAGTTTTTTATACCTCTCTCCGTCGAGAAGCCCAACAGGTTTGTTTGATTTTCCAAACGACAGCGGCTACCAGCAGTAAGGATAAGAAACAACTGCAATTACATAAAAAAAAAAAAGAAAAAAAAAAAGTAATTTTAACATAATGGTCTGAAGAAGCTTATGTTTTCAGGGTATCACAGGTAATGAAAATACATTTAAGTGTGGCAAAAACCCCACAGAAATCAAGGCAAACTAAACTATACCAGGATGACAAACAACAGACAACCAAGTTCAAAGTCAGAAGAGAATCCATGCCTCCGGATGATTGTGTCCATAAAATGGAGTTACTGTCTCCATTAGCATCTGATAAGATCCACTACAACCAACCAAATCCCCCCACAGATTCCACAACTATGCATTGCACGTTCCACATTCAGCAGATGAAAAAAGATAATAACTGTAACAAAATACTGATACCCATTTATACCTCTCAGTTTGGGAATTCTGAATAATTTCCTGGGATGCAGCAATGATAACTCTACAGGAGTGATAGTTACTCTAAGAAACCAGGCTTCCTCATGACAATAGGTCTGTTTTAGCAAATTGAGTATTGCTGCAGTGAATTGCCCGGGGAAAACATCCCAAAGAACATTATTACATTACTGTCCCAAAGACACAACAGAAAAGAAAAAAACTTTCATAAATCAAAATTATTAAACTTGTGCAGTTCACAACTGGAGCATACGCCTTCTCTCTTTTTCCAGTATTTTTGTATTTGTAACATTTAGTACACAAAGGATTTTGGCAGAAAGATCATTGAAGTCTTCACTTTTAGTAACTTTCTGAATACTGACAAAAGGCTTCTAAAGTTGACACCTGATGCAAGCAGTCAGAACATCTTGTAATATGTTCAGACAGCTTTTTATAAAACTATCTGGATTTTCGAGTTGTGAAGAATCTGGTGTTCAGTGTTTATAATTAATACAAACCTGTAACTATTGAACTCTGTCAGCCAACCTTAATTTTTTTTTTCCAAAAAGCCTCAAAATGCATTATTTATCTATATATCTACATATATATAACTTTAACTATATCACTATGGGCAATACTGGGGAAGAACTCCTTGAAGTAGTATTCTAGTGGAGTACTGTGAATAGATGCCAGCTGTAAGCATCATCCATGCAGTAACACCATTTCCCTGCATAACTCTGTAAACAGACCTGAAATTATGACCTAGAAGACACATCTCCAGAAATACCAGCATTTAATATTTATTCATAATATGGAGACTATCAGAAACCAGTTTATGCCAACTGTAGCTTAATGTCACTATTAAGATAATGAGATGAAAGCATTCCTTGGTCTGCAAGCAGCAGAATCAGCTGTACCACTGGATATTTAGCAACAAAAAGTATCATTGCTCAGGGTAAGTTCAAAACTCACTCTCCATAACACAAGCTTTCCTTGATGGCTAAAGTAACACAGATTTATACGCCTTTTTATCACTCTACTATGCACTTAAAACTCCTTTCACGATGAGCTTTTAAAATTCTTATTTATCAATTTCTTCTTTGAACACCCTTGAGAAAGATTGCCAGAGCGAGACCAAGTTTGAAAGGAAAAAAGTATCAAATATATAATGCAGTTTGGGCATAGAATGTTCAATTAAAATTAAGAGCTTGATTTTTTCCTTTAGACTTAATTCTGCCTGTTTAGCTCCAAGACAGATGATTGTTCAGAACCTGAAAGGAAAAAATTGTTAAAGGATCTGTTTCTAGATGCAAAGTTTGACTTTCCTTTTTACAGCCAATGTCAACCACCAGCATTTTTTTAGCAGTTTTTTAATGCTCCTTGGGAATTAGGGATTTTTATGGAAAGAAAGATATATTTTCCCTCTCTCCTTGTAGGGCCATTTTAAATGCTGTATTTTATTAGTTCTTGGCACAGACTGTTTAAAAAACAAAGGTATTTGGAACTTTGATTGGTTTTGATCAATGGATCAGAGCAGTTCAGCATACCTAAGAACCATTCTGCCAATAGAAAATTGTTGGAAGAGCCAACAATATGTAATAAAATTATGTGAGAGGGTAAGTGCTAGTTCAAGAACCTGAGGGAATTCAGAAGAGAAATCTCAACCTTATTCTTTAATGAATCTCAGCATTAATCATTTTTCTACATGGGTCTTCAGTGAAAGAAACTAATGCAGTAAGAACATGTTAACTGAAGCACCATTTTATTAACAGAGCATTTCTTATTAGAACAGTTTCTCTTAAGATTTTTTTGTTTATGACAAAATATCTAAGTAACACAAAGAATGTCAGAAAAAAACCCCTGATCATCAGAGAATGTTCATTGTTTTGTTTAATGCATCACCCCAGTTGATGCAGTGATTTCACTTTTTTAAAAATTAGCCTTTTGCTGTTTCCCTTTCTCCTGTCAAGGAGCAAAGACAAGTTGAGTGTGAATTTATATTTTCTGTCTAGGAAAAAGCACAACAAAAAAACCTCCAGTGACCACCAGAATAAATCCACTTTTGCAGCACCATTTAAAGTCTTTTTAAACCAATAGCTGCAAAAGTACTACTTCCCAGAAATGCTTTCCCTACTATATCCTGTATTGTCTAGCTGCTAACTGCAACAGATGCTCAGGGCCAACATCAGAGTAGTGCCATGTTGCTATAAATTAGCATTCTGTGCATGAAGTAAGGGTAAGCCATCTCATTTACTCTTCTCCTCCTTTATAGCCCTTCCAAAAAACATAAAAAAGTTATGGAAATATTGGCAACTCCATTTAGAATGATGAACTCAAACCTCATGGAATTTGAAGAACATGAATGCATTCAAGAGAGCTGAACACAAGAACCTAAGAGAACTTTGAGCTGTGAGACTGCTTCGTTATGACGAGGAATGGAACCTCCTCCCTTAGAGAATTCTGTTCACATTTATTAATTTCTTGAAAAATCTCTTAAGCTAATAGAAGAATAAACTTGAAAGTTCTGGCTGAAAAACTTCATCCAAATTGCTTCTGTGCTCTGTACGTCAATAGAGCTGGGTCATATAATGAATTTCCCTGCCATCACTCAAAATATTTAGTTTATGTACAAAGCCAAAATCAGAAACAAATGTTTCAAAGACACACCCATAAAATAATACAAATCATTGGGAATTACAGTGTTGACAATGTGATAAATTTACTTAACACTTTTTTATGGTCTTTTCTTGGCAAGTAAACATAAAATATTTGATTCTTCTGGGATTTTTCTATAAAAATAATCAAAAGAAAAAAAAGCTAAAATTCATGTAATGAAGAGAAAACAGACATGAAAATAGTTTTTCTCAAACTAACCTTGTTCCAGGCTGTGGTGAGATTACAGCCTTGTTTATTTACAGCAATAAAAATTAAAGCTGACTGCAAAGGATCTCAACAATATTGAATGATTTGGCAATAAAATAAGAGAATGAAATTCAGTGCCAATGAACTGAAGGCAATGTGCAGAAGAAAAAATATCTCTAGCTAGAAATACACAATGATAGGTTCTAAATTAGCAATTACTACTCAAGAAAATGGTCTTGAAGTCATTGTATATGGTTCTTTGAACATATCAACTGAGTGTTTAGTGCCAGTCAAAACAGCAAACACAATCTTAGGAACAATTAGAAAAGGAATAAAGAACAAAGCAAAGTATTGGGATGCCAGCATAAATCTATAGCATGTCTGTATTTTGAAGTACCCACCTCCTCATCTGAAAAACAAAAAGTCAGACTAAAAACACATGAAGGAGTCCAGTTCACTTGGCTAGGGAAATGAAATGGCAGTAGAAATCTTTTTGGCTTTGAAACAGCAGGGACTTGGCTGAAAGGTGTCATGAAAAAACCACTGATCTAGGGAAACAGAACAGAGCAAGTATAGATGGATACTCTCCAATCCCTTGGTATACCTCTTAGCTCCTTCTTGAGACAGAGATAAAAGAGAAGAAAGCCCAATCACAAACTGTGGGGCACAACAGAGATCTGTTCAGTGAAAAATAAATCAATTAAAACTGGCCAGCTGACAGCTAAAAGAGAAATTATCAGAAGGGGACCAATACTGTCAACTGTAACAAGAACAAAGAAATCACACACTGATGGGCTGGTTGCACTTTTTTTTTTTTTAATTTTATTATTATTTAATCAACAATGCCTGCTAAGTTGTATTTAGATGGACAAGGAATCCAGGCCTCATTGGCTGATCAAAATATAGGTATTTCCCTTGGAATAAAGCATATCTCAAAATAATTTAGAGATTAATGTGACTGACCAGCTCAACATGAATTGCTTATATGATACTGAAGTAAAAAGGATTAAACAACTTTAAATACTCAGTTGCACAGGAGGAGGAGGCACTTGAGAGATGACTTTATTGCTCTACAAGGCATTGCCAAAACTGATAGTATCAGACTTGTTCTTGAAATTCTGATATCTGCATTTTTTAAGGGGAACAGGAAGAGAAAAGTGAGAAGAATCACAAAAAAATATTGAGTGTTTGGAAGAAAAGTTGGACTTTGAATGACATCTAATAAACAGATAAATGCCTTTGCAATGCAGATGGCTTATGAAATGTTGACTCAGAGTAGAGAGCGAATGACTTTTTAGCACTTATGGATGTAAATCTTCCCAATAAAACAATTACCATGCTAAGACACACTTGAAACCACAGCAGCCCAAGCATTAGCAGGATATTGTAGTCTCCAGAACACAGAAATGATCTCTGGGAAGGTAATGACACAGCTTTCCACAGCTGCCTCTTCAACCACGTGGAATGAAACAGGGGAGTCACATAAAAGGAATGCTGGAAAACAAGCAGTTGGTCACCAGTGGTGTGTGTTACAGGCTGAATAAAAGTTATTGTCTTTGTATTAAGTAGGAACCCATAAAAAATTAGAGAATGGGTGAACTGAAGAGGAAGGCCTGAATGTAAGCAGGTCGTGTCCAGTGCATCAGACACAAGGCTGGGCTGCAAGAGAACCTCAAGGCCAGGCAGGTGATCTTCCCAGAACCCTAAGTACTGTAAAAAAGGGAAATACTGATTTAATAGCACACTAAACAGGAAAACTGCAAGGAATAATTCCTCCCTGCATCAGTATTTCTGCAATGTCCAAAGTAAAACTGAGAAAACATGTTTTGTGCGTGTGATTTGGAGGCAAAGTGAAAACTAACATTAATCACTAGCACAAAGTGTAAAAGGGATCAGTGGATGGGCTGCTGCTTGCTATCTGCAAATTAAAACAAAACCTGTAAATCAACTTTAAACAACCTCAGATTACAAGGATAAATGCAAGGGAAAATCTGTGAAATGCAGTGGTCAGTGTGGTTCAACTAGAGGAATTTAATGACAGATTTGTGCCTTAAGCTCTATGAATGCAATATAAATACATTATAGCATAGCACTTCCTTTTCTTTTTTTTTAATTACATATTAATGCCTTTAAGTTACATACTGCAACCAGAATACCTGCATTAAAATTAAATAATTTATTTTTGCAGTAATATAAAAGGAACTATTTCATGAATTAAATATAAATATTTTTACAGATGAATATTGTAAAAAGAAAGTAAACAGAAAAAACCCCAAAACATTCCATCCTTTTTCATTTCCTGGCCTCCTATTTAACATACAAGGAGAAAGGAAAATGTCCAAAAAGAAAAAAAACCAACCAAAAGCCCACCACATACAAGATGCATGTAGTGGGGATGTCAGGTCCTCAGCACCATTTTACTCAACAGATGATCTCTTATTTGTTCACACTGCTGATAGGCACTTACAGAAGCACCCAAAAATTAATTTCCTAAAGTTATTTAGGTGTATAGCAGTCTCACTGACAGCACAAGTGTGTATTTTTGTATTGCACCTTCCAATTCTTTTTATGAAAATAGGCACTGGGCCATCAAGGCAACTACTTCTTAACTGAAAAAAAACTATTGCTTAAAACTTGAACCTTGCTGTGCTGAGACAGCAGCTAAATATCCCTCTACATTGACAAACAAATTGCCCCTTCATTTCTTTTTCTTTGCCAAGAGCACAAAAATGTACAAACAACCACCTCAACAGTGACCCTACAGCAGTTTTCATGTTTCTCCTCCATACCACCTGTATGAACAAAAATGAACAAAAAATAATAACATTCAGTAAACAAAATGGATGGGAAATGCTTTCTAAAGTTGAATGCAAAGCGAAAGTCTCATAGCTCAGATAATGTTTTTAAATTAATATTGCAAAAGTTTCCTTAGAAATCACACGTTTGTTTCCTAAGACCTGTTTTTCTGACATTATTTACTAGATTTTCATGGCACATAGAATGCATTTTAATTGATATGTTATAAAGCAAGCAAAATTCAAAAATAAAAATAATTGAACAATTATTTTTCTAAAACAATGATTTCCAATGCAATAATTGTCACAGCAACTGATTTCTCTCATTATACTTGACAAGAACATTCTGTTGATGATTAAGATACCCTAAGCTCAACCATCCTTGCCTGTGTTAACTAATGCATAGATGACAAGCAGCTCTGAAGATTTCAACAGGATAATCTGAAGAATAAAGCACTGTAAACATAGTATCAGGAGTGTGATATGTGTAAGAGCAGTACAATTTTTCTAATGGTTTTAATGATTAATTAAATTGCTCTGAATCACACAGTTTTACAGTGGTTTAAATATCAGCATTTCCATGACTAGCAGATCAGAATGATTTGGGGAATCAAGTGTTATGGTTCCAAATGAAAATTTGTGAAGGTCCAGAAGGAAAGTAGGCTTGGCTTGCAACTGAGTGGGAGATGCACCTTCCAGTCCATGTGGTCAGAGCAAGAAACCTATGGACGACCTTGTGGAGTCGAGACCTATCAGCCCCTTGCACTTCTTCCCTGGCCTGAGAGAGCTCTGGCTGCCAATGCCCATAGGGTACTGACTCCTAAGCCAGCATCATCACTTAGGTGATTCAGGAATGTCCTTTCCTTTTTTCTTGCTGGTCATGACAAATACTTCCAAGTACCAGCAGCTCCACACACTGGGCAGGGCTTTTTTCTCCTTACATCAGCTGAGGTCTATGCCCTATTCTGAGTCAGGGTTTTCCTGCCCCTGCTGTTTTAACCTCCTGAGCTCCATCCAAATTTCCCTGTGTAATTTCTCCATGAAGTAAAGGAACCCAAGGGAAATTTCATTCAGCTCTGAACATTCTAATCTTAAAGCCATAGAAAAGGTCCAAGCCCTCAGCTCCTGCTTTCTGAACTGGAAAGCGAAAGAAATGCCTGAATACGAAATAATTATCTATGATGGTATTTAAAACTTCAAGTATTACCAAAAATCATTTAAATGCAAATTTGTATTTATTTATGTGTCTCTCAAATGGAATTCACACAAGTTAAGCTACACCTTTCAAGTTCATTTGAAACTAATTACATGGATAATTCTACTTATCCAGATGCCAGCGATTAAAATGTTATTTTTGGATGCAATCCTGAAAATTCATATATTCCCATAATTAATTCTTGTGTGAAGTCTCTCATGGAAGTCACATAATTGCCTGTAAAATTCACTTTTCGCGAGTCCACAGCTATCAACATTATAAAAAACTGAATAAAAGTTAAGAAGAAATACATATGGCCTTCTAGTAGCCTGGTCCTCTCAAGCAGAACCCTATGCTTGGTAAAAATAAAAGGCAAAGTATATCAGATTTGGTTTACTGTGCCATGGTTAATTCAGAGTTGCAGACCATAAAATTACTGACCAAGGTTTTAAATTAAGATTTACAGAAACTGCAAGGGGATAATGGAAATCTTAGCTCATGGATTAAAAACTACATCCCCATATGGACAGTCAGTTGACAGCACTTTTCTTTAATACATGAAAAACTTCTTAAAGACAGCAAAAAAAATTTTGTATATGCATTTCCAACAGCAAAGTAATTGCCATGAATAACTCTGCAGGTATAGAAAACACTAATATACAGGTATTCTATGGTAAGAAAAGGCTGGCAGGGTATACAATAGGGATCAAAATGGATCAAAACGTAGAAGAAACTCGACTGTTAAATAGTATAAGCTTTTCTATTTAGAGTATTTAACATGTATTTATATGAAAAAAAAAAAAGAAAAAGAAAAAGAAGAAAAAAAAAAAGGAATAAAAGAGGAGGTTTTTTTAATGACTTCAGAATCTTGCATGCCAATATAGTGTTCCTTGGTGGCAACCTGACACCTATCAAGTATAAATGCACATGCAAGTTATACCCAAGAAAACATAAAACTTTTGCACAGCTTTCCACGTGGTAATAGAGCAGTCCTTTTAACTGAAGAAAACAGACCACATCCAAAGAATTTCCTACTCCTAATGTAGGAAAATACAATTCCTGTTCTCATAACATCTGTCTCGGAACCAAACACAAAATGAATATCTCTGCCTGGAAACTTCAGTCCTTCCAGACACTGGAACAGGCTGCCCAGGGAGATGCTTAAAAGACTTGAAGATGTGGTGCTCAGGGACATGTGTAGTGGAGGACTTGGTAGTTGCAGGTTATTGGTTGGATGTGATGATCTTAAAGGTGTTTTTCCAACCAAAACTTCCATTATTTTATTCTATGATTCTAAAATTCAGAGTATATGAACTGCTTCCTCTACACAAGTACTTCTACTCAGAATACCATACCAAATGGGACAGCACAATATTTGCTTTGTGCCTGTGTAAACAATAATTTAGAAACAGAGGATTAATTGCATAGATGGAGATGCTTTTGCTGTTTTGCATGTAGAGTGTGACTGGCTTTGGAAGTTATAAAGATTTATTGCAATAAGAGATGCTTGTTGCCTCTGGCTGGCCCATTAGCCATGGTAAATGCTTTCCAGGGCATAAGAATTTCTGGTTTGAGATTGGTTTTGGCAGTGAAGATTTGTAGCATTGCAGAGGAGACAAAATAAAGGTCATGGGCACATTGAAGCCAAACCTGTGTGCCACGGAGCTTTCTGACTTGCTTCCACAGGTCTGGTGGATGTTGTGGCACAGAACATTTGGATTGCTTGACTGAGTTAAGGGTATTATATGAAAGGAGAATGAGCTTTAAAAAAAGTGTCCTGCCAAGAGCACACTGTAAGACTCTAAAGGAGCATATTTAAAATTACTACTGATACCATAACCAAAATAATTTTGCTGAGGATGAAGAGCCAAATTAAGTGAAATAATGAACTAAAACCTTAATAACAGTATTAATAAAACCTTTTAATTTAAGCTCTGAATGAATAACCAAAAACAGAGATAAAGCATCAATGGTATCTACCTCCTTTTAAATAAATTATAGCAGCATCAATGAAATAGCAATAAAAAAGAAATTAGTTTATTAGTAAGAACAGCTACTACGTCCAAGTAAAATCATTTACTAATACATATTGAATGCAGAAAACCAACTTAATCCTTTACCTCCTGAGGCATTAACTCCAAATCCCATAATAGTTTAAAATAATCTCTGACAACTCCCCCTGCAAAACCTGGGTTTATTGGTCTTTGCTGGGCAATGAAACATCAAAATACTTCTTGAAGGTAAAGAAAAAATGCTTGAGCAGAGAATTTTTTACTTGCAGGAACATTATTATGAAAAAAAAAAAAACACAACAGATCTTTTATTATAATTATTATTATTATGTACATGTGCTAAAATGTTATAGAGAATGTAGAGTGGAGTTAATTTGCTTAAATAAAATAATTTTTAAAAAGTAACTATGTGTCTTTACTTTGAACATACAAATATTTTGTATTTCCCTACATAATTCATGCATATATATATATATATATACATATGTGTGTGTGTGTGTGTATATATATATATATATATATATATACATAAAGATGACTTTTCTTACTAAATCTCCCACAAGCCATAGCAGGAGCTACTATAGTAATGTATGAATGAAAGATCAATTATGGGAACAGCCTTTATAGACAACTAAAAAGGGAAAATGGATATAGTGAACATCAGGATGCTATCCAGAAGACCAATATTCACATTTCATTCTGCCAATACAATATCAAGCAAAAGTGAACCACTTAGAGGGACTCTGAAATATATTACACAATAAAGCTCTAGATGTGAACTTTAACTCTCTGCATTTCTTCTTTTCACCTCTTTGAAGCAGCAAATAAAGAAGATTTACAAAGGGGCTTAATCTAACATAAACTGAAATTAATCTCCATAGAATAAATAGAACATCACACCCATAAAGTGTGATAATGTTTCTTTTAGTCCCAGAAAAGACTTTCATATTTCATATAATTTTATGGTTTTGCCCTTCATGGGTGAAATACTCTATATTTCTCTCAGCAAGTGATGTTGTATTAAAAAAACAAGATCTAAAAGGAAAAATAAGTTATTTATGTCTTTTAAATTCACAAAGAGATTATGAAATACAGAACCTAATATTTTCTGCAGTAACTTTCAAAAAGAATTAGAAATTAAAAATATTGTTTCTATTTAAAAATGGTTGTGCTTTGACTGCAGCTTTTTTGTAGTGACCTTGCTGATTTATGCTAATTTAAGGTTTATAATTAAGGAAGGAAAAAGAGTAATTTTGAAGGTCACTTAGTGAATTTTGGGAAGGACTGCCAGCCAATGCCACACTTCAGCTCCCTTCCAAACCAAAAGATACATGTCAAGAAAATTTTTTATGCTTTCCCTGATTTTTTTCCTTTCACTGCACTGTTTCTGTAGTACAGATGTTATCTTTTGATTAAAAAAAAAAATGTATTTAGAGAACCACCAAATCATGTCAGCCTTGTTTAGCCAATGAGACTCAAATGCAACCAAGAATTTTAATACATTGCTGATTAACTTTTCCCTTAATGATGTAAAATTCAGTTGAAGATGTCCCAGCTCACAGGAGCAGGGTTGGACTAGATGTGCCTTACGACTGAAACCATATCTTTTCTAAAGAAGCAAATATATTTGAAGTGGTAGGTGCAAAAAAGTCAATATTCCCCTTTATTAACAGCCTTATTAATGTGAAATCTTCCTGAAGATAAAATAAAGATTTTCAAATTTCCAGGACCAAGAATCATCATTATAGTTCTGTACTGTACAAATACAAAACCCTTGACACCACTCAACTTGATATTTAGAATTTTGACTGAAAAGACTCAAGACATGTAAGGAAAGAAATATAATTTTGAAACTGTAGACTGTTTTTCTATCATATCACAAAAATTATTGAAAACAAATAATCATGATACAGAACTTAACTGGGCCATGTATGCAAATTAAATTGCAATTAAAAAATACAAATAGACAATGGAACTACATCTTAATGTGTATCATGTAGATTTGCCACAATTTTGCTTTTTATTGACAAAATGTAGCCCTCCTCGACTGAACCCAACTAAAAATTTAAAAATCCAAAATCTACCACACAAAATGCTTCATTTGGTACCAGGAAATTTTACTGGAATACTTTTATCAGTATTCCATTTTAAAAAATGCATTAGGTGAATGCCTTTGAATTTAGATGTCTCTTCCTAAAATGAATAATTAGATTTAATATTTCAGTACCTGTGAAATCCACAGCATAGCATCAGTGCAGCAGTCTCTTTTCTCTCTCTGATTTATCAGAACAGAACACAAGGACCCTGACTATACCTCTGCTGGCATAAACAGATTGCTCATTTCTTCAATGTCACTCACTTCACAGCATGCCATACCAACTGCATCTGCACAGACAGACTGGCAGAGTGCTTGAGAAAGCTGCTTGTCACTTACTGCAATGGACAATTACATTATTGCTTAAAGCAAACCCCTGATATTATTTTTACTTCCTTTTGGAAATGATTTTTCTTCATCAGCTTTCGCCCCACTTCACTCAATACTTACACCTGGAAACACAGTTCTGAGTTTAACTTTGTAACTGGTACATCCAACCTGCCATAAGAAGAGAGAATTGCTTCTCTTTCAAATTAAAAAGACAAAAACAAAATTTCAAGTCAATTTATCACAGACAAAAACCTGTTCTAGTGCTTTTGTTTAAAGTACAGAGGGCTGGAGTTTCATAAAGAAGGACCAGGACTCTGGCAGACAAGCAGCTGTGAGCACCACCACTGATTCAGTCTAAGAAAACAAATGACTAATTGCATTTAAGAAAATATGATATAAAATGTAGGGAATCAAAACATAAACACAATATGAATTACCTAGGATTTTTCTTAGGGGAAAAAAAAATAAAGTGTGGCTGTAAAAAGATACATCCCAGGAAGAAGAATGCAACAGAACTGTCTCAGTGTAAGTGAGGCTTAAATGCACAGAGTCTTCAAATAAAGCCATACTTTCTTCAGGCATCTTTCAGGTGCCCCCTCTGGAGACCTCTGGGGTGAACACTACTACATAAGTGGCAGCTTTAAACCCAGTGAGATTTTATAAAAGCAGAAGATCTGATAAAATGGGTTTTGGAGTGCTAGGCTACAGCAACACACACAACGAAGAGTGCAATTTAGGATTTTCTTTTTCTTTTTTATTTTTCTTCTATAAAGGATTAAGAGAAAAAACCCCAAAAACAACTGCAAAGAAATCCTGTTACTGTCACCCAAAACTTCACCCTACAACTCCCCTCTGCACTTAACAAGCTCCAGAACTTATTTCTAGTTATTATGAACTCTGCAGAAATTTGGGATTAAGCACTGCACCAGGCACAACAAAGTGCTCTCACTGTACTCAATATATACAGAAAATGAGAAACATAAAAATATTAAATGCATGTACTTGAAGGAAGGAAAAGCCTGTCTGCTGTATATCAAGCAAATCAATAGGCCACCTTCACATATCAAGCTGAAAAACTACTTTGTACTTTGAAGAGCAGCACATGTTGAAATCACTATGGCACTCACATGCACATCCAGATGACTTAAAAGGACACAGAGAGAAGAATAACTAGAATGCAATAATGGAAAAAAGTTCTGTTCACCAAGGGATTAAATGACTCAGCTGTTGTTTTGAAGAGCAGCTGATCCAGTCATACTGGGGAGTCTCTTTTGCCTGCAGGCCACTAGTAAGTAGCTGCATTCTCAAGAAGTAAGAATGTATAACTAACTCCACAGTGAGGACAAAGTTTCTGGGTGATTCAGAGAGCGGAAGACATAAAATTACATCCCACAATTCAAAACAAACATTTAAAAAATGAAAACCCCACTCAGACTGTCCATTGCAGGGCACACAAGCTTGTCCCAGTGGAAGTCTAACAACTACTGCCTCTAAGTGATGTGAAAACTGTTTAATGCATCACTAAGTAAAAATCAATTTTATTCTACCCTCAAATGTAAAATCCATTTTGCTAAGATAACTTGATTTTCATGTTACCAGAAAATATTCTAATTTAGATTTAAGACTTCTGCTTTTTCTGAGAACCCAGACATGCTGGATGTGATCTGATCCTGACTTACTCTGTTTTATCTTTCTTATGGAGATCAATATTCAATCTCATAAAGATAAGCATGTCAAAAATACAGCATTAATTTATCACCCTTTAATTTACCAAAAACAGAGCACAAAGCCAGGAAGACACACTAAAGGATGTGGGTAAAGAGAAGGAATTCACCTGTTGCAAATTTACAACCAGAGGGGCAGTACTGAAGCTTTGGAGAGCTCTGGTACCACCTGCTGGGATGCAGCCATCCCCTCCCCCTGTGTGACTCTTCTGAGATTTTGGCACATGCAGGACTACACATGGCAGTGATAAATCTGTTTTTCCAGTAACTGCTGAATTTCCTATTTCCTATGCTAGCCCTCATCCTAACCTAGATGCCTGTCCCTTCCTCCTGCAACAAGCACTGGATAAATTTTGAATATTGTTTTCATAGTTGGCAGCTCCACCCCAAGAGCTGAACCAGAGGCAACAGAAGGAATCGTTCTGAGAGCTGAAGAAGACGCCTGCTCAGAGAAAGTGCCTGGTTAGTTAGTAGCTGGTATAATGTACTTGAAAGAGGCTTTTAAAAAAAAGTTGGATACCATTACTCATCACAAAAATACCAACAGCTGACCTTTGTCACCTGTAGCAATTTCAACTTTGCCTGGTGTTTGATTATGAGACAAACAACATTTTTTTACCACAAATCCTCCTGTAGATTCTTGATAAAAAAAGTTTCAGAGAAATGCTTGAGTACTCTTACAAATCCTTAACCATATATTTATTCAAAAACAAGTTTAGAAATTAAGAGTTTCTTGGTTTTCAATTATGGATTTACTCAAGCATCATATAATACAAACTAACAAACACTGAATTTCATCGGTTTTAATGTGTGATACAATATGATCTAATGAAAAAGTAAATAATGTTTTCAGCAATTATAGATACTGCACATGCAATTATGAAATGCTTAAAAGGCCCTGGCCACCTACTCAGTTAAAAGAATATATCCATGTAACACTGAAAACCACTGAAAACTTCTGTATCATTCAAAGTTAAAAAAAAAGAAAAAAAATCTAAACCAAATCAGGCTTTTGCTGACTGTGCATTTTACTGGCCAGGGTAATGCAGGAATAGATTTTCTGTAACTGTGGGTACTGAATTTCTTTAGTATAAGAAGAAGGATCGTTCACATTTCCTGCCTGGGAAAATTTTTAACAAAATCTGTACTGCTTCAAGGTAGGTGGAAAAAAAAAGTCACACTTCTCAACCACACACACTTCTCAGTTTGTGTGATGGCTGAAAGTCTCCAAGGCATGAGCTAGAAAGTACTGACTAAAGCAATACAGTTTCTATACAACTGCTAGGAATCTGCTACCCTTCTTACACACCTGATCAAATTTCTTCTCTTAAAGAAAAGGTCACTGAAGAAGTAGATACAATGAAACCTTACAGCATAAAAAGAATAAAATTAAATAGGCTGCTGGGTGTTTTGCTTTGCTTTATTTTTCACTATGAAAATCATGGTTGGGAGAACTACACTTTCTGTAATATTCTGCTTACATTTTCAAAGGAACTTTTATTTCTATAACTTTTCTGTTCTAGGATGTACAACAGTACCTTGGTAGATCAAGTATTAATAGCAGTTCTAATCATGGGTTTTGCATTTTTTATGCATAGCTTTAAATACATTTTTTACAGAACAGTATTTTTAAATAGTTAATCTTGATACATCAGAAAAATTCTAAAAATGCTTGCTTCATGTTAATGATTCAAGTAGTAAAAGGTGCATCACATCTCTTACTCTGGACTACTAATCCCATAAAGGAGCAGCCTAAAAATATAATTTCAAATGGTTGTTAAAAAGAAGTGTTAATGTCAAATAAACATATTTTCTGGTTTGGGTAGGCAGCCCAGGTGAACAGGGTTATACCATGTGCTCATAATACCAGAGGAGAGAAATACAAATGCACATTTATCAAAGCAGGTTGAAACATGTTTTTTTATCAAGAATCTTTAAATTGCCTTTCAACACTATTTTCTCTGTCAACAATCCAAGCAAGCATGACCTGGGTTACTACTGTTACCAACATAATTTGTCCCTGTTTAATATACCATATCCCCACTGATTAAAAAAAAAACATAACATGAAACAAAAAGCAAAGAAACGACCCTTATTAAAATAATTTAATTAAAGTGCAAACTATAGAAGACAAATTTTCAAATGAAGGGTTGAACACTATCAACCACTTTTGAGACAATGTACTGACACTGTGTCTGGATAAAATTCACTCTGTCCACTAGTGGGAAAAAACAATAAATTAAATTAGTTACTGCTACATTTTCCTACTAAAAATCATCTGCAGCTTGTATCTATGGAAACAACATCCAATTTAATAACTACTCCAAGTTTTACAGCGCATCAACTGGAAACTTTTTATTCTGAATTTCTCAGCCTAGTATTCTGTAAAGGACACACTAAATCTTTTTCCTACATTTCTTTACAACAGAGAGTGACTACTAGCCCACTGGCAAACATCCTGACAGTTTCTTCTTAAGATCATTTACACAGAGTGGCCATTTTCTAGCTATGGTGTCAGTGAGGATGCTCTGCTTGCAGAAGTTATGAGTCAGGAAAGTTGCTGTGACATTATGTGGGATTGTTCAGGTTCTGTGATAAGAAAGTAAATGGAATTCTAACATCTACAAAAAACCCCTTGCCTCTATGCATAAGACTGAAAAAGTCCACACAGAAGATACTGGGTCATGTGTTCGACAGAGCCAGGTAGCCAAGCAATAGGCCTGGGCAGATCTTCCTAACAGAATTCATCAACCTAGGGTTTGGTTTGGGCTGGGTGAGGTCTCCTTCAACCAGGATCATGTTGAGTTTGCATTTACCCAGCACAAACCAGAGTAGAGAGGCCATCACACTCAGAGTGCTAATGCAACATTTCTGTACAGATGGCTTCCCCATCAAAGAACCTAGAGTTTCCCTTTCTTAAGCCAGCATGAGGGCACAGAGCAGAAACCAAATCCTCACTCTGCTATTTGTCACAGGGTCCCTCTGTTCTGTGATGCTTGGATAGACTTAGCTTTCTTCTATAGGAGTTTGCCTTAAGGTTTGTATCTGCATTATTATTTAGATCTTGCTGGCTTGCCTCCAAAAATCAAAATACGAAAAGAAAAAAAAAGAAAAAAAACCACCAAAACTATGCAAATATCAGACCACTACTAGAGTAACCCCCAAGCAACCAGCATTTTATTGCTTGGTGGAGAAAGGAGAAATGAGACACTTGGCGTCAACTCCTAAACCTCTCTCCATTAACTAGGACATTGGGTGAAAAAGACTTGAGGGGCCACTCATTTCTGCCCCCTTCCAGGTGACAGGAATGAAAAGAGTTTGACCAGTTCACAGCTTTTAAGAGTCTGATTTTTCAGATATGGATCCTCAGAGCACCATGACTGAAGTGGACTTAAAAGCTGTGTAGTAAAGGTGTGAAGCAAACACAGAGGAAATACAGAGTCTGATAAACACAGTTGCCTGTCACTGTTCATATTTTGCACACCCTTCATGGTTATTATCTTCACAACAAGATTTCAAAGCACCATAACCAATCCATGTATATTCAGGTTTGTGCCATTTTCCCAAGCAGCTGAACTTTTAAGAAGTCTTGCAGTGGAGTTTTCTTCAGACTCTGGAGCAGTCAGTTCCATTTGCAGGGGAAGCCAATTCCTGCACTGTTGCCACAACTCAATCTCATGCATCACCCACTGTCTCTCACAGCATTAGTAATGATTTGGGATGATTAATTAAAAATATCACTAAGAAGCCATTGACATTAACCATTACTACTATTTTTTTTCTTTAAAGGAGTTTACAAAGATTTCACAGGCATGAAGTACTTGGGTGAATTCAGTATAGCTGGTTCCTCTTAACCACTGTAACATTCAGTACATATCTACTTAATCTTTATGAAATAAGTGTGAAGACTGTACCACTGAATATATGAAGGATGCCAGAAGCTGCCTGTAGTTACAAGACAGCAGCCTGGATCCTCCACTGGTGCAAATTGGTGAACAGAGTTTTAAAGGTTTCCTTGCAGGCATTTCTTAAGATTAAGGAGCTGGGGAAGGTATTGGCTTGATGGAAATGAATCCCCACAATTTCAGTCAGAAGACAGAAAAAGCAATTTACCTGAAGAAGGTGACAAAGAACTGCACCAGATCCATGATAGTGTTGTGCTGTGAGAAGGCAATCTGCAAATAAAACACAAGTAAATTACAACATTTTCAGAGTCAACAGCTCTTTTTAGGCTGGGGCTTTATGGATTCACAGATGATTAGTTTCAAGTGTAATTTCAGTCAAGTGTGCACACACCTGTATTTAGCATAACATGAAATGAGCAGCTAACTCCCATGTCCTTGCCTATCTCAAAATGGAATTTATTCTTTCTATTGAAGGAAAGCTGATAGAAATATCCGTGTGAAACTTGCCTGATGTAAACAATGAAAACCACATGCAAAATATTAATAAATCATATTGATAGAAATGGTCTTTTTATAGTCAATTGTTTTAACAATCAGCATTTTATTATTCCATTTTATTCACAACATTGAAACTAGTTTGTAGAATTGAGAAAAAATCATCTTGTGCTTAAAATCAATGCATTGAAAATATCTCAGCTGCATAATATTAACATCGATGCATATGTTATTTTTTTTTATCTCAGCTAAATCCACTGAATAACAAAAACTGTTTCAAAGCAAATTATTTTAAAGACAAAGTAATAAATATTCTTTTAGGCCACGTTTTTACAGCAGCATTAGAATATGGATATAGTTAAACTTTTTACTGTAATTTTTCATGAAGATTTAATAATTGTCTCTAAGACAACATATACACACAGCTGCACATTCACACTTGCATGCAATAAAGCCTATATTCCTATAGTTCCTTTTCGCTATTGGTAAGGACTATATTTAATATTTAAGTTATATCTGCTGATATCCTTAAGCTCCTGCCTTCTGCAGTGTTTCCTAGTGTATAATCATCAATCTGAAGATGCACAGAATCCGCCACTTTGAATTGCACAAATTGTTTTAACTATATTCCCAGCCTGTTTCAATAATTGTTTTTAGAGATCTTTGTGCATTTCAAATCTGATCTTGAAGAGCAATTATACTAAATTACTGATTCCCTTTAACAGTTGATTTGTAAACTCTTGAAATTATAACTCATGTTACTCAAGAACTTAAGTTTTTTATTAAGAGAAAAAAAATAAGGTAGTGTTTTGCATTACAATGGCCTTAATGGGGCTTTTTTAGCTAAACACAACTGTAGGTCAGATTGTTTAAAGTCCAAGGAAGGAGCAGCATCTAAAATGCATCATTGCAGGAACCAGCACAGGGGCACCATCATGAAAACACATCTCTTAAGAGAGAGAAACGTACATGAAAAAAAAGCTGATGGATGATAGATGAGGTGATTGCTCCAACAAGCATTACTGCTATGTCTACATTTTTTCCATGTCACATTCAAGCCTTTGAAAAATATATCTGTTTTTGGTTTGGTTTTGTTTTCTTTTTTTTAATCAACAACAATACAAATAAAAAACCCTAAGAAAGCACTTAAGAACTTGACATCAAGTGACCTAATTGGAAGAAAAGTCATTGCAGCTGCTGACACATCTTTTATAGCAAGCTAAGGATTCCAAAGTCAGACACCCAGCAGAATATCATAGAATAATAGAATCATAGAATTGGTTGGGTTGGAAGGGACCTCAGAGATCATCGAGTCCAACCCTTGAACCACCGTTGCGGTTGCTAGACCATGGCACTGAGTGCCACATCCAGTCTCTTTAAATATCTCCAGGGACGGAGAATCCACTACTTCCCTGGGCAGCCCATTCCAGTGTTTGATCACCCTCTCAGTAAAGAAATTCTTTCTAATATCCAACATAAACCTCCCCTGGTACAACTTGAGACCCTGCCCTCTTGTCTTGTTCAGAGTTGCCTAGGAAAAGAGACCAACCCCCCCCTGGCTCCAACCTCCTTTCAGGGAGTTGTAGAGAGTGATGAGGTCTCCCCTGAGCCTCCTCTTCTCCAGCCGGAACACCCCCAGCTCCCTCAGCCCCTCCTCACAGGACTTGTGCTGGAGTCCCTTCACAGCTTCATGCTCTTCTCTGGACCTGCTCCAGGACCTCAATCTCCTTCCTGAACTGAGGGGCCCAGAACTGGACACAGCACTCAAGGTGTGGCCTCACCAGGGCTGAGTACAGGGGAAGAATCCTGATCCAGGCCAGGATGCCATTGGCCTTCTTGGCTACCTGGGCACACTGCTGGCTCATGTTCAGCTTCCTGGCAATCCAGACTCCCAGGTCCCTTTCTGCCACTCTGTGCCCAGCCTGGAGCTCCCCATGGGGTTGTTGTGGCCAAAGTGCAGGACCCGGCACCTGGCCATGTTAAACCTCATCCCATTGGAATCAGCCCAACTCTCCAGTCTGTCTGGGTCCCTCTGCAGAGCCCTCCTGCCTTCCAGTTGATCGACGCTCCCCCCCAGCTTAGTGTCATCTGCGAATTTGCTGATGATGGACTCAATCCCCTCATCTAAATCATCAATGAAGATATTGAACAGAACTGCGCCCAGCACTGATCCCTGGGGGACACCACTGGTGAGCGGCTGCCATTTGGATGCAGCCCTGTTCAGCACCACTCTCTGGTGGCCTCCAGGAGAATGCTGTGGGAGACGGTGTCAAAGGCCTTGCTGAAGTCCAGGTAGACTCCATCCACAGCCTTCCCCTTATCTCCCAGGCAGTCACCTGATATTAAAAGGAGATCAGGTTGGTCAGACAGGACCTGCCCTTCCTAACCCTGTGCTGGCTGGGTCTGATCTCCTGTCCCTCCTGTAGGTGCTGTGTGATTGCCCCCAGGATGATCTGCTCCATAACCCTGCCAGGCACTGAGGTCAGGCTGACAGGCCTGGAGTTTCTTGGGTTCTCCTTCTGGCCCTTTTTGTGGATTGCTGTGACATTGACCAACTTCCGATCATCAGGGACCTCCCCAGTGAGCCAGGACTGTTGGTAAATGGTGGAGAGTGGCTTGGTGGGCTCTTCCCCAGCTCCCTCATCACCCTCGGGTGGATCCCATCTGGTTCCATAGACTTGTGGGGATCCAAGTGGCTCAGCAGGTCACTGACTGTTCCCTCCAGGATTACAGGGGAGCTGCTCAGCTTCCTATTTCTCTCTACAAGCCCCTGAACTGAGGGGCCCAGAACTGGACACAGTACTCAAGGTGTGGCCTCACCAGGGCTGAGTATCGGGGCAGAATCACTTCCTTGGACCTGATGGCCATGCTGTTCCTGATCCAGGCCAGGATGCCATTGGCCTTCTTGGCCACCTGGGCACACTGCTGGCTCATGTTCAGCTTCCTGTCAATCCAGACTTCCAGGTCCCTTTCTGCCACTCTGTGCCCAGCCTGGAGCTCCCCATGAGGTTGTTGTGGCCAAAGTGCAGGACACGGCACTTGGCCGTGTTAAACCTCATCCCATTGGAATCAGCCTAACTCTCCAGTCTGTCCAGGTCCCTCTGCAGAGCCCAAATATGTGACAGGACACAGCATAAGAAGATGGGTCACATTCAACATTTCATCATATAGGATTTCTTCATTTTTGATGTTTTGGCTGTATCCGTGATGTAGGAAATAAACTTTACACTGAATATTGATGGGTGGCACAGGTCTGCTGAAATGGGAACAGCTTTTGAACATGGGGATTTTTTCATCATTCAGAAGCTAAGGTCTGCAGTAACAGATTTTTTTTCCCCCCCCTCTGCTGTAGATACTTCAAATGCTCACCTGAGCTATTGCATGGAGAATAACAGTCCTGCAGAACAACATCAAGATCTGTTCCACAAGAATAATGCAATATTGGAAGTCTAACTTA
Organism: Calypte anna; assembly: GCF_003957555.1. Lineage (NCBI taxonomy): Eukaryota > Metazoa > Chordata > Aves > Apodiformes > Trochilidae > Calypte > Calypte anna. Next base: position 27,992,970 of record NC_044252.1, on the reverse strand, counting down.
GGAACATCTTTCATATGAAATAGTGAGTCTGCCCTGACTGTTTTGTTTTATTTTGCAAAATATAGGTGGTCTCTGCAATTCTAACAAAACCATCTAGCAAAAAAGAAAAAGAAAGGCACAGCAGGAGTGCACTAAATCAAAATTCCACATTTGCAGTGAATGAACCTAATCCAAGAAATGGCTCATATATTCAAATAATGTGCACAGACCCTAAGTTTAGCCTATGCTCCATTTCATGACATTGTCCACTCTCATAAGTTTCTGTCTGCTCAGGCTCTCAGACAATGAACAAATACTGTAATTAAAATGCTTTCATTTCCCACTGTCAATAACTTATGAATGAACAACAAAGGAGAAACTAAAGTGAGGACATGGTAAAACTTTGGTAGATGGTCTATTATTAGACCTGGAAAGAAAATACAATAAGGTCAGACATAACCCAAAATAAACTGCCTGGACTGTGCTAACTGTGCATACTTAAAACCTTCGAAATTATTACTTCCTTCAGTATCATTAAAACTGTAATTGAATTTCTCCTTGGATAAAACTATTGCACACTCCCACACTGGTACTATATATGTTCTGAAGCAAAAGACAGGGACATGAAGATTAACTCATGCTCTTACCTGTCCTCTCATACACTTTCTTGAGGAATAATTTTTAACTGAGACAACTTTAGGCAACCAATTTAAAAGAGCTGAGAAAAATATTGGTGCAAATGGGCATTTTCATCAGTAAAATAGGAAAGATCAAATACTGCAATGACTTGGAAACAGGATGTTGGAAAATTCAGATACATAATACAATTCTATATTTTAATTTTTTTTTATGGAACATTGCAAAAAAAGGACAAACTTACAAGCAATAAATCCAAATTATTTCTGTCTAAATCAGAGAATCATTAAACACTTTCACAAGCAAAAGTGCCAAACATATATTCTATATATTGGCATTCCCAGAATTTGAAAAAGATATTTTAAACAAAGTTTCTTTACATTTTGCCATGTGGAACATGTCCAACCTAGCCAAATGTGTGAATCTAGTCTATAGTCAGCTAGTTTATAATAATCAGCAGAGATATGAAGGCATTTCATAGGTGAGTGACTCTGAAACAGATGTGGGACTCATATAACATGGAATAAATTACCCTATGGAGCTGCCATTTTTCTCTACTAACATCACAGGGAGTGTATGAACTATAGATCTAACGTCAAACTTAGAATATAAATAATGTTAGTTGAGAGAAATTTCTCCCATAGCTTCTAAGTACTGATTGGGTATTTATGCAAAATAATATAATGCTAAAATAAGAATATTTCTTCTCGCTGAGATTGAATGATCAGAGAAGCAATACTGAGCAGCTACATGCCTGCTGGCTGAATCCTACAGCTTTCTGCTGTGTTGATGCCAGTAAAGAATTTATTCTAATGTCCTCAAGCAGTCCTCCCAGATGATGGTGATAGGAAACTTCCATACCGATAACATAAATAGAAAATGAAAGGTAACTTGGAGAAAATCAATCTTGGAATCACAGCCTTCACATCAAGGTTTGATAAGCAGCTTCCACAGATTCTCTGTGTCAGGATGGCATAGACTAGATTATCCAAATACCCACCCTTTTCTCTCTCTCAAATAATGCAGTAATTATAGGATATTATTTCCACTATTCAGAGTCATGAGGGGTTGAAATACAATCTAGGTTTGTATTCCCATGAGAGGAATGACATCCTTTGGGAAGGCTTTTACAGCTTAATCTTTTCCTACCTTGCACTTTGCCTTTTAAGTTCAATAGGCAGACAGTATTATTTGACTTCTTTATTTATTTTTTCTGTTTGTGTACACACACAAACAAATGATACCACTGTAAGAAACCATTAGTTAACGACCTCTAAGATGTGGAGAAAATCTAACTTACAGTTTAGTTCAATATGCAAATTATCTTCATAATGATAAATATAGATATTAGTAAGAAATTGAATGAGTATTAAAGTCAGTGAGAGAATCAAAACAAAAAGGCAAACTTCTGTGATACCCTTCCTGAACTGGGAAAACAAAAATTAGAGTCTTATTCCACGTATAGCTTCACTAGAGCTGAGTAGAAGGGGTAATTTTCTCTATATGAACTAAAAAGAGGACATAGTGTTGGCCAATGTTTAGGTAGACTTTAGATCATTTCACCCTGGTTAGGGCTCTACACTTTCAAACTTTCAGAGCTTTCTCTTGGCCCAGCCCTCACATTTTCTAAGGCTGTCCTGAGTCAAAGCTCTACTGTTTGCTAAATCAAACCCTCTCCCTCTAAACATCAAGTCACCTTGGACTTCTGATAGACAAACCACATTTAACATTAGAGAATTTTCAAAGTAATATAGATTCTTGACCCTTTTCAGATCCTTGAAATCTCTCGGGTTTTGTTTGGGTTGTTTTGCTTTTGATTTTTTTCTGTAGAAGTTGGTAATGATAGCAGCTGCACTGAAGATAAAGCAATGACAACCCCACGCTCTGTTTCAACCCTCTTAAAAAACATTCCATGGTCCTCTGACCTACAGTGCTATCCTTACAATTCACGTTCAAATAAGTGTCTGTTTGAGCCCCATTCTGATACACTCCTATTCAAAAAGCAATCTCCATTCTGACAGTGCAATTTAGATTTTTTTTCCTGTCAAATCTAAATTAGCTCAAGCACAGGCTGGTGATATTGGATCTACAGGGTGAGAGAAACTACCTGGGAGCTGCACAGTTATACTTTCATTCTCATCTTGTTCAGCATGATCAATGAGGTTGCAAACCATCAGGAATCCTCCCACATAATAGAAAATCCTATTCAAACAACTGGCAGCTACTATGGCTCTAGAATACTATGAGTCAAAAACATAAATTATGTTTATTCAAAAACTAAACATGGAAAAACTCCAACTTTATACATTGTTTATGATACTACACAAATCAGTTGCCCACACAGATTAATTTCACTCCTCCAAGTGCTGCATATGTCTGATGAAAAAAGGGTTCAGTGAAAGTATTACATTAAAAAACCAGTAACGACTCCCATTTAACACAGCAAAACTAAAGTGTCACCTCTTCTCAAAAGAGAGACTAAAAGATACCTGCTCAGATGCAGAAGCCCCATATGATGTTTTCATCAATGTCAAAATGGAATTAGTGGTGAAAGTTTCAATCTGCTGGTGCTGGCACACTGCTGTCATGTTGCTCTGTCGAAGTGTGGTTAAGTTGATGAAGCAATCTGGACTTCTTCCAGGGTTCTTATATCCAGGGGAATGCCTAGCTGCTACCAGTATACAGTGATTTTAAAAGTCACATTTCTGCAATTATTGGCACCATGGGATGACTATTTGAAATATAGATTTTTTGGAATTCACACTGATTTATAAAACGAAAATTTCTTGGATAACGAAGTCAGAATAACAGAGTTAATACTACTGCATCAGGGTGTATTTAACTTTATAAAGTTGTCTGATGAATCTGAGAACATCTCACCGAGGTGAAAGGGGCATTTCATAGTAGCTCTCATAAAGCACATGGCTCAGAACTCTCCCACATAGGAAAGTTAAACCAAAAAAAACTCAAACAAACAAACAAGAACCCCCAAAACCCTCTGAAATAAAAAAGTACAATGTTCCAGTACAAACCAGCCAGTACTGCTCTCTAGTGAGCCTCTAACAGAGGGCTGCAGGCACAGCAGAAGAGCCACAAAGCTGCATCTTCTGAAGCTGGCAAAAAGTTTCTCTCAGGGCTTCTAAAACCTATACCTGTAACACCCATAGGATCACAGAACGTTTAGGTTGGAAGAGACCTCCAAGATCATCCAGTCCAACCTGTGACCAACACCATAAGCTAACTACTAAACCCTGTCTTTAAGGACCAGGTCCAAATGTCTTTTAAATGCCTCCAGGGATGGTAACTCCACCCCTGTCCTGGGCCATTCCAGAGCCTGTGAACCCTCTCAGTGAAAAAATGTTTCCTACCCCCCCACTTGACATTCCAGCCTGAAACCACCACTGCCCCTTGACTCGGGGAGAATCCTGCAACATCGCGCACAGCTACTACTGCCCTGCCATCCAGCACTTGTGGAGACAGAATAGTACAAGGAGAAGGAGCTGTTGTGCTCTGAGTTTGCACAGTCCCCTGAAGCTGGCACTGAAGTGAACTGTGTACATTTTTTGCATGGAAATGGTCACAGACTGGGCAGAAGCAACCTATGAGAAGTGAATCCGAATGAAAGGGGAAGCACAATTCTGTGAAACACAAAATGCCTCCTGAAATGGCACACTTAATTTGTCTGTTAAAATGCATCTCTGCTATAAATATGATTATTTTAATTCCCTCACTTGCTCCTTACAGCCTACATGTGAAAATGTACAGTTTGAGGATAAGGCTGTAAGGATCTTTGCTAAATCTGCAGACCCCTCTCTTCTGATCTAAGCAAGAGGCACTGGATGCTTTGGAAGGATACACAAGTGCCAAAATGTTATATTTATTTCAACTTGCACACAGTTAATAACCCTGCATTTGGCTCTATTAAAATGTGTACTGTTCAAATAAGTTCAATTTACAAAGCTATCCAGACCACTTAGCATACTTAACCTTTTATTATTTATCAATATGCAATTTGTTTACTGTTCTGAACTGTTAATTGAAATAAAATTCAAAAGTAATCAGATCGAATTAGAAAACAAGAGAAGCTTCTCAGGAGCAGGGAGCTCCCCTAAGAGTGGTCACAGAGAAACTGATTCTGGCTTCTAAACTTTAATGAGTGGATTTCAGTTTTAGAGTGGAGGAAGTAGACTGGAGTTCAGAGGCACCATTAATCAGTACAGAAATCTAAGCAGTCCTATTGTACCACACCAAACGTGCTCAGAAAGTATCTCAGATTCAAGTTAAAATTCCTGAAGGAATTTGAAGGGAATACATGTTGAATTTTCCATTTTTAAAGTGGTCAATAGCAGACTTGTTCCTAAAAAATGTCACCTTTAAACCTAAAACCAAATACAATTTTAATTGGTGAAGAGTGAATAAGTCAGTATTCCTCCAAAAATTGGAGCCTGATTTTGTATTAATAAAAAATACACATGCAAGGAGATAGGTAATCTGGCAAGCACAAACCTAACAACCTGGAAAACGCTGTATTGCTCAAATTACTTGTGTTTAGGTTTCAGTCCTTCAAACACCGAATACAAATTCATAATTACTGATTACAGAGATGAGAAAATAATCATTTTTGACAGGTGTTTCATGTGAACTGAGGAATAAATTATTTCACAACTGACTGATTATTTTTTTGCTATTTCAAATGTAATTCAATTTTCTTTAAATATGGATTAGAAATGGGATTACTCAAAACAAGTCAAACAAATATTAGTATTGCAGTGTCTGGATTGGTTTTTATTTCTTGAAAAGACTGATTTTTTAACACAACTAGTTTTATATAGAGTATTCACTGTGGATTTAGTATTACACAGAAAATGCACCTCAAAAAAAAAAAACAAAACAACAGAATTCTTGTATTCTGATGTTTAGGAACCTAAAAAAAGTGTCCTGATTTCTTTCCTGCACGGAAGATATTTTTGACCTTTCCTTAAAGAAAATAATAATAATTTTAAAAATCTATACTGAGTTCTCTGAATGACTCTTGAACTTTATATGTTATGACTATAGCATTATGTGTAGAAATACATATGACAAGGAGAATGTGCCTCTAAAAAGGAATAAAATTTCTTTCAAAACCTGCAGAGTCTTCATGTTCTTAAATATACATTAGAGCTGGTTTTGTTAGGTAATCTACTAGTTAACCCACTGGTTGGTCTCCAGCCAAATGAAAATATATTACAATTTTTATAGGGCTACAAAAGCTGATTTTTTTTGTTAAATTTATATAATGTTCATTCTAGAAATCGATTCCTTGGTTAGAAAAGGCAAAACATGCACTGAATTTTGCATAAAGATCATGCCATTCAAAGTAATGTCTGTAAAACTCATTGGTAAGATGCCAACAAAAGGGCAAAGCATTTTCTTAAACATGAAGAGAGTAATTTCCCAAAGTTTATTGTTATAAATGTAGAGCACGCTATAAAGCTGTTGGAACTGTGGAATAAAAATTTTGTATTTGCAATAGCACTTTTCTTGATTACAGTGGATTAGCATATTTATGAGGTTACTCAGCTTCAGGTTTAAATCCACAAATCAAAGGTTTATATCAGCATGGGTAATGGATTACACAGAAGTCTATGGCCTACGATATCCCAAAGGTATCTGTCTTTCATTAGATTTATGTATATAATACCACTTTGTAAAAACTACATATTCTTATGCATGGTGCTTGGAGATCCTCCTTTCTAATGTGTAAAACAACCAAAAAGCAGCATTCTCATTCAGCAGAGAAATTCACTGATTTATTTTCTTGTTACCCTCTTCACCTATTGATAAAGCCAGAAAGACAGAGGCTTTAATTCCTTGATGTAAATAGCACTACTACAACTATAGAAGCCATTCTTAGCATACAAGATGCAATTAAACCTCTGAAAAAAAGGAAGGAATCTGTATTCCGGCAGCTGTTCAGAGAACACCTGAATTTTGTTCATCCTATGAACAGCACTATCGTAGAATAAACTTAGAATTAAAATCCAGTAGTCTCATTTCTTTCTCCAGAGTTGAAGGTTGACTACATTACTATTAGAGGTAAATACCTAAAAGCTGGCTCTCAGAACAAAATGCTAAGGCAAAATATTGAAATGTTTAGTCCTGCCTCTCATGGAAGACTCTAACTAGCCACAAGAGAAGTCCAGAAGGCAGCTCATGCAGAATGGCTTTTTCAAGACTGTGGATACTGGAGACTGTGAAACTTTGTTATCATCAGTGTGAAATTATGATAAATGAAGATCCAGAAAATTCATTAAACTGTACAGAGGACAAGTCCATCAGCTTCACTGTAATGTCAGTTTGTTCCTGAACCACATTAATAGCAGGAGAAATTGAGGTATGTAAAGGTGCTTAAGAGAGCCACTTAGATGTGTGTGTGAGAGTGAAGAGGACACTTAGGAACCCATACAATTTAGAATAACCAACCCAAAAAGATATGAGGAGAAAAAAATATAAATAAATATCATAATAATGAAAAGCTTTGTGTATTTTATGTTTTCCACTGAAGGAAGTGTGAGGTTCTGCATGCAAAAGAGGGGATGTCTACCTTACTATTCAAGGACAAAACTCTTCTATCAGATCTGTGGCTGAAAGAACAACAGATCACACTAACAGGAAAAATTTGCTTCAAATAAAGTAGAAGTGGTGACCTAAAAAACCCCCAGCATACTAAGAAGGAAAATATAATGTGTAAGGAAGAAAATGAGTTTAATGATCTAACTTGAAGAGGTGATCAAAATCCAGAAAGTGACAACTGAGACTTTTAGAAGATAAAATGAAAATTAAATGATGAAGATTAACAGAACAACTTGTGATCCAATTGTGTTATGTTAATTTTACTCTCTTTAATTTAATTTTTATCCCTCTTTTGAAACTCCTATTGCAAGCTGTAATAAATTTGAAAAAAAGCAGAGACTACTGACAGCTCAGATTTTACTCAATGCCATAACACATGCTGTAGAGTCAGGTTGATAAAACTTGTATCATATCAATGACTGATACGTGGCCAGATGCAGGAAAACATCTGTAAAAGATGGAAATAAATGGGTGATGCTAGTAAGCAGGAACCTTTGATGTCAGATTACGTATGACATGTAAATACATTAAATATTGATGTAATTAGGTGGGGAAAAGTAGATGAGGAGTGGGTTTCAGGCAGATCCAGAATGCTGTAAACCAAGGAGAAGAGCAGGAACAATTTCCAAGACCAATTTTCAAGAAACCAGGCTGGTTGTGTTAAGGTTTGGCAGTGACACATGATACTACACTGCTATGTTCTGCCAATAGTCATTTCCATGAAAAAACAGGATTTCTAATGAAAGCTCTACAACTGAAATATAGAAATGACAGGGTGATATATAAGGCACATCCCCTAGAACTGTGATCTTGAAAGCTACCTGCAAATGTCAGAATGGAGCTGTTCCCACCTCATGGACAAACAGCAAGGCACTCCATTCAGTCCCTTTAATTCATAATTAATTGTTTAGAGGAAAAAAAGTATTCAAAGTTGTCAGCACTGAGAATAATTTTTAGCCTCACTTTAAAAAAAAATGTATTTTCAAGTATATTTTCCAGAAGCTCTAATTGTTTAATTAGGCATGTGCAAATGAACAGTTACCATTAAGGTGTTGAACAGCTTTATCAAAATTGAAATCCAAAGAAAATAAACATTCCTATTCTGCTAAGGTACTTCGTGCTTTCAGAGAGCATCAGAAAATACTTTTCAAGAGCCCTACATAATTGTATATGCTGGCCTGAACTCTGCTGAGACTTAGGAAGGGCCTTTTTCTTCCTCCTGTTGAATACTTCAGACCAACTTAAGGCAGAAATGTTAAGGTCTGCTTTTGAGGGCACTTGGCCAGCTATTGAATTTCTTTCATTTCCATAGGAGCAGAGAAGGTGCCTGCAGAGCTGAACTTGATCCCAAAATAATGAATAACATCTCCTTACCAAAACAAGTACAGGAGTAAGGATAAAGATCCTGCATGAAAAAAACATTCAGAGAGTTAATGAATTCAGTCTCTGTTGGACAGACTTACACTTTGGAATTCTGAAACACCTCATTTGCTGTACCAAATCTGTATGGCAGGTGAATTAGGGAGTAAGAAACCTGTTTTGAAGAGTAGGTCAAGTAAAGTTTGGGTATCCTCCAGCCTTCCTATATGCTTCAGTCAAATATTTTCTACTTTTAACTAGGGACATTTAAAATGCAATGCAATGACTTCTAGGAAATCCTTTAACAAAACTTTGTTTCCTAAGAATCAAAGCTGCAGAATGTAGCTCTGCTTGTCCTGCATGGATAACTTTGGACTCAAAAACTGATTTTAAACACACTGAACACATCAAAGATTAAGGGTATTAAAAATTCAGTGCCTACAAGATTTGTAACAGTACAAGAGAAATTGACCTAAATATACCAACTAAAGGAAAGACATCTACACAAGTGCACACATTATCAGACATCACAGAATCAAATGGAAGAAAATACTTACAAAAGCATACATTATTCACATTAGGTTTAGTCAGAATGTCAGGACAAAGGATCATGTTTTCTTCTGAAACCTGGGAAATTTGAGGTTTCTACTTGCTCCCATAGGTACTGGTTCTGACAAGGTTGGCTGAGATGCCAACAACCCCAAAAATAAAGCACTTTTCAACAGCCTTTCTAGGGAAAAGTATTTTTCTAAAAGGAGAGAATGGAAAAATGTTTTTCTTAAATAAAGCCTAAAATTTAAACTTGGTTAAACCCTGAAATATTTTCTTAGAAAATTTTATGAAAAAAAAAGCAGTTCCTCCCTACAGTTTCCCTACAAAATGAACATATTTGACAATGAACAATTACTTCATTCTAGGAGCCTGAGAAGGCTTTTATAACACTTGTTTTGAGCAGGGCACAGTGGAATAAATATTGACAATGATGTCCTGAAAGAGACAAACAAGTTGGAGGACAATCACCACTATCTGGCTTCAAAAATGTAGGAAGGTGTTGAAAAATAAAGTTAAAAATTAAAAGCAGACTGTTTACTCCCTGCAGGGTGGACTGTCTCATGTACAGATTTTAAAAGTATCTTCCTTGCCAACAGCCATAGGTAACAGATATCCTCAGAGTGTTCTAAGGAAAGATTTTCAGTATGTTTTACAGAACAAGAATACTGCAGAAAGATCTCTTCAACCAAATGCATTGACTACACTCAAAAGGAAGGGGTGACTTCCCTTCCCACAATGCTCACAGAAAGTGCCAAATCTTTCCATTGTATCCCCCACCCTTTTGTCCAAATGAAAATTACTCATGGTTTTCACTGACACAAGAACATGCTTATAAAAAAGAGATTTTTTAAATCTCTTTTTAAATCTGAGAACTAATGCTTAATTGCTTTAAATCTGCAAATGAGTTTGGGTTTTTTTTAATTATTTTATGCATCTGTAGAGGGCTTAATACTGATTTATGGTGTTTACAAAAATTTTGATTTAGGCTGTCAGGAGAAAGTTCAACAAAAACAAACCATGTGACAATATTCAGAAGTTACAGGGGACTTTTTGCAAATGAGATGATCCATACAGCAACATTCTTTCTGCACAAATACATTCTCAAAAATAAATTTTTAAAAACAGGTAAGTTAATTTGTTCCATATACCAACTGCTTTTTTTTAAGCCTGAACCTAAATCAGATCAAATTGAAATACAAGAAATTCCATTTGCACAAAAGGAAATTTTTACTGCAAGGATGACTGAAAACTGAAACAGGCTGCTCAGAGAGGTGGGTTTTGATTCTTCATTCTTGGAGATATTCAAAACCTGACTGGAAAAAGCCTTGGACAACTTGCTTCAGCTGACCCTGCTTGAGGGGTGAGACAAGTTCCTGATGGTCCTTTCCAACCACAGTCGTTTTATGACTCTGTCATTAGGTATTATTAGTTCCTTTCTCACAGGTTGTTAGCATGGGTTATTAGGGCCCTGTGCCAGTAATGGGAGACAAGACAGAAAAAGGATTTTTGAGAGAGCTAATTTTCTCTCCTTTCCTCCAAAGCTGAGAAGAGTAGAGACGTCCACATTAAAAGTGTTATTTTAAAACAACAAATAATATATAATCTAAACCAAACTTAACCTTTTCCTTGTACATTACCAAAGGTGTTTTTTATTAATTTCACAGCAGTTTCACAAAGTAAGTAGCATTTTGCTGATGTCAATTGATACCACCAAAAATGTACCAATGGATAATTTGATAGCAACAAGAGTGAGCATTCAAAATTTGTTGCATCAAAAGTTCCTGAAATAAATGCCTTGATTATTGCCTCATGACTATAAATGTTTAACACTATGATGTAATTTAATATATACTTACTGCAAGGTGCTATTTTAGTAGTACCAATAAAACACTGATATTTTGTAAAGACACTTCTACAGCTTCTTCATTAATGAATTATTAATTGCACTGTGAAGTGATATCTACTCAGTAACTCAGTCTTTGTACAATTTCTATAATCTTAACCTACCTTAAGAATTAAAATTGTTTTTCCTATTAGACAAGCTGGAAAGCTGATCACATTTTATGACAATTAACTGAGCCCACAAACCTGATGGCTCCCTTCTGACCCCTTTCACTCTCCCTTGATTAGTGATTTATTAACCTGCTTATTATTATACTGTTGTAACTTTAAATTGAATGTTAAACATGTCCTTTACATGAATTAGGTCAATGTGATGGTAGGTCTAATTTTACATGGGGGAAAGTTAGAATGTTCAAATTCATGTGATGTAAGGAAAGAGGAATGTGGAGAACAGAACATGGTGACCACATTTAACCTCCCAGAGTGAAATGCACTCCCTGATGGTGGCTGATGCACCAAGGTCTAAAGAACACCCAGGACTCATGCTGTAACTCAGATATGAACTGCACTTGCTGGTATATAAAATTAAATCCTACAACAGAGCAACTAAGAAGGGAAGATACCTGATAGACCCCCTTGAAGATATTAAAAATCCAACTGGACATGGTCCTGGGCAACCTGTTCTTGCTGACCCTGCTCAAGAAAGGGGCTGGATGAGATGGGGTTGGATGAGGGGTTGGATGTCCCTTCCAACCTCAACCCCTGTGGGATGCTGAGCTACCAATAAAAAGAACTTAAATTACTGCAAGAAGCCTCTCTTCCCCTGTCCTGACTCTCAGTATGTTTAAAATCTTAACTACAGTATTAAAATTCTTTGCACTTAATTTAGAGATTCAATAGCTGCAAAATTCAATACAGAGGGTAATGAAAAATAATACAGATTATGTGCATATCATACATCAATCTATATTATACACACAGCTTGCTTCAAATATTAGCAGATATCAATATCTCTACAACTGGATCTACCAGAAAATCTATTAATAAGGCTGTGGCCAGCATGAACTTACATAAAGCTACTACATTAGAACCCAAAAAAATAAGCTGAAGATAAAATGCAATACCAGTCACCTGCTTGTCTTCCTGTGAATCAAAGTCATGAAACTTTAAAATACCTGATTTGCTCAACAAATCCCTGGTGATTTACAGTTTTTAAATTCAATCAATCAAATTCATAAGTTTAATAAAGCACAGGACAAAAAAAAAATTCCTTCACATGTCTGCATTTGTACTGTACCAGACTTAGCAGAAATTCCTCTTTACTAGAAGCAGGAGTCTTGATTTCATCATCATCTGTATTTGAAAGTGTCTTTTGCCAGTTCAGATTGGATTAAAAAGAGGATAGTGAACATAGTGATTAAAATAAAGAATGATTACAGAAAAAAGTGTAAGACATAACATACCAGGGCAGCTTTCTATTGAGAGTCTTCATAGATAGACACATAAATTCTCCTTCCAAAGAAAGTTTTTTTAGGAAATAGAGTTAAGATTGAACAGAAAACTGCATAGCATAATCAGCACAACATATATTCAGGCCACAACTAGAATTTCACTGCTCTGGCAAGAAAGTCTGGCATATCTTAAATACTGAAATGTCTCTAAGGCAAAGCAGCTAGAACTATGCTTTATTTCTCAGAATGAACTCTAGCAATGAGAAATTCTAAAAAATATAAATTTCTTGGTTTTTTAATCTATATTTTAAATAATGTACACCAGGATTTCCTTCCATGGCAGTTCAGGGTCTTGACTTTTTGTACCCTAGTGTTTTAAAACTATATTTACTTTAAATTTCCAATAATGCTAGTATATAATAAGCCAGAGTCAATAAAGTTCTAAAACTGTCAAAAATTATCTTGAAAAAAATAATCGCACTCATTCTTAATGGAAACATATCCAATAATAGTCTTAAAAAGCCCAGAAAAAATATAATTTTAACTTCTGCTTTCAAAATCTTCCAAAATGAGCCAACTCAAATGAGAGATTTTTAAATCTTCTGTAATTAAAGATTAATGGATGTATTAAAAATGAAGCTTTGGGCATAATTTGAGTCAAAACTATAAAAAATAAATATTGGTGTTCTGTTATAATCTTTACGTTCTCTGTTTATTTTTTTAAGAAATTATTAGCTTTTTTCTTTATCCTGAGAAAAGTCTTAATGCTAAAGATTAAAATATCTCAATATTGAATCGCATTTCTACCATAAAAATTTCTGATGCCCTCTTCTTAATGAAGGAAGAACTTCATCTCATTTTCTTTTTGCATCTTACCTACTAAAATTCTATCTATAAATTGTAGTGACTATTCAAGGTATCCAAATATTAATTGTGTTATAATTTCAAGCCTCACAGGAATTAAAGATACCAGAACTGAAATACAATTTCAGGTCAGCTCCTTCTTTACTGAACATTGATATGTTTTGATGTGTTTCCTAGGGAAAGTCATTATACCAATATTCCATCTGACACATTTGTTAAAGACATTGGTTTTCAAATGTAAAAGTTTGAGTAAAATTAAATGCAAATTACAGCTCTCATAAAACCAAAATATTAATAATTTTTCTTTCAAAACAATATATCACAACATTTTTATTTTACACTGCAAACTGCCCCAAAATTCAAGATCAAATATTTAAGCAACAGTTATTCTATTCTTTGGGACAGGTAATGTCAAACAGATAAGACAGCAGTTTCTATTCAAAGGAGTTTTAATTAAATTGCACATTATAATCCTTTGAAAAACAAAACCTAATGTGTTATCTTATTAAATAAGTGATATTCCTAATTTATTTTTTTTTAGCCTACTAACTTGAGCATATTTGCTGCATTTAATACCTTGAACTTGTAAAGCCTCATACTCAACCATGGATCAACACCAATAACTATAAATCTGGATCTGTTTTTATGTGAACCTGTTTTATGTCAAAAGAATAAAGTAGTGCATCCACACTGCCCTTTAGAGGAAGGAATATGCTCTGAGTCGCCAAATGGGAGACAAAAAAACCACCTAAGGTGTGGTGGCAACCTGAAGATGATGAGTGAAAAGCTATGGAATGGACCTTTGCTGGCAGCTTCAGAAGATGAGAACCAGAAGACCTGATTCTGTACTAAGAAATGACAACCTATGATGCTAAAAGAGCGTAGCAAAAATATTTCTACAGGGCTAAGGAAGCTTTTAGGGTCTATGGTGTGAGTGTCTGTTTGTCCACAGACCTCAGTACTTCTAGAGCTCATCCATAGTCAAGATTGATTTTACCAAAAATTAGAAAATCTCTCAGAAGCCTTTACTATGGTGGGTTGGACTGTTATTGAAAGAGGATTGTCAGGGGTAGCAGGTCTTTCACAGCATCTGAATTACAATTGGAGATGTGCTATCAGAGGCAAAGCCTGAATTCAAAGATGAGGCTACAGCCTCTGAGCAGATCAACAATTAGAAACCGAGGCTAGAGTTAAAAATTTAAGTTAAAGTTAAAAAAAATTTAACTTAAGTTAAAAATTTAAGTCAGAATTAACTTTTTGAACCTGTGGTTTGTATAATCTCCAGAGCATCAGCAGCTATATTGGAAGAGAAGAATCAGAAACTGCAATAGACTGGCCAAGAGCAAATCTTTTACCCATCTGCTTGGGAATAAAAGTCACACTGAGTGGGTCAAGAAACACCTCAGTACTTATGTGAGATGCAAAATTGTTGGGTTTATATATTTTTGCAATTAAATATCTAAAGGAGTTACACACTGCTTTATAAAGGATAAAGATAGTAGCTACATTACAATATTTTACTTGTTGCAAGAGAAATGATGCTTTTATTTTTTGAAGTCTGTTCTGATGCTGTACCCTGTCATATAACAGAGCTTGGCTTAAAATATAAGTATCCATAAAAAGGTGATATGATAATATCTTCTGCTAATAGTGCCATTATCAAGCTATAAAATGATGCCATTATTTTGCCCAACTGTGTGGCTTCATGCCCAAGGCCGTTGTTCCAGCTGGGAAGAACGACTCACAGTAATATGGCACATTATGAAATTTCCCTAAATATCTAAGAGGTTTCATAAATGGAGTGCATTTATGCAAGCCATGCTATTATGAAATGAACCAGTCTCCTGATTTATATTTGAGAGTAGGAAATCATGTCAACTCATCACTTCCTAAGATTCAAAGAAAAAAAAAATACTTATTTTGAAGAAGGATAACTAAAATGGGAAAAAGAAAAAAGTTGATATGGACCTTGTGCTCAAATACCTTTTATAAAAATAATTATCCATACATTTTGCCAGTAAGCCAGCTGACAAAACTTAGGGTGATAAACCATAAACAGGTCAGTGGTCAAAATGTAAATAGTCCTTAATGCTGATCACACAGAGTTTAATGCATATTAAAATGGCAATCAGCAACAGCTAAATATCACATCTCTAGCATTTCCCCTACATCTTGAGCCTTGTCTATTTTACATACTCAAACCATAACACACCTCTTACTTTGAGCATTCTTGAGAGTACTCAAGGACTTGAGTCCTGACTTTGTCTCTCAAGTTCAAGAAAAGATGAGCTGAAAGACCTGCAATAGCACCTGGGTCAGTTACCAGTTTTGTTCTTCAAGTATGATCATTATAAAATGTATATTCCGCTTCATGTTCACAAACTGAAACTGCAAAGGGAAGAATAATTCTTGGCATCATTCTCACATAAGAAAGAAATTTAAATTATGACATCAGTTGCAGATTAACTCAACAGTAAATTACCAAATCTAATTTACTCAAGACCTTGTAATTTAGTTTCAATCTAATTTAATTCAATTTTAGCTGTGATATATAAATGTTGATTAGTAATCTATTGCATAAGAATATAAAGTACTTAGGTTTTTTAAGTTACTGCTGTTTAAGCTACAGTAGTTATTTTTTATGTTCTTTCACAGACAGAACTGAAAAGTATTAGGAATCATAAAACCAAGAGTTAATAAAGCTAAATCTAGGAATCTGGAATCCACCCTAATTAACTCCACAGCATAATCTTCTAGCATGTAGAATAAGTAACTTCCTCTGCAACAAACAGGCCTGTCAGCCTGACCTCAGTGCCTGGCAGGGTCATGGAACAGATCATCCTCAGTGCAATCACACAGCACCTGCAGGATGGGCAAGGGATTCGCCCCAGCCAGCACAGGGTTAGGAAGGGCAGGTCCTGTCTGACCAACCTGATCTCCTTTTATGATCAGGTGACACGTATAGTGGATGAGGGGAAGGCTGTGGATGTGGTCTACATGGACTTCAGCAAGGCCTTTGACACCATCTCCCACAGCATCCTGCTGAAAAAGCTGTCAGCCCACAGCTTGGACAGGGGCACTCTGCTCTGGGTTAGGAACTGGCTGGAGGGCCGGGCCCAGAGAGTGGTGCTGAACGGGGCTGCATCCAGTTGGCGGCCAGTCACTACTGGTGTCCCCCAGGGATCAGTGTTGGGCCCAGTTCTGTTCAATATCTTTATTGATGATTTAGATGAGGGGATTGAGTCCATCATCAGCAAATGAGCAGATGACACTAAGCTGGGGGGGAGCGTCGATCAACTGGAAGGCAGGAGGGCTCTGCAGAGGGACCCAGACAGACTGGAGAGTTGGGCTTATTCCAACGGGATGAGGTTTAACACGGCCAAGTGCCGGGTCCTGCACTTTGGCCACAACAACCCCATGGGGAGCTCCAGGCTGGGCACAGAGTGGCAGAAAGGGACCTGGGAGTCTGGATTGCCAGGAAGCTGAACATGAGTCAGCAGTGTGCCCAGGTGGCCAAGAAGGCCAATAGCATCCTGGCCTATACCAAGAACAGTGTGGCCAACAGGTCCAGGGAAGTGATTCTGCCCCTGTACTCAGCTCTGGTGAGGCCACACCTCAAGTCCTGTGTCCAGTTCTGGGCCCCTCAGTTCAGGAAGGAGATTGAGGTCCTGGAGCAGGTCCAAAAGAGGGCAACCAGGCTGGTGAAGGGACTCGAGCACAGACCCTATGATGAGAGGCTGAGGGAGCTGGGGGTGTTCAGCCTGGAGAAGAGGAGGCTCAGGGGAGACCTCATCACTCTCTACAACTCCCTGAAAGGAGGTTGGAGCCAGGGGGGTTGGGCTCTTTTCCCAGGCAACTCTCAGCAAGACAAGAGGGCAGGGTCTCAAGTTGTGGCAGGGGAGGTTTAGGTTGGAGATTAGAAAGAATTTCTTTACTGAGAGGGTGATCAGACATTGGAAAGGGCTGCCCAGGGAAGTAGTGGATTCTCCGTGTCTGGAGATATTTAAAAAGAGACTGGATGTGGCACTCAGTGCCATGGGCTGGGAACTGCAGCAGTAGTGGATCAAGGGTTGGACTCGATGATCTCTGAGGTCCCTTCCAACCCAGCCAATTCTATGATTCTATGAAACTGACTTACAAATGTACTCCGTATTTTATACAATAGGCCACACTGACAAGGGCTTAACCCTGTGAAAGACAGACCTACATGTACTGCTTTTCAAAGATGCAGTATACTAATGTTTGGGATTCAGAATTTCTTTAATCTTATTGCTATAAAACATACTTCCAAATGTAATTCAAAGAAAGTATTTAATGTATCTTACTTTGTCATAATAAGAAAATTATTAAGTAATAAAAGAATCTTTTGAATAATTAGAAAATAGAGATTTTTTGAAATGAGATATACCAGCAGTCCAAAGTCACAACCAAGTTTTTGTAGCCTACCTCCTGGGAAGATTAACTTGCAAAGATTTGAAAAATCCTTTTCATACAATGATGAATACATCAAAAAATTAACTCTCAGCTCTAATATTGTCTTCTAGAATAATCAGCAAATATTCAGATTCATCTTACTTCGACAAATTTTGAGATGCCCACCTTTCTTAAAAATGGTTAAAGAATTAAATTTATTTAAACATTTAATAATGATCCACTATAGTAAGGAAAGGACAAGATGAAGAGGGAAAAGCTATTCACCTGTAGCCAAGCATCTTAACTGAATGAAATCAACAGCAACAATCCCCTAGTTTCCATTATGGTAATATATTTTAGTGCTCTATAAATACCTGGTAATTGCAATGATGTTTGCTGCCTTTATAGTCTGGAGGCCTGAACAACTTATGTTTTCTGCTGCTTTGAACTCAAATAAATCATGAAAGCACATATCTCACAGCTCTGTATTATATTCAGAAGCAAAGACAAAAGAAAAACTTCAAAGGCCTAATATAACTTATTACAAAATTAATAGGACCTTCTGGATCACAATGCTTTATCAAATCCCATCACAAACCTGCCATGCACAGAGCTGCAATACAAGCACATAGCTTCACTGTCTACTCTTTAGTTTACTCGGAAAAAAAAACCCAAAACCCAACTTGAATACAAACAAAACAGTGTTTCAGCCCTGAGCAATTCTCTTCAACAGTCTCTGGAAAACACCTTGCTCTCATTATTCTGCAGCAGTGCAATGTTGCCAAGGTACAGAGGTACATTATAGTCTGCTAACTCCAGACCAGGACCTGATGACCTCTCACTGACACAATTTTTTATAAAACTACAACTTTTAAATTTCATAACCCAACTTGTTCTCAGAGTTTTCATACTTCATCTATTTGAAGACACCAATAGAAGTCAATGAGCATCTTCAGTGCCAGACACAGCAGCTCTAATGTCACTGACTCATAACAGCATATACTTAGGTTTAATATTATGGCATATGAACATTTTGTTAATTTGCACTGATGACTCCAATATATTGATATATGCACAAGATTGAACTTCTACTTAATTCAGAATATGTATGGGACTTTTTTCCTGACTGACTTTTGTAGCTAACCAGTTATTTTCTTAAAAGGGTTTGAATAAAGCACTTAGCTGTACCCATTCAGAAAGAGACAGGAAGGACTTTCTAAGAGAGATCTTCTCAGAGCTTTGCTGCTGACACAACCCCCTTGAAGGCTCCCTGCAATCCAGGGGGTTCTCCCAGGCTCACTGCTTGCCAGAGGCTTTTCTGTTTATCCAGAGACAATGAAAGAGCCTTTTGTTCCTCCCAGATCTGTGCCACCAGCCCTGCCTCTCTAGACACTAAGAAGATGCTTGAACTTTAAGATGTACAGGGTGCTATTCACAGTGACCTGACTGATTTTGAGATCCATGTTATCCTGCCAGGTGAAAGTACAATGAAAGGGCACTCTAAAGAACAATATAGACTATGCCAAATTGTCAGATTTTTTTCCCCCACCATATTGCACTTACTGGCCTTTGCTTCAAGGCGGATCAACATCAGTAAAAAGAAGTTATGACAAGCTGTATCTAACACAGTTTCACAAATAAACCTATGTTAAAAATCAGGATAAACCCACTGGTAACTGTCAGTTGCTATTTACATTGCTGTACTTATGCTAAAGCCATAAGGGCAATCAAAATCCTTAATGTGGCATTTTAGTTAGAATTTTATTTTGTGATATTCACTGAAATTTAAAAGCTACCACGCTAGCACTCAAGATACATAAGAAGCTCTGCCTCTGCAATAAAAATAATCACAAAATGTACCTACACTGTACAGTTTAAAGGGTTTTTTTTCAGTTTCTGCACTAAATGTATTAAACATTTGATGCTTAGAGATACAGTTCCTTTCATTGTTTTGCTCACTGCTTGAGAAAATATTTTGCCCTCCAGCAATGATACATTTGTCTGTAATACATTTGTAGCACTTTGAAAATAGCCGCTTTACTTGTTGAAATATATTATTTAAATAAAAAAAAACCAAACAAAAAACCCAAAAAATCCCAATAACAAATTAAGGATTTTATTAGAAAAGCAGCAGAGGAGTGAGGGACAGTTAAAGAGCTTGTAATGGGTTTATTCTTTTTTTCTCCTCTTTTACCATTTCATTGTTACTGGACAAAACAATAGGATAGCTGGATGTTTTAGTGACAGGACAAAAATCTGAGTGCTGCAGAGGTGACTGACTTGAAAAAAACATGTGCATCTCCTGTTAATTCCTTTTTAATGTATTCAAATTTAAACCTGATCAAATCTTTGTGCGGATAACACGGATTTTAAGGGTGGTTGTGGTTAAAAGGGACCTCTGGAATTGTACAGCCCCCTGCTCAAGGAGGGCCACTTATGAGCATGTTGCTCAGGGCTCTGTCTGAACAGATTTTTAGTACGTCCAAGGTGGCAGAGTCCATAAACTCCCTGACCAACATCATCCAGTGCTTGACCCTCCCAGGAAAAAAATCTCTTTGTCATCTTCAGACAGAAATTCATGTGTGTCATTTTATGCCCATCACCTCTGGTCCTGTCACTGGTCACCACTGAAAAGAACCTGGGCTCCACCCTCTTTGCACCCTCCTTTCAGGTATTCAGAAACACTGATGAGCTTGCCCTGAACTTTCTCTTCTCCAGGCTGAACAGTCCCAGCTCTCTCATCCTTCCTTCATCCAGGGGAGATGTTCCAGGTCCTTCAGCACCTTACAGGCCCTTTGCTGGACTCTCTCCTGTGTTCTTGTGCTGGGGAGCCCTGAACTGGACACAGTACACCAGTGCTGAGTAAAGAGGATCACTTCCTTCAACCTGTTGGCAACACCTTGCTGAATGATATCAGCCCAGGATATTGTTCACCTTCTTTGCTATTTTGCTGCCTCGTGCTCAGCTTGGTATCCACCAGGACCCCCAGGGCCTTTGTCGCAAAGCATCCACTGGTACATGGAGCTCTTCCTCTACAGCTGCAGGACTCTGAACTTCCCTTTGTTGAACTTCATGAGGTTCCTGTCCTGTCATCCATTTCTCCAGCCTCTCCAGGTCCTGGTGGAGGGCAGAACAAACCCCTGGCATATCAGTCACTCCTCCCAGTTCAGTGTCAATGGTAAATTTGCTGAGGCTACACGCTGCCCCATCATCCACATGGACACATTAAAACACAAAACATTCATCCACAAATTATGAATTTTGCTAACAAAATGCACCATAATGAAAAGCCTACATGGACAGATTTTAGATCAGGCCAAAGAGAATTGTAACAATACACTGACACTGGCTTGTATAGAGAAATGAATATGGTAATGTATGGAAAATAATTATGCCAAGGAACATACATTTATGTCCCTTACATATACATATTTATTATATTCATATATTAATGAAATTAAAATAGCATCAGGAAAATGTAGCCATCTAGTCATATGCAAATTTAGATAACTATCTCCCATTCAGTTTTTCTTTTCTCATTTAATATCTTATGCCTGTCACCAGCTCCCTGACATATCCTGTTTCCAGTGCAACAGAATAGGTGAGGGGAAGGTACTGAATAAAATCAAGTTTATATTGTTGAACAAGTTTATTTTAATATCCAATCAGTACTTGTGAAAAACTACAGGCTTGTATTTAAAATCTCTTTTGTGACTAAAGGAGGTCTGTTTCTGGTGAAAGAAGGCTTAGTAAATTCATACTGCAGAGAACTGATGTTGCTTTGCAGCATTTTGAGTGTGATGAAGAAAAATAGCTTTGAACCTGAAACTCAGTTCTAATGCCATGTGAACCTAATTTTTTTTCTGGCAGTCATGTCTCATGCAAGGTCAGAAAAAAAGAATCTTCAGAAAATGCCTCTAAATGTCCTAAAAGCTTTATAGTCCATGCAGCTTAGCTTTTCCTAGCTGACCAAACATTTCCTCTATATTTTCCCAAGAGAATAAAATAGCCACTAATTCCTTACAACATTTCGTCTATTAACTACACTCATTCCTTTACAAAATTTAATATATCTTATTTAGCCAATCCCAAAGCAAAAATAAAGAGTTCACATATAAAGCAATTTGGAAGCAATCAATATGCAATATTCAAGCTATTTATCACAGCCTCCAAGCACAGGAAAAAATTGGTTTTTTTGAGACATGTATACTGAGTTATTGATAGGGGGCTGAAAAGAAGGTATTTGAAGAGACATGAAAAAATCACCCTAAGCTAACACAAGAAGGCCTCTGACTAATTCTAAACCTAATTTTTCTACAAAATCTGAGCTTAGAACAACAACAATGTTTTTAAAGCTGATTTAGAAGGTTTGCATTACACATTTCTTAAAGGAAAGAGCTTCTAGACAAAGTTAAATAGGAAGATTAAAATAGCTCTTCAAAAGTTAAAGGGGAGGAACTGAAAACTCAGGGATCCAGTGACATTTCAACAAAAGCCAAACCAGAAGAGACAGTGTCACAGCCACTGTGTAGGTATGAACCTGCTGCCACCATGAAGTGACACTGCTGCCTTAACAGCCACCACCCAGGACAGCAGCTGCTTTGGAATCCTGACATTGAAGAAATCTAAGAATGAGGAAATAATTTCCTTTAATTCCCTCTTTTCAAAGCCCACCACAATGAGATTTTGATTCAGGACTTGCACTACAACACAGTTATTCTTATTAATAGGATAATACTTAAAAGTGGCCATGCTTCTCCACTATTGCTCTTGTAAAAGAGGACTTTTTAAAGAAAACTGATAGAATGAAGGTAAGACAGCATGGTAAGATAGCATGGGAAGAGAAAACAGCTCACTTGACGGCAAGAAAACAACAAAGACATGGCTTGATACCACAGATACTGAGAAACTAGAAAAAAAACTACCCTCCTAATGAACACTAACATTACTTGATTTCTTCAGAAGACTTCAGCATGTGATGACTATCAGATGAGAAAAATTAGATACTTAACTACAAGCAGTGAAATGATGCTTAAACCACAGCAATTACCAATATTGTGCTCGTAGAGACAAGGGAGAATTCAAAGGAAAACAAAAATATCAAAAAGGATTTTTTTTCAGTTTTGTTTTTTTTTTTTTTTTAACACTAAACATCTACACAGAAGATTAAAGAGACCTTTGTTTGGGAAGACAAAATGACTTATGAAGACAGAAAATTGTTTTGTTCTTTCTGCTTCTGAATAATGGAACGCTTCACTGTGTAGGGGACCACATTATTACAGAAATCTAGAGTTAGAACACAGAATTTAAACTGGTTAAACTTTACTTTGAAAATTTCCCTGATGACTATGAGGTGCTAATAGATCATTCTCCCTGCTTTGCAAGGTGGAAGTCTGTCCTGGTTTGGACCAGGATGAAGGTGATTTTCTGTCTTGTACTTTTTGCTTTTAGCTAAGTCTCTTTAAGTAGTTGCACTTGCTGAAGTTAACAGCAAGTTTCTCAGACAGTGTGTGCTTCTAGGACTGATAACACTTGATGTTTATAGTTACTGCTAGAGACTGGTGTGCAGAGCCAAGGACACTGCTCAGCTCTGAGGAAAACTTTTACCCTCCAGAAGGAGTAAAGAGACCCCACCTGCACCGACCTCTGGGGAGGAACAGACAAG
Organism: Calypte anna; assembly: GCF_003957555.1. NCBI lineage: Eukaryota > Metazoa > Chordata > Aves > Apodiformes > Trochilidae > Calypte > Calypte anna. The sequence continues at coordinate 27,969,594 of NC_044252.1, read as the reverse complement.
ATAGATGCCAGAATTGACCAAACAGAGTATTCCATCCCATACACCTCATACTCAGTATAAATTTGAGGGATCACGAGGGATTTACGGATTTCCTGATTTCCTGCTTCCCTTCCTTCACCCGGCATCCTGGAAGGATTCCATCCGTTCGTCTGCCTGTGGTCCTGATCCGTGCCAGCCCATATCTGTGTGTTCCTGCCTCCAGTTCCTGACTGCTGCCGACTCCAGGAGTCCAGTCTGGACTTTCCCAGGGCTGCCCTGCAGCCTCAGTGGTGACGTGAGAGTTATTGGGGGAAGGGGGAGAGGAACGTGGGATCCATTTTCCTGTGTATTTGTATATATTTAGTAATTTTTCCTATTTATCATTACTGTTTCATTAAAGCTGTGTAGTTTAGTTTCCAACCCATAAGTCTCTCTCCCTTATTCTCTCTCCTTTCTTTATAAAGGAGGAGAGAGAGATTAATAGAGAGTGTCTGTTAATTGCCGGGCCAGTGTTAAACCGTGACAAAGTCAATGGTAGAAATGTCTTTACATTTGAATTATCTGAAACAAAAATAAAAGTACAGCCCTCGTTAGACTTAAAATTCTAAATTACACTTTTTAAAGTACCATCCATCAATTATATAATTATATATATATATGTTCTTGATCTCAAAGAATTTTTGTCCAATTAAAGGCTATTCACAAGGTGTTTTATATGAATTTCCTAACAGCTACGTTAGGAGAAGGAAAGATGAAAGAGAGCAGCAGTTTACATACTGTCAGAAAGCAAAACTGTGAACATACATGAAAACCAAAGTAGACAAGGACATAAGAAGAAACACAACACTCATTAGCTTATCAAGAATCTTCTTGGAAGCTGTAGTTTTGCTAACCTCAAAAACTAATTCCACTATTACACAGTTCATTAGTTAAAATGACATTGATTTCTAACCTGTCTGAATTTAAAACCTGCAGTAAATCAAATCATAACACTATCTTTCAATCCTCATAGCACTTCTTTTTGATATTTCTGTGATTTTGCTTCCATTAGTTTCTTCAGTACAAAGTAATCTCAGTGTACAACCTGGAGTCTGCACTCCAGCTCTCCTCTTTAAGCCTCTCAGCTCTAACCTCAGTACAAGTTTTTCTCTCTCTGAGTTCTAGCACAGAGCTCTGCATTGCTTCAACAAGGTTCTTGTTGAAGAATACAAGTTACTCATACAGCAGCAATAGCCCAGCAAAGCTTTTGAAGCTTTACAATGTCCTCCTACACTTACAAACTACCAGGCTCTTAGGGAGAGCTGCTGCAGAGTTTTAATGACTTTTCTACCTGAAAATAACCAAGCCATATTTTAAAGGATAACAATATCTCTTGTATGATACTGATTACTATTTTGGGTGCAAGTACAAGCAGTACAGGAACTGTCTCAACAATATCAAATACTAAGCAACAACCTCATTGCTTGGTTTTGCATATAATTCAACGTAGCAACAGGACAAAATAAAAAAAGCTTTTGATTAAATACTATAAAACCAGGAGATAATTAAAAATATTTCACACTTTGAGTAACATTCAACAGATTTATTTAACCTGTTCCTTTCCTCACATGATGAAATGAAATGAAATGAAATGAAATGAAATGAAATGAAATGAAATGAAATGAAATGAAGGCTGATCTCTTTTAATAAGAGATGGACAGTCACCTCTTTAAAAAAGACACAGGACATACTTCTAGTATGTCCCCTGGAATAGGGTAATGCAACATACACACAAGCATGGTAAACATTTAAGGAATATTTTGGCTAGTGGAAACTAATCCATTAACTAGCAGCTCCTCTAGTGTAATTAGAACTGTTATCAATTATTATTTACTATAATCTGGAATCCCTCTATACTCTATTTAGACCAAAGTGTGCCTTTAACTAATCAAATACTCAGAACTGAAGTAAAACCATATGGAATGCTTATCTGATTTTGCCATGAAGAGCAAACACAGAGCTATTACTTATAACTTGAAGAAAAAGACAAAATCTGAGGAACTCATAGAGATTAGGAAAAAAAATTGCAAACTCACACCTTGCATGGCAAGTGCAAACTGCATTAAGTTATGGACTCATGCTTTAAACTCCTTTCAGCATTTCTCATTAACTTTTGGGCTGTGATTTATTTTATTTAACTGATGGGAAAAAACCAAACCAAACCAAAACAAAACAAGCAAGAAAAAACCCAAAAACCAAAACAACAACAACAAAAAAAATCACCAAAACAAAACAAAACAAAAATCAGAAACTGAGAATATGAGTAAATAATAGCTGATATTTCTAAAGTCACCCACAGCACCCAGATGCCTTGGTCTCTCCTGAAAGTAAACATCCACAACATCTAGATGACTTTAAAAATGATACTATGACCTGTGTATTTTGGGGAGTGGGAGATATATTGGTGAAGGGGAGAGAACAATAGAAATTATCAATATAAATATTGTCTTGTCTGAAAAAATATTCTTGTCATATTTTCTTGATAAGTAATAACTTTGGGAATTTCATTTAACCTGTTTATTAATAAGATATCATTCAAATTGCATCTGCAGGTCAGCTGCCTTTTGAAAACACAATATTGATGTTCACCTTATGAAGTCAGTAAGAACTTTCTCCTTAACAGTGTTTTCACATCAATTAACTTCCCTTTGGAAAGCTCGAAACACTGAGTTATGTTCTACCAATTCTATTCTGTCCTGGTGGCATTTTAAACATGGAAGTTTATTTCACCTACATGATTAAACCAGAAACATAAATGATGGCAAACACTGATTAATTCCTTAAATATTTCACAGAACTAAGACTGCATTGATATATAATCAGTCAAAACAAATTCAGTGATGTCTTTATCCAATTTTGAGTGTTATTTTTCTTTGTTCTAAAAGAAAACACAACAGAAAAGCCACCAACTTTCAAAACAGAAGGCTGCAGCAATTTATCAATTCCCTGAGCAGCAGTGCAACACAGTCAATTCAATTAAAGAGTATGTACCAGACCAATTGTATTACCACTCCTTCTGGGGCAAAGGGCTCTAAAGTGTCAAAAAACTGGAGTTAAAGAAGAGTCAGTTGGTAAAAGACCAATTTGTGGGTTGTTTTTTTTTTTCATGTTTACATAAAACTTACAAAGCTGAACACTGGAGCGATTTAATCCTCCTTTTTTGAAGTCTCTTAACTGCTTTCTAGAAATCACTGCTTAGCTGTATGAAAAGCTTGTTTAAATCGTCCATCTTAACAACTTCAGAGACAACTGAATGCTCTTCCTCCACATTACCAGTTTCCCTCTGCAGTTCCTAAGAATGACAAGTAGGGTACCTGGCTGTCAGATCATGAGAAAGTAGATTTCATCCTTTTATTAGGATTATACCAATGAAGACCCTTGGCTTGTGCTGTTCCAAATTATCCACATCAAGATGAGGAAAAAAATGGAATATTGAAATGAAAAAAATGCATCACAAAAACCATAATAAAAGCACAGCAGATGGGGCATACCTGCTTCCTCAAAGAAAAATCAACCAGACAGATGGTTATACCATTTTTTAAAAACTCTAATTTTAGAAATTTACTGAAAATATCTGTGCCACTTTTCATTTTAGCATGTCAAATCTAAATATCACTTACTGATATTTAGGACCATTTCATCTCTCTGTATTTTCTCTCCATCTCCTTCCCCCACCATTACCCAGGCATCTCTTGCTGCTTGGCTGCAATATTACCCCTTAAACCTTCCCTTAATGAGATTAACAAGTGAAATAATTTCAGTATTTGCTCATTTTTTTTCCTAGACATCTTTGCAATTTTTACTATTGTCTGAACTCTGAAGTTGAAACTAGAAAAAAGCTGAGTTAAGCAAAAAGACTGCTTTAACAAATTTCACTTAAACCACTTTTTTCCAAGGTAACTAATTCTGTTTTATGGCTTTGTATTAATTTTAATTTTGTTCCCTTTGTTTCCCAAGTTTCTGTTTCAACAATAACAACACAAGGACTGTCAGCTAAGGAATGGAATTTTTAAAGTATTTTACCCAGTACGATCATTTTAACAACTTACTTTCACTACACTGCAAGATTAAAAAGTCTTTATAAAATCTTATTAATATTATATATCATTAATAAAAAATGAATTTCTTTCCCTCTGCAAATGGTAGAAACGATATTGCAGTGATGTACCATATACCATTAAAGTTACTCTGAGAGGAGACACAATTAATCTTAGTGCACCTGCTATCCTATCATTAGTAAATTGTCACTACTGTAACCTGCATATTCATCGTTTTGAACTCAAAATACCAAGCTAAAAAATCCCTTTCTCTGTGATTTACTCGATTTCATCAGACTAAGGTTAAACAGAGGCCATGTTAAACAAAGGCAGTGTTTAGGTATCATGAAAATCAGCTTAAAAGCAGGAGCAAAAATGTAAGCAGTAGGATATTTTATAAAAATAAAAAAAAAAATCACACACAAAGCAATTAATCCATAGTGGGTGCAATGCCAGTAACCCAGTGTTAATGGCAATGGAGAAAGAATGTAAGTGGACTTGAACAGAAAGCAGTTGTTTTAAAGCAGAGTAGCATGCAGTCCAGCATTGTGAATGACAAGCTATTTGAAAGCATCCCACAACCATTTAATGATCTGACTGAGTATTTGTAAATCTCCAGGATCAAGTCACATTCGTAGCAGTATGATAAGGAGTCCAGGCATACCAACTACGTACACAGATTTTCAGATTGCTTTAGAAGGTTAAATTCTGTCATAAAATAATACCATTTGAACTTTTCATATGAAATGAAATCAGTTCATTATGTCACATTATTATCCCTTTTTTTTCTTTTCTTCTTTTCATTTTCTTTTCTGAAAAAAATAACCCAAACAGAAGCCTGGCTCTTTTACATTTGGCTGCTACACCAGGTATTCAGTAATCACCACAAAAGCAACAAGCAACTTCCCCAAACTACAGCAACCAAGCATAAAGAAACACACAAACAGATTGTGAAGCATCTTAATGGAGTAACCAAAATAGTAACAAGAACAATTGTACTGTGCAATTTAATCTTCCAAGTGCAAAAAAATTTCTTGACAGACTAATAACTGTACACTGCACTGACACTGTTCAAAGATGGATTGAAACTGAAGGTGAAGAACAATTAGGGTGGCCAGGAAGAGAACAGAAAATGAATCTTATCAAAAGCAAAGATTAGCCAAGTAAATCAAAGGCTGATAGAGAATATGATTGCTGTGTTTAAGCATGTGAAAAGGAGTAAACACCTGGAAGGATGAAGAGGTAGGAAAGTCACAGAAAAAGGTTGTACAATAACAAATATGTGTAAGATGGATTATTACATTATGGAAAAGAAAGAACTTAGTGAAAATTGATTCTAAGTTCAAATAGTGATGAAATCTGCTTTTTAAAACTGATGTGCTTATGAAAGGCTTTGCTTGCAACATCAAGCAATGTCATCTTGATGATGGAAAAGGTTCCTGAAGGTCCTAACCCTATATTACTAACACTTCAATATTACAAGTGTATTTCCAAGACTTGGAGCCCAGCACATAACACTTGCAGGCCTTAACAACAATATATATTCAGAAAACAAAAATCTATTTTAAGGAAAAGATTAATATTGGAATCAAAGCTTGGACAGAATAATACTTAGATTTTATGGAAATGAAAGACTGAAAAGTTACTCGATGCTTTCTTTTCAAATGTACATGATTTGAGAGACATTTAAACATTCCTGGTTCCTAAGAAGAGAAAAAAAGAGACCTAATAACAAAAACAATTGTAAAAAGAATGGGTTGCTTATAGCCAGGCTAAGGATATTTTCAAGTAGTCCTTATTTATATGAACTCTAAATAAAATTCAAAGGAAATGGACATAAAGAGAGTAGTATCAGTCTTTACAATGAAACAAAGACAAGATCCAATCATATCAGATTAGTGTAATTTTTCCAGCTCCTTAGGATGCCACTGCTATTTAGAATGGAGGAGGGAATTGATTACTTTGCAAATACTACAGCTGCAATTGATTTTTACCACTTCTGGCCTGGCCACAGATGAATCCAGCTTTTAAAAGGATTTTCAAAACAAATTAAGTTCTCTGGTTAATGCCCATAGAATATAAATGAAGTGTTACTAGTTTAGGGAAAACAAAACAAGACAAAACAAAAAAACTCCACATACTAAAACCGTCACAAAAAAAGAGCATACTTACTTTTTAAAGACAGCATTTTCAGCTTACAGTAGTTCACACAGGTATGATAGGAATAAAATAACTTTTTGTCTTTTCTAATACCTAAAGAAAAGGCAACAATTATGAAAAAACTATTCTTACTGATGCACATGGGACTTAGCCACAAGAGTGCTAATCCATCTGTTATTTATGGCAGAACACACATTTTTTGTTATATTCTCACAAAATAGCTGAGATAATCACTTCATAGAATGCCACTGACTGCCTTCACTTTGGCATGGATACAGTGATACAGTTACACCACCTTCATGTTAATTACTGACACTCATCCCCAATGAAAAAGGAGAGCCAAAAAATTCCTTTTAAATTCCTTTTGAATATACATGTTATAAATACTTCCTCCACTAACATCTCACTACCAACTCTGAAAATTGTAACAAAAAAAAAAAAAAAAAATTAAAGCTCTTAAATTTTAGTTTAAATGCTGCCTTGCTCTATTTCCCCTTTTTTATCCTTGCTGCTACCGAAGAGATGCACTCCATCCTTGTTCTTTCCAGTCTCAGTGTGTGCATAAAAACACTGCTAAATGTTCAAATGGGAATGTATATTTAAAAAGACATATGCCAGAAAGGGGGGAAAACAAAACAAAACAAAAAAACAAACCCAGAGCTTAATAAGCACAGTTATTATGCTACACAGGAAAGACATCACTTGAAAAAAAAGATTGAAGTGAAAAGGCACTTCATGTTGTGCTCTATCCGATGGATGTGGCTTGCAACTACAAGCAGAGAAAAGTCCCCTCCATGGTAGGAGTTACACATTTCCCAGGTGGGTTTTGGACAGGAACAACTGACCATACCACTTTCTAGTATTACATTTTAATTCACCTGTGCAGGCACTGTAAGGAGCTTATGTTCTTGAAAGAAGCCACTTGCTGGGACAGCAGCTCCAAAAGGGAAAAATAAAGATCTGAGAGGATAGAATTTAAGACTACACTTAGATAGTACAGTTCACAGATTTTATTATGATGATTAATCTTGCAGTTATATTAAACAATTTATTATTTTAAATAAGGAGTTCAAGATTTACAAACATTTCATAATTTTCAAAACCTTGCAGTTGGAGGGACTTTCAAGAATGCACTGAATTGAACTGAATTCCAGGGATGATTTTAACTTCTTCAAATGCACTGAGCTCACAATTTATCACACAGCTACAAGTCATTACCTGTGAATGTTTTAAGGAGAGGGCAAAGAATGGATCTTATCCATATCTCCAACTACCTAATGGGTAGGTTGCAGAGAAAATACAGTCAGAATCTTCTCAGAGGTTCACAGAAATAGGAGCAGACAGCATGAACATTAAACTGCAGCAAGAGATACAAGGGACAAAAACTGCCTGGACAAGGATCTGAGCAATCACAAACCCCTCATCTGAACAGGGGCTGGACTGGAGAGTTCCAGAGGTTTTTCCAACATAAACTATTCTGTTTCCCAGACTCAGAACTTCTATCCACAGCAAGTGAATTATGTGCTGTGTCTGTACTAATTCAATGAAGACAAACACTTCCGGGAGAGATAATGAATGCAAAAAGTTTTTTATCAGTGAAAATTACTCATTTCTGTAAACTCTCCCATGTACACAGCAGAGAATTTCTCAGATGCTGCCACTGGGAATAACAGAAAAATAAGATTACTTTAAATGAAAACAATTTAAAGTCTGCACAAAGAAGGTATTACGGGACAAAGGAGCAATGATGAGTCTATATACATATAAACAGCTTTTATTTCACCCATTTGAGAATACCTGACAGCTTGAATAGTTTTTCACTACCTGGACTGCTAGTTAATATGGCAATTTTAACAAGGCTGTAATCTGTAACAGTGTCAGTCTGGTGTATTTTTCTTGTCATAGTAAAGAATAATGATAAAAGAAAAAGACATGAAAGTAAAATGAAGACACAAGGAGAAAAATGGAAGGAAGGAAGGAAAGAAAGGCAGAATATTAACCTCACACCAGTTTTGTGTAAGGTATGTTCATCAAAGCACCACAGAATAAAATATCACAGCTATGAATAAAGTCCAAGCTAAAGAGTAATGTATGAATAGAATAGCAAATTTTTAAGTATATTAGGCTAACAATTTTATCAATTTTAAGAACATCTGTGTTAAAAAAAATATTCTATAACCACATTTTCTTATACATTTTTGCAGGAGTGCATTACCCTCTAATCAAGCCTACACAGACCATCTCCTAACCCATTCCCAACAACACACATAACAATACAAGCATCAGAAGTTCTGCTCCTTCTGAATATATTCCTGTTTATACATACAAAGAGATTGTATTAATCCTTGCAGCAAATGAACCACTTTAAGAAACTGGAATATGAATTCAACAAGGCTGTCATTATAACTAATGTGAAATGCAATTGCAAATAGTGATTCATATTTGTGCAAATGTGTTTCTAATGCAAGGCAGTGAGACTCTTGGATCTTTGGTTTTCTAGTGTTATTTAAAGCTTTTGTCAATATCTGGAAAGAAAACAATACTGAAGTATTTTTAGTTGGTATGCTGAGGCAAGAAAGTCAAAATAATATGTCACTGTTCAAAAGCCATTTGTGCAAGAGGATAAGAGGAAGGTAAAAGTAATAAAAATTGCCTTTGATAATATAAATGTGGAATTAAAGAATGAAGAACATTCTCAGGGACACTATTTTGAACTCAGTGACACTGAATAACACTTAGGGTATGGTAGAAAATCATTAAATTCCCCATGTCGTGATAAAAGGGCTATGGTAATCCTACCTGTATAGAGGAAAATACTGAATGTAGTGAAAAGGGTGGACAGGAATCACTAGAGAAGCAAGCAGGGAAGGTGGTCTAAATATTCTTCTGCTTCCTTCAGCAGCAGTGTGGCCTGGGTGAAGCTGCTGGAATGCTCCCCTTCTTTGCCCCTCAGGCACATCATGAGCCCTGTACTTAAAACAGATGTAATCTCACTTGGAAAACATATCCAGTTCTGGCAACCATAATTCCCAAGGGATACTGAAATACTGAAGGCTTCAGAGAAAAGCCACAAAAAATGAGTAACACTGGACAAAAACTGAAGAAAAGGTGATGGAGTACACTGCAAGTATTTTCAGCACATCCTTTATAGAAGGAAGCACTTCTTTCTAGCATAAAACAGTATTTTAAGACTAGCCTGTGGAAAGCTACATTTTCCTGAATCTACATGAATCTAAATAACTACATTAATCATGTGTTTTTCCCATTTCTAGAAATACTTAAAGCAAGACTGGATTTTTATTTTTTTTGTTAATATATGGTTGAGTTTAAACGGTAATCAATTTGTGAAAGCCTGTGCTTCAGTTTATGTCTCATTTCAGATTATATGATCACAGCAGCCCCTTCTGGATTTATCATCTATGAGATGTAACACCAAGGCAGCAATTAAATCCAGTGCTTACATGGAAAAGTAATGACAAGTAACTAATGTACTTAGAGGCAGATTTTTTTAAAAACAGATGACCTGCAAGCTCTCCACCCTCTTGTTTAATACTTTTCTAGCTATCTGTGCCTGATTGGTTTTTGTACAGGTAAAGAATGTTCAACACAGACCAAGCAGTTTTGGTTGTTTGCTTGGATTTTTTTTTGGTTTTTTTTTTTTTCCTGTTTCTTCAAAATACATGCAACTAGCTTCCCAATAATAAAGAATTCAAGATATTTTTTAAATTACACCATTACCACAATTTAAAGGTCTTCAAAGCATTTCAAAATAAAACCCAGCCATCAAAATTCCGTAATGAAAACAAGCACAATCCCAGCTCTAGCAGTCTAAAGAAGTGAGCATTTACCCCATAATGTAATGAAGAGCACTAAAGCTCCCCAAAACAGGACTTTTCCCATTCTTGAGGATTGTCTTCTAGCAGCATTTAAAATTGCACCAGTGACTGCAATAACTCCTTCACATCAGAGTGCCAGCAAAAATACAAATTTACTAAAAGAAACATTCTTCAATAGCCTCATCTTTTGAAGCTTCAGTGTTTCTGGATAGCAGGGAGTTAGAGAACTCTGCAAACTCAGCTGTAAAGCACTCCTTCACTTAGCTACTTTGCCATGCCTGAGAAACTAAGTTCTGAAGTCCTAAACAAAATTCCAGAGCTTTATTTCCAGTCAAGTCAAGTTTATCTGGAGCTGGAAACTCATGTTTCCAGGGTCACTGGCTCCCAGTTCACCATGAAACACCTTATTCATTCCATGCTTGGAGGTTCAAAAGAGCCTTCAGGTCATGGGACAACTGACCATGTGGTGTTGGTGAAGGGCAACCCTATGATGGGAATTCAGACAGGGGATCCAGTTAGTCCAGGTACCTTCTAGCCAGGTACCTCAGAACATCAGTATCATCAGCTGTAGCCAGAAGACTTAAAGAAACCTAAAGCTCATTCTAACTTGAAAGCCTGAAATTCCCGTCAGTGTCAGGACCAAGATGATGTTGGGGAGGCTGACAAGATTGTCATTACTAGTCAGCAGATGTGGGGTCCCCTCACAAACACTCTGTGTTGGGACTTGTAAATTGATTTGGGGCTATTACACAACACTGAAATACATGGATTTGGTCCAGGTTTGCCACACATCCCAGTTTAAAGAAAAATATGAGAAAAAAAAAATCCTGTGCATTGCTCACCTTTATCTCTAAAAACCTGGTTAGGGAGGACGAATAAGGTTTTTAGATCTGACAGTAATGATGAATAGGATGAAAATATCCCTTACCACCATCTCCCCATTTCCATTCTGATTCCCCATGAGCCAAACATTTACTTTCCCATTATTCTGAGAACCACTGTGTATGAACTTTATAGGATTCTGTGGTTCAGCAAGGCATGGATGTTAATTATATATTATTATAATATTTGAAGGTTTTTTGGGTTTTATTTATTGTAATTAAAAAAAAAACAATAACCATAACAGATTTCTGTACCCTTTCATATGTTCCCTCCCAAAGTCCCAAGATGAATAATTGACTTATTTTCCTATAGCTTATCAGAAGCCCTGAACAAATACAAGCTATCTTTGAGCAATATTTTCTATTTAATTCTAGATGTTCTAACTACAATTTACTTAAGTAGATAAGGAAAATTGAAATTATAGGAAAAAATCTCAGTGTCTACTTGCTAAACATCATTGGGAGATAATTTTTATTAGCAAATACTTTATCTATACATCTTTATTGTGTTATACAGCTACCAGTAGATGGTGTCTCGGTCTGTCAGGAAAAGAAACCCCTATAAAATTGGCATGTCAGCTGAAGGAGTTCTTATCTCAGACATTCACATTATACACCAATTAAAACTATGCATCATTGAAGACTAATTATCTCCTAATTAGGTGTTTTGGTTTCCTTAAACCATCAGCTGAACTACTTCTGAGAAATATATCAACTATGTTAAATATTTTCAGATACCCTGGTGGCTCATATTAAACCTTTTCTAAGGTGACTGGAAAAAGAAATGTACCAGGGAGAGGCATGAAATTAAAGTTTACACTTATTGGAGTGGTGTAGAAGTTGGCACAATATGGTTGGCACAGTATGTTTGGCAATCTTGTTCTGATATACTTTAAGAGAAACATTAACAGCTCCATCAATATCTGAGGAAGAAAAAAAGTAAAATCTAACCATTGGGAAACACCTCCTTATTTTAGCAGAGCTTCAGGAGTCATGGAAAATATTTGGAAAATGTTACATTGGTTTGGACAGAATAATTTAATTATTAATTATTCATTATTATTATTATTTTGGAAAATATACAGTTTTATGGTTTATTCTCCACAAAACTTCCCCTGCAACCACAAGGAAATAAATAATTCAAAACAAGAACCAGTAGATTTCTGATAAGACATTTAATTACCTCAGAAAGAATAAAGGTAATCATAATTACTGTAACAGGCCACATTTGGGCAGTGATTTTCAACTACTTTATATAATCTAGTAATTACACATATAATAGATGCACCTGTAATGTTCAACCAAAATTCAGAATTTTAAATAAAGGTATTTACTGTGTTGAAGAACAGAATGGAGTTTACTTTTAGAATCTAATACTAAAATAAATTCATCTTTACCTCCATGCTGCTCTCTCCCCAATTTAAGTTTTTAAATAACTTTGAATTCCTTCACTTAGTGAAGTAAGTTTTAAATAAAATTAACTCTAGAGTAAAAGCTCTATTGACATGGTATTGAGAAACAATGAGAATATCTTTTCAGATGTATATTTGATCCAACATCAGAAATGATCCTACACAAGATGAAAATCTGAATCTCCATATTTTTCTGTCACACAAACTAAATTTTTCCACTCTGCCAGAAAGGTAATTAGATGGGCCACTTTGGCAGAATATTTAAGTGCAAATGTATCATGAGCAGCCACATGAAATCTCCATTTCATAAATTTACATTCTTCTACTTTACAATCACCAGCCAGTTCCCCTACTCTCCAACTTAATCCCTATTAAAAAAATGCCTGACAAAACTTTAAAAACTATACTATAACCTTCCTTCAAAATCTTTTCCAAAGCACTGTACACTATTAAATCTGTTGTTACCTGAATCACATCTTTGCTAAGTTCAAATACTGAATTTGCCTTTTCTCTTCTCCAGTCTTGTGCCCTACCCTCTGCTTTTGGCCTGCAGCTTCACACACCACTTCCTTCAGCTTCTGGGGTGGCAATTACCTGGTGCCTAAACTGAACACATTAAACTCAAGTTTTGCATTCAACACTGCTGAGGAGAGTTTTCAGTCATTATCTGTTCTGACTTTACACTATAATCATTATGATCACCCTTATGGAAAGTTGAAAATATAATAACTACATTTATAGTTACACTATAGTTATAGTATAGTTTAGTATAGTATAACTATAGTTAATTATATTTATTATATTTACATAATATATATAACTAAAATATATTTACATTTTGGTTCCTAATTTATTCATCTATAAGCTAGCCAACCCTGTGCTGCTCAATGCCATCTTTTCCTGGTTTTCTTTTCTGTTTCAAAAATATTTCCTCCTCCTTGCAGAACTGGACCTAAATGGTGATTTTCTGGACTTCCCAGGTTTTTGTTCTTGGTATACTACCTAAAAACCTCTTTTTTTAAAGAGGGTTTCTGTATTTACTGTAAGAAAAGATCGAAGTCGTTTTGGAAGCTAATGTATCCGCTTCATCATCAATAATTCTTCAGTGTTTCAAGAATTACAGTGTGTTCACACACAGCTGTATGCAGTTACTCAACAGCCTCTGTGAAAATCATTAAGACACTCAGAAATTGAATAGTTCATCAAAAATCACAGATTTAGGTATGTAATCACTGATGGGAGGAGAGTCTGTACAAACACAGCTATGTATGGATAAATCCTCATTTTCTAAGCAAATACTCTGGCATCATGACCTCAGCAAAATTCAGAAAGGTCTGAAAAAAGAAAACTGATTGTTATTTTTGAATTTAGTAATTAGGTTTGTGCTGCTGTTGTAGCTTCTTATGGCACTGACTGACAAGTTTTACTTCTCAAAGCTTTCACAGCTGCGTGAGTCATTCATGAATGTTAAAAATTCAAAATGAACTCCAATACAAAAAAAAAAAAAAAAAAAAAAGCTGAAATAAATTATTCTACACAGTAAATTTTATTACCAGGATAGATATGCTTCGTGATTTACATTACACTACTCCTTCAGTTGCCACAGGCAGGCTATTAACGGGGGAAAGAAAATCAATTCTGAAACAGGAGCCAGTAAGCTGAAAGAACACTAGTTTCCCCTTAAAAAAAACAAACACTAAAACCTTGAAAATTTATATATGAAGTAGTTTTGATTATTTGTTGTACTACATACAAATAAAATGTAAATCTTCCCCATAATTCATTATCCTGTTCTGGCATACAAACTAATACAGGGTGCCAAAGATAATTTTCCTCAGAAAAAGCAGTACAAGAAAAAAAAAAGCCCCCAACAATGTGATACCAAAGCTTAGAGTAGGCTTGTTTAAGAATAATTAAGTTCTTTCTTTCCAACCCATTTAGGCATTCTACATGTACTGTCTAACTTGCACTGCAACAATAATTGTTGGATGCTATGGAAACACATAGGGGATTGACTATTCCAGGATCAAAAGTAACAAGATTTTTTCCATTAAATACACACCTAATTTTTCCAGGCAGTGCTTTGCTGCCAAGGTTGAGCCTTATAATTTAAACTGACTCTCCCAATTAAAACTCAGGCACTTGTGAATCTTTCATTTACACTTTAGGGAGGAAAGGAAATAACTAGTAGAACAGTTATTATCATCTTCAGATGAGGCTTTAAAACTGGTAGAAAATTGTGCTGCTCGGGCACAAGTTGAGATCAGACTTACAAGTCTGACAGGGTGCATGAAAGCAGGAATACTATTGCTGTCCTTAGGGACAGAGCACATCAACCAGAAAGCCAGGACAGTGCTTTAAGGGTTTTTGCTTGTTTCATACATGCTTGCTACATCTCAGAATTAGGGAGAAAGTCACGTTTAAAAAAAAAAAAATCTGCAGCAATCAACTTCAGTGACAAAAATCCTTTGCCATAAAATTACTTTCCTCAGACTGAAGAACATGTTGTCACTGCTGTTATTAATATTTGCATAGCTGTCAGAAGCCCAAGCTTTATGACTGCTTACTTCCTCAGGGACCACTGACCATTATTTGAGGTTCTGGCTGCAGTCTGAGTTACTGCTTTTCAATAAATGTTACAGCTTTCAAATTCCATTACTGTAGAGTCTGAATTACACCTCCTCTCAAAATAAAATAAAAATGAGCAGAAACAAGCTATGGGGCTTTGCCACATACACATAGCCTGTTTAAGACAACAGCATGGAGCCCTGCTGAACATATATATATGACATGGTACACCTGAAGGGTTGGGACTGTCAGAGACAGGCAGTCAGTCACAGGGTTGGTAAGACTGGATGATAAATCATGTCTTATTGCTTGGATACCTGAACCCCTGCCTCTGAAAGCCTGGAACAGCTAAGCCTAAGGGGCTGTATTCAGCCTTTCATTCCCAGACAGCTCTGCATTACAGGAAATTGAGGAAAAGTGTATAAACTCCTCCAGTAATTCAACAGGAAAATATCCAACATGTGTGCCAGCATATAACTACTGTGCACTTTCCAGATAAACTGATGCTCTCCACGCTACACAATAACAGCCCTATTTGTGGAAACAGTTCTAAGCTGAAGATGTCCCATATCACCATCTTTCTAATGACCCCTTATGCAACTGCCACATTTCTGCTTCTCCTTTGATGTCAAGGAAGAAAAGATCTCCCAGCTAAATGAAATGCTTTTAGCATCAGGAAATTCAAATGTAGCATTTTCTCCTGAGGGCTGCAAAGCTCTTACTGAGTGAGGACCCAGGTGTGCACCTGTAGCTATTATGGACAGAAGAAGGGTGCTAAAGTACAAAGGAACCTAAAGTACAATGTTAGAGAGAGGGCTGGACTTTATGGGAAACTGAAATTTTCCTTCATAGTTTCTATGGTTAAAAGTAATTGGTTGCAAGTAATCTATGGTTTAAAGTAATTCACTGCTATGCAGTGCTGAACAACTTCTATTCTGAGGTCATTAGGTTCACCAGTGCCAAAAATGGAATGGGTGACTGGGGAGTTGCTGGTGAAGAATTCCCACAGACCAGCTCACCTCCAGAAAACTGCTGTATGGATGCAATCATCACACACCCTTTTTTCAAGTCAGAAAATAGTGACCCAAAAGAGAATATTTGTTAGAGTAACCATGAATTTATTAAGATTTAGAAAAAAGCCTCCAAGCTTGCTGAGTAGGTAACATGCATAGTAGAAGTTCTTGAAGAAGCAATTGTAAACCCTTGATGCAAATAAGCAATCACCTGCTGGGATGCACAGCTTTTCCTTTTAGTCATGGAAATCTTGAAGAGAACAGAATGCAAAAATAGAGATAATATAGGTGACTTTGACAGAAAATGAAACTAAGTTCCTTATATAATGAGGAGTGCTGTTCCTTCTCCTCTAGAGGATGAAATGGTAAAAGCAGTAACTCCAGCACCAACAGCTCAACCTTCCTAATGAAAGACACAAGTACTATTAGCTCCAGTGCTAACAAAAAAAGAGAGAGTGGTGAAAGGCCCAACTTGAAATATCAGTTACAAGGGAAGTAAGGTTGTTATTTCTGCTTCCTTAGGAACTCATACTTTATATAATCTATTCTTCACAGATCATACTGAATAATGTAAACACTGGAGACTGGTACTCAGATTGTATTTGAAAAACACTAAAGTGCTGAAGTGAGTGTTTTGTCCTCTACAAAATTACTGTAGAAAAGCTATGTGCCAAATTTCATGTTGCTACCTTATTTATTAACAGAGAATCTCTCAAGGAAGCCACAGTAATTTCCTTTGCTATAATAGGAGTAAAAGAAACCTCCAGTGCTGAGTTGATACAGAATATCACTGTAACCAATACAATCCGAACAATGCAGTGTGACTGCACAAGTGGAAAGAAATACAGTGCAAAGTAGTTTGGTGTCTAAGACCATTTATACATAGGTCAGCTTCTGTGAGACCCAAAGCCCTGAACTAGAAGAAAGCTCTCTGATCTCCACAAAAAAGCAAAGGTAGCTAACTCAAGATACTAATTTCTAGACCATTTGAACACTCATCCAGAAAACAGCTAGAAGACTTCCCCACTTCAAACCAGAACTCAAATCCATCATCAGTATCTTGACTCTTGAAGACTCCTTGCATCAGTTTAACAGTAACATGACTTTTGTAGAAATCATCATCCTTTCAATGAACACACTCTGATACAGTAACAAATGGATATCACCTGCCTTTGCATATGGTGAAGGTGAAATCTGATATGCTAAGAGATGTAATTGAACATAAATATTAGAACTGTGAACCTATTCAGTACTGGCCTTGGAAATGTCAGCGTCTGGATAGGGATAAACCATGAGTTCCTCCTCCTAAGGAGGCTGATATATTTCATAAATTTCTATCATATACGGAATCATAACGTTAACATAGAAAGCTAAACTTGTTCTCTGAAAACCTCCTTATTCCATTTATCATTCGAAGAACTTATCTACTGCCAGACCACAAAACCTAAGAAATCTATATGGGTAACACAAACTTCAGCTTTTCCCTTGGAAAGGAAAAAAATTACAGCATAAAAGAGTTGAGAGCTAAATAATACTTTTCTTGAGTGAGGAAGGCAAATACAGAGGACAAATATTAACATCCTGAATCAATATCCACAACTGGACATTAGCATTCCTTTTCCACTGCATAAAATTGGAATAATTTCATCTCTAGGTGGAAGAAGTGTTTTTCATGAAAAATTAGAAGCACAGGAAAGGAATTCAATATTCAGGCATCACGATCTCTGAGACAGAACTGTCTGAACAGAGACATCTCGCTGTGCCTCAGAAATAAACACACAACAATTCAGTGCAATTGTGGGAGATAGGGAAAGAATTAAGATTTTTAACCTATGATCAGGGATTACATTGTTGAACATGAAAACATTTTGCCATTAAGGTGCTACACTGCAACTGGAACAGCAGAGGAAGAAGCTGCAATCTGTCAACATCTCACAGAGTAGTTACACATCCCAGAGTGTAAATCCTAGCTATCTGGCAATTGAAATTGTTCTGTCCTCAGAAAGCAGGACTGATGAGTGCAAAAAACACCCCTTTGTATGAAGGGTAAAAGAAAGCAGCATCCTTCAGGTTTGTTTTTTTTAGTATAAAATAGGACGTGCATAAATGTTAATAAGTTTGACAAATTCATCCTTAATATTTACAGTTAAGATTCATGTATTATGAAGAAAAGTCTGGCTTTAATTAACACAGGGATAAGCTACCTCTTCCAGTGTACTCACAAGATGACTGCTATAACCCAAAAGGCTCTTCTGCACATGACTTCATCATTCATGCACACACACATATATATAAATATAAACATAAACATTATAAATATAAATATATTACATATTAAATTAAATTATATTAAATTAAATTATATTAAATTATTAAATATTAAATATATATATTTATATATAAAAAATACATCCCATTTCATTTATTTATACATATATACATATAAACATTATAAATATAAATATATTATATATAAATTAAATAATTAAATTTTCAAATATTAAATATATATATACATATACATACTTATATATATATAAAATACATCCCATTTCATTTATTTTTATATATATATAATATTTATGTATTTATATATATATATTATATTATATTATATTATATTATATTATATTATATATATATTTATATATATATATATAAATGGGTTATATACATAAAAATGGGTTTTTCACCACCAAAATGGAAATCTATAGAATGTTTTTAATTATGGTTAGCTGGCAAGAATTTTGAGCTTGTTCCAGTTTCCTGAGCGAATTACTAGGAATTATGGAATTTTATTATAATTTATTTTTTTAAAATTAATTCCACGAGGCAGCTATAGCCAACAGCTGGTGATCCACATAAAGAGATCTTGATAGGTGATGGGGACACAGAATTTAAAAATTCAGATATAGTAACAGTAACCATAAATATTGCTGAAACCAGCCATCAGTGCATCGATTTTTTTTTGAGTCAAGAGCTGCACAGTAATTTCACCAAGTATTTTGTGGAATAGTGAGATGACTCAATGAAGTCAAAGAAGAATATAAATTCTAATACAATGCACTTAGTGTTAACTGAAGTTTGCAATATTGCAGTATGATACAGACATACAATCTTCAAGAAATTCAGAGGCTTAGAATTAATGACCAATGAAAGATTACACACAAATATCTAGGTACAGACATACAGATTTGTATGGTCTTATGTATGCATCTGAATGCATAAGGCACATTACAAATCAACATTTCTCTTTAGGAATTTTCAGTTCAGATTCTAGACCCAACAGCTTGAAGGCTGATGCACTACAGAAAGCACAAGCATCATAATACCATTTGTGTAGATAAAAAATACAGCATGCAGAGTATTATTTGCATACCTCCTGTATGAGTGAAAACATGGAACTGATGGAAAAGCTAAGACATCATCTTTATAGGCACAAAATAGTCATACTGACCTGTATTTTGATTGGCCAGGAGAAATTGCTGACATAGACATAGAAAGTGATGTTTGGGTTGCTCCGAAAGTTAAATTTTTCACAGGAAAAGCTATCTCTGTATTCCTTAATGTTAGCCTTAGAAACAACAGGAATCTCTTCTCCAGATATTGTTCCAGCTAAAAAAATATATATTTATCACAAATATCAATAATCATTAAAAGTATCAAAGTCCATTTGCACAAGACACATTTTTTAATTACTTTTTGTTTCTTCATTCTACATTTTTTACAACCCTTTATTACAATTTACATGGCACATGAGGTATATTTTATATTCATATAGAGAATTCACAGAAACCCTTACTCTGGGTTTGAAATATTATGAATGAAACATAAAATTGATAGAAGTAACGTTAGTTTTAGAAGAAAGTTCTTATGGTCAGCTAAACAGGTAATATGCTTTCCTCTAGTAATTTACATTTCATTTCAATAAAAACTTAGAAGTTAATAGCATGGCAGTGAACTTGTCTACATATTACATTATTACCATAGAGTTCTAATTGTTCATGATCATTTTAGTAACATACCTACTAAGAAAGAGGTATCATTTTTTGCAAACATATGGGTTACAGAGATAAGTACAAATAAATCAACAAATAGAATTTACTAACTACGGTGTGTCAGAATAGTTCAGAATTACATTGATGAAGATATTCATGAGTTTATAAGAAGACAAACTCTGAACCTTCTTTAAAAAAATATTTCAGTAGAATTTCATTTTAAGCATCATGCTTCTCCTTGGGTGTGTTTTCAGAAAGTCAATAGAACCAGTTCAGAGAAACTGTCTAAATAAAGCTTTAAATAAAGCTTTTTTTCTTTCTCTTAAAACAATGAAGAGTAATGGGGTTCAAAGTTGGAGAGAAATAGATAAGCAGGCCCTTTTATCAGCATACACAGAAGAACTTCATTGTTTGATATCAATGTTAAGGTTAATAATTAAATTTTTAACTTGAACACTGAAACAAAGAAATTAAAATCTCAGTCTCTGCAGTAGTTAAGGAAGCAATTTATCTTAATTAAAATCACAGCATTTCATAACTGGCATTTTAAAAATTTAAATAGGCTACAAGCTTTTCAAAACCAAAGTAATTTTAATTGAATAGGAGAGAAAGTTAACATATTAATGAAGCTTTATTCAGATTGCAAATTAGCATCTGAGGTTTAAATAATATAATTAATAATGCCATAATGATAATGGCAAAAGAACACATTTGGTAAAGTTTTATTATCAAAATTAGCAACAAAGAGATGATCAGGTCAAAACAGCTTAAAGGATCATGAAATCATACATGGAAAAGCCATCACACCAAAATTCACCCTCACCTGTAGAACCAACAGACCATGTAATATTGAGGTTGAAGTTGTTTGATGCATTAATCGATATATCCAAATTTTTATTGGACTGTATACAAAAAAAGAAACAAAACATATACTGAAGTTAACAAAATATATCAGAATGCACTGAATAAATCTCTATTGCACATAACTGAATACAACCTTTTAATCATCTTCTGGTTTTCATTTTAAGCAGATAGGGGAATGGTAAGAATTGAGAACCAAAGGTAAGCCTCCCCTCTGCTTCAGTAAGAACAGGGTACCAATAAGCAGATAACTACACCACTTTCAGATTGTGATAAAAATAATGAAACCATTTGCTTTATAAAACTACAGAAAAAACAGTACAAATGGCTACATACTAATTAGAATTCAAAAACTCCTTTTCTCATCTGTTAATAGAGATTTCTTAACTGACAGGTGTACAGGGGGGGGTTGGACTAGATGATCTTTCGAGGTCCCTTCCAACCCCTAGGATTCTATGATTCTATGATTCTATGAAGCTACTAACATGTGTAACCCAGGAGAACAGCAATACAAGCCAGCTGATGTTTTTAGATTATTAGTTGACCTGAAATAGATCTACTGTTAAGAGTTTTGTCAATGAATATTCTGGTAATTTTTAGTTTTCAAAAAGTTTTCAAATATTCTAATACTATAAAGACACTTGGCAAACATTTAAACATGGTCACAAAGAATGGAAACATTGCTCATGACTTTCCACGATGTGTTTAAAGTTAATAACATTTCCTTACCTGTTCTGGATTTGCTATAAAGTTTATGGCAGTGTGATGGCGATCATCCTCTTGTAACAAGCTGAAGGTAAACTGGTAATCAATCAAAAGGCTGTCTGTGGGCAAAACAGAAATTAAAAATAAAACATATTCAAGTGTAACATATTAACATGTTATGAAATGACCTAGCAGTTCACTGCTCACGTTTTTTAAAATGCATGAACAAATCTACAAGTTGTAGTTATCCACATGACTTTCACTGTTTAGGTGTTTGCACTATAATGTTTTGAAGCAATTAAAAAAAAAAGTGAAGCAGTAAGAAAAAAAGTAGAATTAAGAAAAGCAACTAAATTAAGAAACAGAATCTACATGGAGTCAGAACAGCTATTACAGGTATCTTGAAACAGTCTTTCTTTGCAAAGTAATTATTCCAAAATACAGTATCAAGTGTTGTTACCAGGTACTTGAATTAGTCTGAAGTAATTACCCAAATACTCTGTTGGAACTGCACTTAAGTATTTAAGTTTTACAGTTATATATATTTTGCTGTGTTACATAAATGCTTTACATAGCTCTATTACTATGACACATTTTAGAATAACTGGGTTTAAAGTTTTGGAAAAAAAAGTTGTGTCTACAGTAAAATTATACAGTATGAATAGATGTCACTATAGTAAGGTTGTTAACAATAAAATGGCACAGTGGAATTCCATAGAAATTGTGAGCATCAAGCACATCCTTTCTAAAGTGCCAGAATTCTAAGAGATGATATGTGTCAAGGGATAGAAACTCTTCATACAAGAGAAACAAGTGGCAGTTTAGCATTGACTCAAACAGATTATATCTCACTTCCAAATGACACTTTTTCTGCACATTTTTCATTCAATCTGTGAAAGGAATGGAGTTTGCCAGGCAGTTCCTATTTGTGCCATTCTGTCTCTGCCCACTAAGAGCACTCCCCTGCCAGACAGCTAAAACTGGTACATGGGCAGTAGACAGAAAGGGCCTCAGATTACCCAAAATATACTTAAACCTTCCTGAAAGAAACATAAAATGATTGGGATGAGTTAGAGGTCATAAGTTTTGAGCCCTCCCATTGTGCTCCTGAAGATGAAGGAATGATATTAACCTTTAGTTAGGCTTTAGCAACAGGAATTACTAAAAAGGAACTTTTCTGCAGGGGGAAGGAGTAGGAGTGGATTTGTCAGGGTGAAGCAGGTTTCAGGCTCCCATAATGTAAGAAAAAGGCCCAGTCAGCAGGGATGGTTCATGTAGAATCCCAAGAGCAGTGTTTAGTGTAGTCACATAATCAAGAATCAGCAGAGATGTCAATTGTGTGAGCAGATTCACCATCCTTGTGCAGCTGTCAGGTGTGAACCAGAGATTCATGCAGTGGATGGATCTAGAATGCTCTGTTACAGGGCAAGCCAGGTATCTTCAGATCTAGCATTATAAATCTCCTAGCTCTTTGACCATTATGGTCCTACAGAGATCAAAAGATTCTGGTTTTTCCTTCACCACAGGAAATAAGGAGGTGCCTTGTAGGTATACGTGATTCAGATTATTATTTTGTCTGTGTTAAAATATGGCTAGATGGAAGTAACCTTGAATCTGTTAAATAACTCAAGTCTTGTTTTGATCCCTCTCTTGCTGACATTCTACTGTGCAGCAACACCATAAGAGCAGTGTGTTACAAATAAGAAATATGTGATCATAAAACAAAACCAGTAAATACAGAGTGAAGTATTAAGTCGAGGCTAGAAATAGCTGTGTCAGCCTTTTGTTAGCCTCAGTTGCTTGCTTACTGCTAACAATCACCTTTTCTGCAGCAACATAGCACCTGAAAAAAATACACACTGTTGTATCCCATGGAAAGCCTGACATTGGAGAAAACAAGCTTACTGGTCAATGATGCACAAATTGTCTTCATAGTTAAAGAGACTGGGAGAAGGGAGGAGATGCAGTAGGGTTTTTAGTTCATTTATTTATTTTTATTTTAAAGTAAGCATGGAAAGAAAATTTAAAAAAAAATTTAAAAAAAAAAGCAGATACATGAAAGGAATTTCCATGACCACCTGAAAGATGAGAAATCAACTTTCTCAGTTACTACTCATCATAGTTCCATTACTCAAATAAGAATAAATTGACCTAGATGCCTTAAAGAATGAGTTTTGATCAGATAGTTGAAAGGCACTTTCATATTAAGACCCCATTTATTTATAAGTGCTGCTGAACACTTTGTAGCTATTCAAATCTAATTAAGAAAGTCTCATTGAGCCTGTTAGTAACAGTCTGATACATCTACATATTTAACAGTATGTTTACCACTGCACCAGAACATAGTTAAAGGTAGCAGGTCAGGAAAAGCTGGCAAGTAGAAATTGAACCCCATTAAGGGGATTAATAAACCCTTTAATTACCATGAGTAGCGAGGCAAAAAAGTTAGAAATAATGTGCAGATATCCTAAATCTCCTGATCTTGTTAACTTGGGGTGCCACAAAATACAAATGACTGCTTTAGCATGAATCTTGGAATGCCAACTATTTTAACCGTACAGCAGACTAGCACCACAACACACACCTACAGAAATTCTGGCTGCTGCAAAGGCTAAAAGATGCAAACAGCAGCATAAGCAAGTTGTCTGAACAAGGTATTGTTAACCTGCTCACAATGGAGAGAAGATAAAGTTAAAAATGTTCTTCATCTAAGTCCAGCTTGTGCCCAGTCAGAGATGCAGAGCATCAGTGAACGATCAATAGGGATTTACATTTTAGTCCTCATTGTATGGCAAAACTGGGAATAGACAGGACTCTTGCCTCCCAATCATATATAAGTAAACAGCTTTTTTTACACACAAGTTTTAAAAATTTCAAAGTAATTTCATCTTAAAACTATGTGACCAATTTTTCCTTGGATTTGTTGTTGTTGCTATTGTTTTGCTTGTTTGTTTGCTTTTAAATTTCTCTTACTTGCTAAAAGCCAAGAAAACAGGACCTTTTTTTTTTTTCAAGGAATGCAGAAAAATCCTTTTATAAAAAGGATAAAATGTGTTAAACTATACAGATTATTGTAATTTTACCATCAGTAACAAACTAGGAAAATACTGCCTTTTTTTTCCCCCCCCTTCAGTTCTGCCTACAATACAACTGAAACACTAAATCACAAAAATCATTAACAGTTGGATATACATGCCACCTTTTATGCTCAAGATGTCCAGAAGTATTTTATGGAGTTATTAATAAGCAACTCCATAAAATAGTATTAATAAGCAACTCCATAAAATAGTATCACCCCATTAACAGTGCTGAAAGTAGCTGTATATTCCATGCAGTAGCTATCAGCTCCTTTGTAGTACTCAAAGATCCTTGAGTACCACTACCAGCTGCTACAACTGCTACTACTAACAGCTTGTGTTACTCAAGAAGAGTCCCAAGAGCCAGCACAATGAAGTTGCCCTGGGATTCTTGAAAGGTGCCCAAGGATCTCTAACTTATGCTAAGCCATCCTACAAACTGGCAAGAGAAGATCTTCACAAAACTGTTCAGAAGCAGCACAATTCTTAGTACTAATGGACACAAATTATGAAGTTTTTATTCCAGAAAGATCCTCAGTACAGAGGGACAAATTGTTAAAACTCTATCTTGGCCACAGAGTGGATGCTGCAGAAGAGAAATACAGCTCTTTTAAAGATGATTCTATATTCATGGAAGATTCCTATAACGTGTATGACCTGAATGAAGTGGAGAGCAGTGCCTGATGCAGTTACTTGGTTCAACAATGCCAACAAAGTGGGGTGCAAATAAAAGAACCACCACTGAGCAAACACTCTTTCCATCTTTCTGAGGACTGTGAAAGTCTGCTGAAGAAGTTTCAAAACTTAGAGGAAGGCTTATTTTCCTAGTGAGGATATTCTTAGTCGGCTAGAACTTGGGAAAGATTCACCTGAACCTATTCTTAAATCAAACAATTCAAATCTTTGGAAGGCTCTAAAGCTACATTAGAATATAAATTAATAGAACTAAGTCTCTCCTCCACCTATTGCATCCTGCTGCTCTCTTTCTCACTCTCCTTCCTCCCTCTCTCCATCTTTTTCAGCCTATACCATAGGAGAGATTTTCTTCATATGTATTCAGCAGCTCCCAGCAGCAGGGGAAACACAACCTCCTTCTTTTCCAGAAAGCTTCACCTTCTGTGAAATGCTGCAGGTAGAGCAGCTTTCCTCCCCACTGCCAAGCCAGAACATAACCCTAAAAAATAATCTTTGACAATGTGTTCTAAGTGCACATAAACAACTAAGCAGTTGCACAGTACATCACACTGCACTTCCCAATTCATATTGCCACTCAGGCCTGACAGCTTAGCCTGGAAATAAATACAAAATTTAGAGTAAAATTTAGTTGTGGGAATACAGCCTGTTCTGAATACTTAAATGTATAAGTAGCTAAATGTATAAAAACTAAATGTAGAAATAGTTACTTAAAGTACATTCAATATTTCCTATTGATATATGTTGTTGTGTCTATTTAGAATCAGAAAGTTAGAGAAGCCTGAGATTTTTCTGCAGCTATTTTTGTTTCTACTTAAAACCTTTAAAAAAGCAACCATGTTTTACCCTTTACATAAACACATGAGATTTTTCATAAGGGCTTGTGTTTATAAAGACACACAGAGAACAGATTGCTTCAATTAGGAAAGAAATTTGGATCACATATAAACAGAAACTAAAAAAATCTCACTGCATTTATATTGCAGCATTGCATGACAATGAAAACATGAAGATAGCAAATACTAAACATAATCAAACTGCCACAGGAGCAACACCCGACAAAAGCAATGTCATAACTTTCATCTGGCTGACCTACAGAAACAATATTTTAAAACTATTTTCAAATTCTGGTGAAATGTGATTTCACCAAATCAATTTAAACAGCACTTCTATAAGAGGCAGCAACCAAAAATATCATCAACGGCCATAAGCACCCAAAATTAAATATACAAATGCACAGAATTGTATCACTGAATACCAGAAGAAAATGCCTTGTTCTCTAGAAGAACCGTGATGCACTTGGTGGTTCATTCTGGTGACTCCTTTTTCTGTAAGCATTAAAAAAATCTAGAATATGAATTCCACCTTTTTTTCAAAATATTTTTTCAATCTAAAGTTAATTCTCAACACATTTTGAATTCACAAAGTGCAGTTAGCTGTAATTATTTTCCAGACAGAGTAAGTGGTTAAACCATCCTCAGCACTGTATAGACTCACCTATGGAAAAATGTTAATGACATTACAGGATGAATGTTACATTCTTTTTTTTCCTAAAAAGTTAAATGAAAAAGAATTTACTTGAAACAAACCATTTTCTGTAACAATTACTTCCTCTCCTACATATCACTGATATTTTGGAAATATGCAGAAGGCAGTTTCATCTTAGTTTTTTGGATTGTTTCAGAAAAATCTTAATATCCAGCATTTCACTTTTTCATGCCATCAATGTCCTCCATGTTTATATTTTTCCGTTTAGAACATTTGAAATAAATATTTTTAAACAAAATATTAAGTTTCCCTACACCAATGGGTAAAGGAAAGAGACAGAACCCTTATCACATTACAACAGCATTAATTCCTTCCTATTCTGTGGTGGTACAAAGGACTGTAAGATGTCCTGAGTGTGTTGATGGCTCAGATATGCACCCCAGACTTTCATCTGAAATCTGATCCAGGATACAGGTGACTCAAGTGGCAGCCAGACAGAATTTAACTAATTTAACTAATAACTCCCTGAACTTTTCTGTCTAAATTTCCAGAGGAAAAGTTCTTGAGGACACAGAAATCTTCTATACAAACTCAGAGCCCCACAGCTCAGATCTTAATTCCCCACTCCACATAGTACTGAGAACCCACAAGTTGCATATTTTTTGAGCCAAAGCTCAGGGGGTCAGCCCAGTGCATCCTGAACACCGTTCAGCACAAGCATCAGCCACATCACTGGGGTGCAGCCTCCTCTTCACAGCTCCCAACTTGAAAACATGTTGCTGGAAATCATGTTGCAGGAAAACATGTTGCAGGCTGCTGCCTTTTTGATAGTAATAAACCCACCTCTACCTGGTTTGGCCTGGCAAGGTGTGTGCCCCACCACCTTAGTGCAGGCAAGGGAGAAGCAGCACAAGGATTAAAACCTTCTGTGGAAAAAGGATTCAGTTTGCACAGAGAGAGAGAGCAGAAGTCAAAAAGACCCAGGAACTCAGCAGAGAGAGAGGAGTCCTGCAGTCTAATTTCTATTCTCAGGGATGTTGCTTCATTTTGTATTAAAATCAGGGAATAAAGTAGAAAAAAAATGCTGGAAGCTAAGAACACAATAACATCCTGACATCATCAACAGTCAAATATAACAAGGACTTAGGGATATTGACTCTTTTCACATCACTATTTTGATTTTTTCAAAATCCATGACTGCTTTCACAAACAAAAGGAGTCATGAAAATAGATTCAGTAATGAGCACATGTGAGAACAAAGCAATAATTAGGTAAAGAAAGCCATTTAATTAAGTGAAGAAAATAAATTTCAAAGCAATCATCTAATCCTAGTTTTGCTGTTAATTTTCAATAAACTTTTTCTTTAGTGAGGGCCTGTGGCCTTTAATATGGTTAATATGCCATGATATGGGACTTTTATACTCGTATCTGACAAGGAACAGATGATTTCCTGTACTCAAGCTTTTCTACTAAAAGTAAAACTTTTAAAGTTTATAAAGTGTTTTCTAAAATGCCAGAATGCTCCCAAAAAACTCTACTTCAGTATTTCTGAGTGCCACTACAACTCTTTAGAAATACATATAATTGAACTGGAAATTCATTTTTAATTATTTCTCTAAATTGGACCTGTTTAGTTTAAATTAGTGATAAAATTTATATAGAAAAGAGTATGCTAAAGAGGAGGATTATGACTGTAAAATGAACCACTAAAGTCAAGGGTCCTTGTGAATTAATTTTGGGTGAGTGCTCACTTAATGGGCAGCTATTCAACACTTTGTTCTACATTCAGCACTCAGTGTTGGGCCCATGCCTCATTTACTACTTACTACACAAACCCTTTTCTACAGACAGGATTAATTTCTAAAGTGGCTTTCTATAGTATTCATCACTATTACTTTCCAAGTTCCTCAGAAAAGTTAATGAATCCATCACATTACTGTGAGATGAGCAGACATTATTAGTGCCATTTTATAGGACAGGAAATGAAACTAAGAGACCAAGGACAAAGAAAAAACATTTATCCCATGTAGCCAATCTGAAATAACTAAAGTTTGA
Source organism: Calypte anna (assembly GCF_003957555.1). Taxonomy (NCBI): domain Eukaryota; kingdom Metazoa; phylum Chordata; class Aves; order Apodiformes; family Trochilidae; genus Calypte; species Calypte anna. The sequence continues at coordinate 27,940,792 of NC_044252.1, read as the reverse complement.
TTTTTCATAGCATTTTGAATTATTAAACACCACATATAATCATTTTTATTTTTCAGTTCCTTCTAATATTCATTGCAATTCTTTCCACTTTTGTAACAAAATGAGAAAGGAACGTAAGTTCATCTTTCCACTACATTGTCATGGATTCATCCCCTATAAATTCATTCAGTGCATCATAGAGGGAAAGCTCCTTGGGAAATACTATATCATGCCCTAACAAAGAAGCAAAATAAAAATTATTGTGCCAGCAACCTTCTTTCACTCTCCTGGAAGTCACTACCTGTGAAGCCACTGGAAGCATTCACAGATTTTCCAACTTCAGGCACTGGTCATTCCCCCATGGTTGCTGTCACATTGGTTTTTAATACACACTTCTTAAACTTAACAAGAAGGCAAAATATTTTCATGCATATACAGAATTCCTGACAAAAACAACGATTTTTTCCTGATCCAAAAGTTAAAGCTTAGCAAAAGTTCTAAGCCCAAAGTATTGCAATGTGTGTCACAGGTTCAGAGCATGCAACCAGACCCATTCACAAGACAGTCACATTCCCAGCTAAATGTACTTATGATATTTTATAAATGTTAGATAAAGATCATGTGATCTTTACCTAAACAAAGGCTAAAAGGTTTTTTTTCCCTTTTTTTTTCCTGAGAAATAAGAAGAAAAGTTATGTTGAAAATCAGTGCAACACACATCAAGAGATGTCAAAATGTACTTACTCATGGCCAACCTGAAATAATACTGGAGGGTTGGATAACAACTAATCTGAAGGAAGAGATGGTACCCCAATTACAGTACCAGCCATGAAACAGATCATTAAGACATTTAATAGCAAAGGATGGGTAACAAAAAGATGGAAAGCTTCTTCATTCACTGAAGGAATGGCTGGCCTTTCATACAACTATGTACATATGAATAAAAACTTTTAAGACTACAGTTAAGAAACTGTATTTCAACCATTCACTTCCACCAGTAGCATTATTTCAATATCTTCATCACATTAAAAAGCAAACATACAATTACCTGCTTGAGTTGGTACATATTCATCATAATTCTGTACAACTGAACTACAATAACTAATTTTGTGAATAGAAACCTCATAAAATAGTGCTGTTGTATTTTTATTTCTTGAAATCACTTCTGGTTGTAAGAACCTTCCTCACAATTTCAGCATGAGATCCACCACAGTCACTCTTCCCACATTTTTCTATTTAGGGAACACTCTATTCATGCCAGTTCTAAAATTCATACTCTCACTTCTCCATGGCACAGGCAGTTTGTCTCTCTCTCCTACTCTTTCTTGTTCTCTATTGCCAGTAAGAGTTTGATGAGAACAGTCCTATTCATAATCCTCTCTTATCAACAAAAATGTTGTTTTTGAAACCAAGTTGCATTATCAAATGCTATAAATCATATTCACTTGTGACCAAAATAAATTCTGCTTGTATCACAAAGTTAGGGGGTTACCACCAGACCTATTTTCAGTCTGGATGATTACAGTGAACTTTCAGAGCAGCTGCCTGATTCACCCTCTGTCATCTGCATCTAACAGTCACCCACTGCCTCGTTCTCATTGTTATGTTGAAATCTGCTGGTGTTTGACACTACTTGTCCATTGTAACAAAACAAAAAGTCATTTACTGTGGTCCTTACTATAAACCAGCAAAACTTGCATTTTTTGCTAACTGTAATAGGCAGAGCTTCAAAATACCCCATTGCTTACTATTTATGTGCCCTTTTCCATATAAAGAAAGAGCATATGAGAATGACTTCCACACAAGTTGGATGGTTTTAAAAAAACACACAAGAACAATTCATTGTTTCTTTTGAAGTGCTTTAAAAAGAAATGCACTAGGCTAAAAAGCCTATGAAAAGACATAGGGACTGGTGTCAGAATCAGCAAATCAAGCAACCAAATTTTATTTTAAATATCAACAGTTTAGAAAACGACCTAGAAAATTATGAAGAAAATTGTAAAAGTAGCAAGAACAGAGAGAAGTGAGTGCATCAGTTGGCAGTTATTTAAATGTCAAGTTTATAAAAAAGGTCTGTATTTCTCTGATGATAGAGCACTTCAAAGCTCATGGCACAGGCATTATGATTAGCTAAGTATAAGTGTTAAAAGGGTTGCCCTGCAAAGGAACTTCTGTTTTGTCACAATGGGCAGCCTTTGCAGCATCTTAATTCTTGCAATATTCTTGAAGTGTTGGAGGAGTGGGAGAAAAGTCCAACCCAAATTTTAAAAAGTATCTCATGAAAATACTATGGAATAATTTCATAGAATCATAGAATCATAGAATTGGCTGGGTTGGAAGGGACCTCAGAGACCATCGAGTCCAACCCTTGAACCACTGTTGCGGTTGCTAGACCATGGCACTGAGTGCCACATCCAGTCTCTTTTTAAATATCTCCAGACACGGAGAATCCACTACTTCCCTGGGCAGCCCATTCCAATGCCTGATCACCCTCTCAGTAAAGAAATTCTTTCTAATCTCCAACCTAAACCTCCCCTGCCACAACTTGAGACCATGCCCTCTTGTCTTGTTGAAAGTTGCCTGGGAAAAGAGACCAACCCCCCCCTGGCTCCAACCTCCTTTCAGGGAGTTGTAGAGAGTGATGAGGTCTCCCCTGAGCCGCCTCTTCTTTAGGCTGAACAGCCCCAGCTCCCTCAGCCTCTCCTCATAGGATCTGTGCTCGAGTCCCTTCACCAGCCTGGTTGCCTCCTTTGGACCCGCTCCAGGACCTCAATCTCCTTCCTGAACTGGGGGGCCCAGAACTGGACACAGAACTCGAGGTGTGGCCTCACCAGGGCTGAGCACAGGGGCAGAATCACTTCCTTGGACCTGCTGGCCACGCTGTTCCTGATACAGGCCAGGATGCCATTGGCCTTCTTGGCCACCTGGGTACACTGTTAATTCTTCATAATAGTCTAAGTGTTTCATCTGCTTTCCAATGTTTGTATTTATAATATACTCCAGCTTACAACATAATTTTGCAATATACTAGCATGAATACAATCTTTAACTTTATCCTGACTTTTTTCTCTAGTTGCACAGTCTATATGCATTGAAGAGATGGATTTGCTAGTTCCAACAACAACTAAAATGGCACATCTGAGAAACAATAAATTACTGTTTGAGCTCATAAGGAGTTGCCAAAAAGGGATATTTCTTGTCATGTACTTAATGAGATCAGTCAAATTCTAATATGATTTTAAGTCCTTATCTGATAACGTTCATTGTATTTTATAATTCCTGCAAATAAGGTACTTTATTTTCTTTCAGAAATAAAGCAATATATTTTTATTTCTAAAATATTTCAAAGCCTTTTAAAATAGAACAAATATGGCAAAAATAGAAATATTTTTAAAAGTTGTTTATGAGTTTACACATATATATATGCTCAAGCTTTCATATAAATTCAGAGGTTACTCACACAATAACTTCTATATGAATTGCTAGCAGACTTTCTGTCCTGGTTCTCAAACAATGGAACACAGATTTCAGTGATTAAAAAAGCAACATGTGGTTGATCAGGCCTTACAAGGAGACAGCATATGCACTTTTTGAATTGGCTTTAAATACACACAGCTAAGTAGGTGGCCTTGTAATATCTCAACATTTTCAAAATTCTTATTCTTCTATTTTCTGATTATTTAGTTGAACTTTGCTTAAGAAACCTTAAATATACAGTCCAAATGTCAGATCTTACCCCATGCTGCTTGACTCCATGTGATCGGCACAAAACACACAATGTAAATTGGAGTTGAGATGTTTCAGCTTTCCTGATACTCTGCTGTTTCTCAAACAATTTTAACATGTTAGTTCTGAGAACTAAAATCTCCAATAGCAAATAAATGCAGAGAACTTTCTGAAAAGCTGCACTACATACTGGAAGCATATTTTAAAGTCATAAACTGCAACAGGCACCTTTATATTAAAAAATAGGATACACTGAAGCACCACACTTGCCCAAGAGACAGCAGAAGGTTTTTGCATTTCAACATGCAACACAAGCCCCTTTTCATTTAAAATACCACCAATTATATTTAAAGTAAAACATGTGGATTAAAACATTCTCATTGCTTTTTACTCATGCTAAGAACTCAGTGCCAATTCAGCAAACCTGTTGATGATATATTAAACGCTAAACATTTACAAATCATATACATAGCTGTAATATTGCCTGATCCAGTCTACACAGCCTTTAAAACAGACAGGAGGTAAAAAATCAGTCCCTAGTAAAAATAAAGTACTGAGCAAGAGACTTCAGAAAACAAAACAAAACCAAAATATTTTCTTTTTACCATTTCCTACAAGTTCTCTGTTGTTGAAAATGAACATAGTGACATATTTGCATGATGTAGTTGTACATTCCCTTCCTTAGACTAATTTTACTCCTTCCACCATTTAGTCTGCTGTTCATTCTAATATTGACTTCTCTTCATCTTCTGTTAGACATTCATAGCATCACAAAAGGCTCTCTTTGCTATGTCTATCCACACTTTTACAAACTTGTACAAAAATGGTACCTATTTCTACTCCAAATGACAAAAATTCCAGAATTCTCATTTCACTGAGGAGAAAAATGCGAGATTTTTGACCTCCTTTGATTTTTCTGTCTGTGCTGACATTTTTCCAAAACTATCCTGATGGCCATGGCATTTCCTTGAGGGGGTAACATAGTAAAGGATATCTATTTATTCATAACATAAAAACACAAATCAAAACCATACACATTACTTCTCTGCCAGTGTATCTTCATACTCCTTGACAGATACATTTTTCAACTTTCCCTTAATATCTTGTTTGCTATTGTTTCTATTTTGATAATGTAAACTGCTGCTTTTGACCTCACAAGTTTGCTCTTCCATTTTCATCAGTATTATCCTTTATTTCAAGTGACTGGCAAATCACACTTTGCTGTCTGTGGGTTATATTTCTGAAACATTTGAAAACAATATTCACAATTCAAGCTAAATGAAAAAGTGTCAGTAAATTCATATCAAGGACTCACAGGCTACATTATCATGTGCTGAAACTGAGCTGAATTCATCAGTAAAAAAGTTTAAGTTGAAAATGTCCTCATTTAACCTAATATAAGATTTCTTACAGTTTACATAACCCCTGATTTTCCCACCAGCTTGAGACAGAAAGGACTCTTAATTTCTTTAACCAATCCTACAGAACCCCTCACCCAAATACTCTGCAAGGGCCTCACAAAACTACTTCCAAGGCTGAAAACATTAGAGTGCTCTCTTAGCACATATATTTGTGTGCTGAGCTGAGATGGTTCAGGACCTGAGCAGTGTACATCACAAGAGGCCATTTGGCTTGTAACAATAGAAGGGCCTAAACTGTCCTCAGGTGCTTCAGATTTGCCAGTAAAGCACCAGAGTTGACATGGAATAAGAACTACCAGTCAAAGGAACCAACACAAATTCTCCCACAAAACATAAGCCACTAACTTATTGAATATTGAAGACAGGGTGTCGGGGTGTTTTTTTTTCTGTTGCACTTGGTTCAAGATCTTTCCTTGAAGTCCCACTGATCAAGAATTCTCTTTTTTCCCTGGGAAGCCAGCAGAGGAAAAAATGCAACTGTAAAACCACCACAAAGGTTTTCCCTTCCCTGTCAGAAGGTACAGGGACACTGACAGATCCCTCCTTATTACATTTGCTTCTTACAACTCCAGTCTTGGGGAGCTCTTGGGTCTCCCAGATGTCCGAAGAATGACAGCTCCTGTCTTTGTGTACCCCTTAGGGAATGAAATATATACGTTGTATATACAGCAAAAGGATTCAGAAAGTATTTGCCTTTATGAAACCCAGCTCAACATACAGACCAAGTAAAATATCCTATACACGTAGGCATTTGCATTGCTTTATGTCTTATTTCAAAACCTGCTCCACACTTGGGCTAGAGACCCCCTGGAAAACAAAGAAATTTTTTTGAATGAGCTCTCTAAGCCAACAAGTCTCTCACTCTTGCCTCATCAAGCTGTTTAAAATGTTTATTTCTCCAAATAATGATAATTTATACTGTTTAAAATTGTACACTAATAGGTATTTTACTGCATTACTACACATTATGTTTGCAAGATAAAAAATAATTATGAGACCAATGGAAGAGTCTATGAAGTGATGAAGGTCTCCAACTCAAACTTTTTATATGCATTTATTAAAATATATGTTTATGTACTACTCTGTACTAACATCTGTCCCACTTCACCTTCTCAACTGTTAGAAAGCTAGTTTGTCCTGGGTAGTTCAGTCTACTTTTGACAGTCACCAGAAGGACTTTCTCTACTTTGGTAAAAGTTATTAAATATTATCTGCTAAGGGATGCTGGTCAATACATTCACTGATACATAAGCAATAGCAAATAATCCTCATTTCAAAAATAGAGTGTGCCTTTTTAAAAAGAAGTAAACACATACCTGGGAAGATTCTCCAGTTCACAATAAAGTTTGAAATTGATTGGCAGCAAAACCGTTTCTTTAGCCTGCAAAAAGAGCTGCAAGCCAACCTAGCATTTGGCAAATGAGTACACAGAGCCTGGGGTGAGATCATAACACTTTATTAGGAGCTTCAGATTCTTGGTGTGGTTATTGCTTTAATTCTCTGGAAGGCGACAGTTGGTTTGTGGTTATTTTAGCTCAGGGCAAAGACTCTGTTTGTCTGTTGCTCTTTATATGTTCTGAGTTTGTTGAGGCTAAGCTTTTTTCAAACCATCCTGGAATTGTCCGATTTGAACTGTTCCACCAGATTCTTTTAAACACTAAAAATATTTCTTTCTGAGTAGAATTTGTTTTCATAAACCCATATATTAAAAAGACAATGTGAGATATTGTTACTGCATTTACAATGAAGATTGCTTCATTCTATATCAAAGTAAATCAGTGTTAGATACAAATTGGTGGAATTAATTATTTCAAGTCAAGCATGACAGTTTTACAATTACAATGTATATTTATATATATTTATACAATTACAATGTGTATTTAAATTACTGATGTCCAAAAAGGAAATACAAATTCTGCAAATCAGAAGCATCCAACTGCTGGCACACATCTCACAGTTCACCTAAATCAAACACCTTTTCAAGAGCTAAAATTTATTGTTTATACCCTTTAAGTTTCAACACAATTTTTAAATATCTGGAAAATCTCTGCTAACAGGTTTATTAAAAGTACTATTTGTTATTTATCTTCTAAAATACTCTCCTTGGAATGTTCTTGAGTTTAATTTTTCTCTAAACATAGCAAGTCTGCCACCTAGTGCTTTGTGGCTACGCCTAGTATATATTTTATTTGATAATAATTTTTTATCATGTTTTAATAGATGATGTCATGCTCTAAGTCCTTATATGAATATACATGTGTGTTTGCCTACACACATTCAAAGGGCTTAAAAATCCTTGCTGACAGGATGCATTACACTTCAACAACTACTATTGGTTGTTTCAGGCAACACATACAACTCATAACGATAGAATTTAAAAGTTTAAAATTGAAATGAAAATTTACTATAAGAAATGGTAAGGACTCTAGGTAGGGACTAGCACTTTCATTTACTTTGCCCTTTTTGAAACCCTGACTTGCCAGCAGTAATGGGGCTAATCCAGCTCCAGGACTGGACAAGAACTAGAATAATAGAATTTTCAGGGTTGGAAGAGACCTTTAAGATCATCTAGTTCCAATGCCCTTACCACTGAGAGGCCAATTCTTACAAGGTTCTACAGCCAGAAGCAAAACTTCCTACTTTCTGCCCGGCTCCCGGCACAGATACCCCATATTATCTTGAGAGTTTTCACTTAATTTTCATTTTATTCTTCCTCACCAATTTTGAACACAGAAGTATCATTCTTCATGTTCAAGTTGCTGACATACTGACAGAATTGCTTATTGCTATCCTTTCTGTACATATACGAAGGAAACAAATCATGTGATGAGACAATGATTTTATGGCTCAGAGTTTAAAATGGCTTGATAAAAACATACACCAAACATTCAGGTCTCCCCTAAAAAAGTTTTTGCTAAATATTTACTAGCTCACATATGATCACATATTTCTGTGGTGTACTTTAAGTAAAACAAAACAGCTGATAAAAGGTATCCAATGACAATTTTAAAATATGGTTTTTTTGTGTTAACCATCTGAGAACACAGCAATGTTTTTTTCTGGCTTTCCATTTCCTTCCTGCATGTCCACAAGACTGGCTAGAAAAGCTCAGTGGTGCCAGTGCTCTGCACTACAGCTGACCCTTAAGGCTTCTGCAGATGTGCCTAACATCTTTCTTTTTTCTATGCTTCATCCCAGAATACTTGAAATACTGGCTGAGTCACTGTGTGAATCCACCCAGAAATGACACTTCATAAAACACTGAGAAGAGAGGAAGATTAGAAAGAGATTTGGAAGGAAAAACAATGAATCTAGGGAAAAAAGAGTTTAAAAAGTTAAAAGTTGCACATTATTTTAGCTTCTCTTTTCTAAAGCTCTCAAATCCAACAAAAATCTCTATCAGAGGCATATATTCTTCTGCAGATGTGGAATAAATGATCAACAAATGATCAGCAAAACTCTATAAAATCATTCAGCCTCTCTCTTTTAACACTTTTCAGAATGACCCATCTTCTCCTGACCTCCATACATTCCTCAGTTCTCTAGTCCTTCTTAAAAGTTATGCACTAATCTCTAAAAGGGAATAAGAAAATAAGGTATGTAAACCCATGGCCATTTTTCTCAACTTCATTTTCTTAGCTGGCTACTAGATGGCTTTTAACTAGGAATTTTCTTAGTGGAAAGGGCAACTCATCTGGAAATTCTAACCACTGTGCAGGCCAAGGATACAACTGACAGAGTACCAATTTGTTTTAAGCTTTTATGCCTCTCCATGGAAAAGTATTAGAATCTATTACCTTTTTGTTTGAAATGTAGCACTGGAGCTGTGACACTCAGTGTACATAATCCAGTCATTTTGGAAAGTTTTTGCCCTTAGAAAAACAGATGTCTAAAAGAGGTTTATGAAGGAAAGTATCACATCCTTCTAACAGAGGTGATTGGGATCAAGCCTGTAATTCACACTCTGTATAGGAAATATCATTAATTGTAAATTTCAACTCTCATTTTCTCTACGACACTGGCTTAGCTATTTCTCCATTTATGACTTAAGGCTTTGTTTCAGTACACAATCCAGGTCAAAAAAAAAAAATAAATTTACAGAACTGGCATTTGTCCCAGGGATTCCTCCCAATTGGTCCAAAACCACCTGTTTTTAGCTGAGTTGCACCCAGGAGCATGGATTCCAACAGCAACGTATTTCCAATGCTGACATGTGAAGAAATAATCCAGCAATTTGGATGCACACTTTGCTATCAGGGTGTCACTGTTATACATCACACTGGCTGAGATACCAAAGAACAATAACAAATACAAATGCATCATGACAAAAAGTTCTATTTATGGTTTGTGTAAATGCATAACTCAGCTGCACAACCATCTCTGGCCTCCACTCAAAATACATTTTTATGAATTCGGCTTCCAAACATTTACAAAAAGATTGGTTTCTAACAGAGAGGCTAAAGGATACAGAGCCTCCCTACCAGAAATGCAGAGACACAATCCAGAAGCAGACTCTGACTCAACCTTTAAGGCTATTTACTTTGACAAAAAAACCATGTGGGTTTTAAATTAGTGAATCTTTCTTTTGTGTTCATATCCTTTTGATTTTATAGAAGAAACCTTTGCTCAGTTCTTCTCATATTCCTAAGCAATGGCACATCAAACACTTTTGGATCAAGAAATCCCCTCTCCCAAAGTTCCTGAGCTGCAGAATGTTTGGTATAAAGAGAGAAATATCACTCTATGTTTATCTATTTGCTATATTCTTCCCCTGGTATTCATATCCAGCCACTACTGACAACAGGGTACTAGAATAGATACACCATCATGCAGCTGCTTGTGCATTCTTATATATTCAATATTTTTCTGATTTGTATATTTGTGAGACTTTTCTCATTTTCTTACTCTCAGAGAAATTTATTCTCTCTGTTGTGCTTTTTCAATCATACAGTGAAGTCATGAAGAATGAAATGAAAATAATTTTAATAAAAGCAACGGGCAACGATTTTCACACAATCTGGATAATATCCTATTGCATACCCAGTCTATTATGCATTTCCCATTCTACTTTTATTAAGTTTTGATAATTTAAAGTATAAAAACTAGTCACGTCCAGTGCTGCCATGTTCTGAAATGCCATATTAGAATGAAATCTGTTGTTTAACGAACTGCTCCTGTTATCTCTAAGATTTGATGGCTTTGCTGTTATCTGTGTTTATCCTTTTGGCATAGTATCTGTATTTAGATTAAGACCCTGCAATGTTAGTTCCCATATAAATCTCATTCTCTTTTATCATGCTAGACCTATCTATAATTCTCCTCTGTTTTCATCTGTGCTCAGATCACGTCTCCTACAACAGCACCATCCATGTACAGCATTAACATTCTGCCTCCTCTCCCACATCACCACTAAAGGAAACACAGAAGGAAGAAACTAAAACAATCTCTGTTAACCCAGTGGCTACCTCTATAAAGCTGAGAGTTTACTTACTATCTGAAACAGCCTGGTGATGTTAATACCAACCCCTACATCAGCACCAGTCTGTTCCCCCTTCCTAGGATTCAGGATGGCAATGACAAGCAAGAGGGAACAGAGGGGTGGGATAAAAGGCAGAGAGCAAGACATGGAAACAGCTGAGCTTCTATCGGGCAGTGGAATTCACAGTATCAGACAGCTCCTCGAAGGCAACAAGCATTCTCAATCCATATCCTGCTGTTAAAGAGAAATTGAGGTCATCCAATATCATACAGAAGTTAGACATGCACTCAGGATTGAAGTCTAAGCTTTTGGCTTAGAAAAGCATTCCAATTTAGGGCAGTATTTACACAAGTGGTAAACAAAACCAAAAAAACCCAAACCAAAACACCAAACAAAAAAGATTTGAACACTTTAAAGCTGGTCATTTTGAAGACAGCTAAAGTCAAGCATGTGACTAGAAGATAAACAGAACGTGATTCTAAACCATACAGCAAATTATTAGTTGTATTCCTATTTTTGTACCATTCACTGATTCTGATTCGAAAAGGTAGAAACAAATGTGCCCAGAATTTTTATTTCTCATAAACTTACATTGCTCGTAAGTATCTAAAATTTGATTTTCCTTAGTATTTTCCTCCCTCCTGAGAAATAAGTATTCCTTTACTGTAAAAAATAAGAATATTCTTCACTTCAAGAAGAAGTAAACAGCAACATGTCTAAAGGGAGATTTCCTAACAGAGTAGTGAAATAAGCTTAGAAATGCCATTCGAATGTCTGTCTTGTACAAAAGCAAAACACATTCTTATACAAATTAAGTTCATGGTATCGTTATATTTTAAAATACTTTTCTAGATTAGAAATTGGATCAACTCTTTATGACATATTTGTTTTAATGCATAATTTAGTAGGCAATGGACAATGTTGATGAGCAATTGTCATTGAAATCTTAGGTCATTGTCCATTAAATTATCAAGTATTTTCTAATTATGATGCATCAGCTGTTAAATATAAAAAATACAGAACTCCATTATTTAAAATTAGCACAGGCTCCTTATTACCACCAGATAAAATAACTCTGAAAATCACTTATATACGATATTTTACATGATTGAAAGTATTAAAAGATTTCTCATTCCAAAACAACAATATTTTTAAAATATTTTGAAGTCTGACAGAGACAAATAATAGTAGTGAGTTAAAGGTGAAAGGTTATCTTGAATATAGTACAGTTTGTCTCCAACATGATTCATAGACCCAACCTGCAACATGATAGCAGAAAAATAAGGTTTTTCATGAATGCCCCTGAGGTCTATAAATCTCATTACTGTCATTTCTTTTTCATCTCTTAGGTTTAATAATGTTTCTTTTGAAAGGACAAAACAATTGAAAACATATGTAACCAAAATAACCTATCAGGCACTCTTTTTGTAGTATTAACTTCTCATGTACTCATTATCTAGCTTTTAATCTGCAAAATTGATGAAAGTCAAAGATACAAATATTCATTCTTCTAAATACTGAAAATTCCTGTTTTGAGATAGGAAAAAATTTTATATCCAAAGAACAACAAATGGAAGCAAATTTATTTATTGAACAGTATCCTCAGAACATAGTTTTAAGGAGCATTTTCAACTTGGTCTATTTTATGCAAACTCTTACTGTCAACAGTATCTGTAAAACACAATATTTAAAAATTACCTTCCAGTTTAAAGTATTACATTTGAACTTAAATTGTCTGTAGGAAAACCCAACCAAACAAACAAACAAAAACAAACACCAGAATGATCCACATCGAATTTCTTTAATTTCTGGCATGAGAAATAAAAGTTTTAGACCTAGGGATATATTAGCATCTGTAACATAGTATGTGTTTATGCCATTCAGTAAAATATACCTTGCAGATGTAAACCACTTATGGTAGAAAAGAAACATTAGTAAACAAAAGAAACATTCCTTTATTAAGTAAATGATACCTTAATGCCTTTAAAGAGATTCTAAAACAAAAATTTTATGTACATTCTAACATTAAATTCTAAAAAACCATGGCCAAAGATCAGAATGAATGCTATAAATACATTCAGAGATGCCTTTATGTAAATTTAAATTTGAGGTTGGGATGGTGTTAGGAAGCAATAGACAAAATTGTCTGACACTGAGCAGGTATGTGCAAAAGTCACAAAAGGTAAAATAGTGTTCTTCAACATCCTACACATTTTTATGATGATTAAAATTACTACTTAACATCGATACTGGTACAACAAAATTGGCACAGCTCACCAAGGGATTTCTGCACATGGGTAATAAGCAATCTCATCCCATCAGGTCTTCCATTATGCCTATCAGAAATGTAATGTTTTACAGCAAATTTGCCAGAGGCACCTCTTCTAAAATGGTAAGAACATGGAGACAACACACAGTATCATTTTATAATACTCTGGATAGCAGCTGTGTATCATGTCCCTGGGAGGCAGACAGGCTAAACCTTGCAGTAATTTCCCAGGAAATACTGCTGGTTTGTGTTTCCCCACCATAAATTCTGTCTTTCAAGCAATCACACAATTATTTTTTCCTTGAGTTCACATATGTTGAGATACAAAGAATAACCCAATGGGTTGGCCAGTCCCTCTAACCTAGGTATAAGGAAAGAATGTTTAATAGATTTCAGTTTGCATTCTTGTAGACAAAGGAACAGAGAAGACCTGGGGGGCATTTTATTTTTCAGTCAAAGTATCAACGTACCCAACTTCAAAGAATCTCAAGAAAAATATTTTGGTTTTCCAAGGAAATTAAACTATCCCATAATATGCAAACAGCACACCAGAACTGGACATAAAAAAATGTAAGTACTCACAGTAGCACGTTCCCCTGAGCGGATTTCCAAGATACCTATTTTCAGAGTCACAGCTGCAGGGGGACAAAAAAAGACAAAGCCAAACACACCCATTAAACACAGCACAGCTTTCACAAAAATGCAACTAGAATGTTTATTCCAAATGACGTGAGTTTCATTACAGGCAGAAAAAATACAGGAAAATAAAAAGCATTTGGTATCGTTCTTAATTAGGTTGTGCAACTTTCTGGAGACAACTCTCCTTATAAAAGAAGCCCGGGATGAACAGGCTCCTGTATGAGGCACTTCAGCTGTGTGCCTGCTGTAGGTGTTGTGGGTTTTGTGTCTCCACATTGTTCATTCAACAAAACAGAGGCAGGGAGGAAGGCTGAGATAAGGCCACCTCAGTGATATCTCACTCCCTTGGCTGGTTTTGATCCTCCTTTGATCCTTCCATCAGACTTCTCTAAGACAACAACAATCAATGGGATCATTCACTACAGAAAATGGTCCTAAATGTTTCTTCCTCTAACACACACAATCCTGAAACCCTACCAGACTAGACTTAACATCTCTCTACACCACAGAGTGGCCTTCCAGTAACTGAAGGGGTCCTACAGGAAAGCTGGGGAGGGACTTATTACAAGGTCATGTAGCAATAAGACAAGGTGGAACAGCTTTAAACTTGAAGAGGGTAAATTTAAGCTAGACATAAGGAAGAAATTCTTCACTATGAGGGTGGTGAGACACTGGAACAGGTTGCCCAGGGAACTTATGGATGTCTCATTCGTGTAAGTGTCCAAGGGCAGGCTTGGAGCAGCCTGGTCTAATGGGAGGTGTTCCTGCCCATGGCTGGGGGATTGGAACTTGATGGTCTTTAGGCTCTCTTCCAATCCAAACCATTTTATGATGAATAATCTTGCCATTGCCAACCACAGGAAGACCACACTGGTAAGTTGCTTTCATACTATTTACAGTTCTTTAAATAGAAAAAACCAAAACAACGAAAATAAAACCCCAAACAACCCTAAGCATAAAATAATGGTTGTGTTCTCATAAAACCACAGTGGAGCTCTCTGCCTTAGAGAGGTCAGTCTTATGCTACAGAGATGCAACGAGGTGCAGAAATTGTAGCCATGTGTGTAGCAGTCCCTAAGCCACTTAGCTTTGAACTTTATAGACAATTGCTTCTCTTCGTTAACCGTCTAGAGCACTAATTGAAATTTAGACTGATTACAACATACTTCTGCTGCTAACAAGACATCTACATAAGAGCTGAAGAAAGATCTTTCTTTCTGATAAGATAGATAGTTATTTTCAGAGATTTGAAATATCCCACAGAATTTCACAGTGATCAAATTGAGTTATGTAACATTTCTCTGAAAATGGTAAGTACCTTAAAGGAAAATTATTGCTTTTCATTTTCCTGGCTATTCCAAAGAAGTCTCCAGCAAAATTGTAATTTTCTATTGAGTGCACACAATGATTCATAAAACAAAGAGAAATATTATTGCTGCTTAATAAATTACATATTAATATTTTCCCAGAGGAAATCTTGAATAATTTAATAGCTTGGACTACGTTTTCTTTTTTGTTTGTTTGCTTGTTTTAAAAATTAAGTTGCAAGGAAATTTTTGTGCCATTTTATTTTTGAGTAATATTAAAACAACTTTCTAATTTGGATGCCATATCACTCAAAGTTGCAAATGGTTGAATTGTGTTTGTATTTCTGTTTTTCTCTTCATTAGTTTCCAACTGGTGATTCTTAAAATGTTCATTTTAATTAAAAAATAGACAGAGGATCTTCTTGATCCCTTGTTGCAACATCATAAAGAAAATAATCAACAGTAGCATTAAACTGGAAAAAGCAGAAAAAAAGATGTTCTGGAGTCTGCCTTCACCCACTCCTGGTCTCATGTCAATGTGAGAAACCTTTGCAGAGTGAGCTAGAAAGAAATGCAAGATTTTTTCTATATAGAAATATTTTGCTTAAATTCCAAGAAACCAAAAAAAAAAACCCCAAACAAAACAAAAACAAAACAAAAAACAAAACAACAACAACAAAAACTCACATATGCTTCAGCTCTAACTGTAGCACATAATTTGTGGTTCTTCTCCACACAGACACTGTCCCTACAACCCTTCCCACAGAATTTGGAAGAGGAATTGATACTGAACTATGTGCACTGCATGCACTCATAAAGGAAAGAAGAAAACAATCTCAAGTAATAATACTGGATTGCTTTGTGCACTTTATTCTGAAACATCATAAAAAAACTAACTAAATTCTTCAAGGAACAGCTCTCTACTTAAACAGATTAGGCTTGTAAAAATAGACTCATGCATCTAACAGTGTCTTTAGGTTGGGAATTTTGAAAGAAAGAGCCAAGGTAAAAGGATCATTTTTGAATTAAGAGTTTAAAAGAATTTCCTTTTTTGCAAGATTGTCACATAAATGAGACAGTATATTATGCAACAAATTATAATAACATAATAGAGATTATTGTAAGAGGAGCAATTTTTTGTTTCAAAGGCAAAGTAGAATATTAAATACAGGCAGTATCCAGAATATGCTGGGATTTTAAACAAAACCACAAAATAGATGAATGACTGTGCATTCAGAGCCTTTTCTTGGACAAGACAAGAAACTTTCTCAGAAGGCAGAAACCTTACCCTGCTGCTCCCCAATAACAGCACTGATCTATGGATGACATGGAAGAGCAATGTTCAGGTACCAGTAACAATAACCTGCACGACTTTCCATCAGGAGAGACTAAACAAATCCTGATGGGAACTTGCCAGCCCCAGACTTACCTGTGGTGATCTGAACCAGGGTCTAAAAGAATCTCAGTTTGCTGCTGACACAAAACCAAACTTCCTTCCTCTCCTCCCCCCTTTTTTGAATCTTTAAAATCATTATGAAGAAAGGTGTTGCCATACAGCTTCCCTTCTCCATTCAGCTACCCTTCTAATCAGATGAAACCACCTCCTGTGGATCAGTAGCTACCAGAACCCAGGGAATTTCCAGCATCACATACACCTTTCTGGTACTTATATTTCTGTTTATATTACAGAAAAAAACACAGGAATACACAAGATATCTATCAAATCTGTCTAATGCATCACAGGCTTCACTACATAGAAGAGCACACAAAAGAATGGTTAATACAAAAATTGCTATGTATAGAATATTTTGCAGCACCCAAGTATTCATAAGTATTCATTCAAATCCAAATAATTACTAATTCCCTGACAATTACAGAAGTGACCTTCAAGAATCTTGAAGAGAAAATGGCAATGCAGTTTTACAGCCAGCCATTTAAGTTACTTCAGCATAATGCATGATAAAATGATAAAATATGCATAATAAAAAAAATAGCAAAGTATTTTGATATATTACCATATACATTATTACCTCCTGCATTGGGAGCCTCACAGAAGACATTGTACCTGAGGAGTCAGTGACCTTGGCCAAGCCATGTCTGGTCCTTGTTCACCAAACTCAAGAAGCCCATGTGTGAGCATGAGTGGCTGCTGTACAGGAAGGTGGGGATGGTCCCAGGGCAGCCTGTGTTGTGCACTGATGGGTTCTCTATCAAAGAAACCCTTCCAGCTTCTTAGGAGGAGACAGAGTTTTGGTTTTACACATAGGAGGAAGGCAGCACCTCTCCACAGATGGGATATGCAGCCCATTGGAGGAAAATCCATCCTGGCTCCATCTAGTGCTGCATGCACACAGGGCTCCCAGCAAGACAAGGGGCATGACATTTACCTGCTCCCTGCATTACTATTTTTATTCCATTTTTTTAAAAACAGGCAGTTTATTATGTCATTTCTACCACCTCCCTCATGCTTCCTCCTCTGGTCCCTGGTGCAGAATGCTTTCATAATGCATATTAGGAGTAGAATGAGGTGAAGTTCTTACTGCTGAGTGAAGTCTGCTTCAATTCAAATGAAAGATGCTATTTAAACACTTAGTTTTCAGTAAAATGAAAAGATGAAAGTAATAGGATTAAGAATACACTTAAAATTATTCACGAGTATGTATGCTAGGTTCTGAATGAATTTAGTTTTGTCTTTTAATCCTATCTTGTTTCATTAAGCATATGTATTGCTCTGCATTAGTCACTAATTATGGTTCCAATTAAAAAATTTCCTATTTGCTGAATTATTTCCTTACGAGCTTTACTCACTGTAGTAATTTCTGTACCTTCTCCAAAAGCCAGCATGCATTTGACCATATGTGAAGCATAATATATGCCTCATATCTGTGAAATGGAAGCTACACTCATTATTTTATGTGCCATAGGGCTATGATCATTTACTTTAAGTGGTAATAATGAATGAGCAGTTCCACTCTGGCATGACTCCAAAGACACAGCTCCCATTTACAAGGACAAATGGAGGAAGGCTCCTACCAGATTACGTACAAGTTCTATGGTTTGTTCCAGTACAAAAGTATTTGATTCATCAAGCTCACTGACCTTCTGATGCTCTGTTATTAGCAGTTATTCTTCACCCTCTCCCTCAATTATCCTTTCAAAACTGAACCACTTTCTTACTCTTCTTTTTTTCCTCACTGGACTTCTCAAGAGTTCAAAATAAAGTTATGGACAAATATATTAATTAACAACTTCACTTGTGTTTATGACCAACTGAATTATGATTTCTGGCTTTCTCTTTGAATACCACAAATTACTCTAAGAGCATATATTTACAGTCAGATTCACAGATTTGGGGTTTTTTAATGCATGAAAGGCATGAAAGTCTGAGAGTTTACAAACAACCCTCTGTTGAAGGCCATCAATTTGTATGATCTTGTGTATGATATCTGCATCTTCCAAACATGAGACAGGTAAGGAACAGGCAGTAAAGGAAAGGCATCCTTAAAGTTTACCTTAGGGAGGGACATACACCATCAACAGCTTTCTAGGTAAGTGATTGGATCATATGGAAACCTTTATGATTAAAGGTTCCATATCATCTAACCTTTAATCATGAAGGCAGGATTTTCTGCAGTTCTGCTGCAACCACTAATTGGTAAAGTTTTCCTTTCAATTAAAAGGGAAGCAAAAAGAGAGGAACCAGGGAAGAATAACCTAAGTACAGCTGCTGTTGCCTCTAGCTGGGTTTGGTTGTAATGCCAGATGTACAGCTGGTTATAAACAGGCCTGGGATTTTGCCTAGATTCTCAGAGCTACATCTAAAAGTCATTCCTGATAAAGACTAATGGGCTTAGCTGAGTATTCCTGGGCCCTGCCTGGTGGCCTGCAACAGCTCTTAAATCAGAATATTTTCTAGGACTATGGTACAGCTTCTGTTATAAGTATTACTTCTCATTCTGGCCCCTTCCTAGACAGTGGTCTTGCTCCTGCTGTCCTCTATTATGGAGTTCTGCTCCTGCTCTACATTTGTGCCCCGGCTTCTGGTCTTGCTACAACAGGTTCCTGTATTTATTTTTATATTTTCCTAGTACCACAGTAGTATTATGCCATGGTGTTCAACACAGAGGTTCAAACAGTGTTTGTAAAGCTGAATTTCAGACTTAGGGCTATGGTAAGGTAAGTGGCCTATGAAGCACGTGAGTGCAGCTTTTGCAGATAATTATGAGATAGCTGATGAACCTTTAATATAACAAAATAGTAACACAGAGCTCAGCAAAGATTCACATACAGGTATTTACCCCACCTATGGGTTACTCCTCCTTGAAAATCATGCAAGACTTCCTATTCTAAATGTACCTTTCCAGCAATGAGCAAAGCAGCTGACGTATACACTTAGATATAGTCAATAACTGACTGACTGTAACTCATAATGTTTCAAAAGTGATGCTATAGAAATTGCATATTTTTGACTCAAGAATGGTGACTCATGGATGAAAGCACCAACCTCATTTGTTCTTGGATTATTAAGTGGCCAAGAACAGTGAGTGAATGATCACAGAATCATAGAATCATAGAATCATAGAATCCTAGGGGTTAGAAGGGACCTCGAAAGATCATCTAGTCCAACCCCCCTGCCAGAGCAGGGCCACCTAGAGTACATCGTGCAGGAACGTGTCCAGGCGGGTTTTGAATGTCTCCAGTGAAGGAGACTCCACGACCCCCCTGGGCAGCCTGTTCCAGGGCTCTGTCACCCTTACAGGAAAAAAATTTTTCCGAATATTCAACTTGAACCTCCTGTGCTCCAATTTACACCCATTACCCCTTGTCCTATCACTGGTCATCACTGAGAAAAGCCTAACTCCATCTCCCTGACACTCACTCCTTACATATTTGAAAACATTGATGAGGTCACCCCTCAGTCTCCTTTTCTCCAAACTAAAGAGACCCAGCTCCCTCAGCCTTTCCTCATAAGGGAGATGTTCCACTCCCTTAATCATCTTAGTAGTTCTGCGCTGGACTCTTTCAAGCACTTCCCTGTCCTTCTTGAACTGAGGGGCCCAGAACTGGACACAATACTCCAGGTGCGGCCTCACCAATGCAGAATAGAGGGGGAGGAGAACCTCTCTTGACCTACTAACCACACCCTTTCTAATGCACCCCAGGATGCCATTGGCCTTCTTGGCCACAAGGGCACATTGCTGGCTCATGGTCATCCTCTTGTCTACCAGGACCCCCCAGGTCTCTTTCACCTACACTGCTCTCCAGCAGGTCAGCCCCCAACCTATACTGGGACATCGGGTTGTTCTTCCCCAAATGCAAAACTCTACACTTCCCCTTGTTGAACTTCATCATGTTTCTCTCTGCCCAACTCTCCAGCCTGTCTAAGTCTCTCTGAATGGCAGCACGGCCTTCCGGTGTGTCAGCCACTCCTCCCAGCTTAGTGTCATCAGCAAACTTGCTGAGGGTACACTCTATACCCTCATCCAAGTCGTTGATGAAGATATTGAACAACACCGGTCCCAGTACCGACCCCTGAGGGACTCCACTAGTCACACACCTCCAACCAGATTCTGCCCCATTGACTACAACTCTCTGACTCCTTCCTTTCAACCACTTCCTGATCCACCTCACTACCTGATCACCAAACCCATACTTGGTCAACTTATCTACAAGGATGCTGTGAGAGACGGTGTCAAATGCTTTACTGAAATCAAGATAAACCACATCTACCGCTCTTCCATCATCTATCCACCTAGTAATTTCCTCATAGAAGGCTATGAGGTTAGTCAAACATGATTTACCCTTGATAAAACCATGCTGACTGCTCTTGATGACCCCCATGTCCTTGATATGCCTGGAGATAGTGACAAGAACAAGTTGTTCCATCACCTTTCCAGGGATGGAGGTGAGGCTGACCGGTCTATAGTTACCCGGGTCCTCCTTCTTGCCCTTCTTGTAGACTGGAGTGACATTTGCTATTCTCCAGTCCTCAGGCACCTCTCCTGTTACCCATGACTTACTGAAGATGATGGAGAGTGGCCTAGCAATGACCTCCGCCAGCTCCCTCAGCACCCTTGGATGCATTCCATCTGGACCCATCGACTTATGGATGTCCAGATTACTCAGCTGATCCCTAACCCAATCCTCATCTACTACGTCAAATTCCTTATCTATCTTGACTACTTCTGGGGCTAAATGAATCTGGGGCTCATGTGGAAACTCTGCAGGAGTAAAGACAGAGGCAAAGAAGGCGTTCAGCACCTCTGCCTTCTTTATATCCTCTGTCACCAGGGCTCCCATCTCATCCCTTAGTGGGCCAATATTGCCTCTAGCGTTAGTTTTACTAGCTATGTATTTGAAAGAGCCCTTTCTATTATCCTTAACCTGACTTGCAAGGTTAAGTTCCAAGGAGGCCTTAGCTTTCCTAATTGCCTCCCTGGAGTCCCCATTCACACTTGCACATGGATGCAAGTGAATAAAAAATCCCCAGTTCTTGACTGAGGCCTGCTTGGTTTCATTATCTTTTACACAGAACTACCAAAAAACATCCTCATCTTCTAACCATCAACAACAGGTAAATAGACACGGTTAATAGCAATGAAAATAAGTGACTTCACAACCAAAAAAAGTATGCTAGATCAGCCTGTCTCATGTATTAGGAGTTCAAGCATGTTTAAAAGAGGCTGCATCATACTTCCACAGAACTGCTAAGATTCAGATGCCAGAATTGAGATGATATATTTATTTAATATTTAATTGAGATTATATATTTATTTAATGCAAAATAGGCATTTTTAGCAAAGGTAATGCATACTTTGTGATTTTCTGAGAAAAGGCTTTACTTGCTAACTATTACTGTATTTTTATCCTGCCACTATAATCTTTTTTTTTTTTTGGTTATGTGAAATAAATAAAATAATAATCTATAGATGCAAATTTATCTCTTATAGGTCAGGATCTGCATCTTGACTGTACTGGCACTGCACTATGTTGTCCAAATAATCTCCCTTTATATTGAATTATGTGAATAATTGTCTTAATTTTCCTGAGATACAAAAAAGCATCTTTGGTTCTAATGTAAGAAATGGACACTTTCACTTCTCTCAGTGCCAAGACTCTTATAGTCAAAAGCAACCTTTCTGGTTTAGATATAAAGAATTTTCAGCCTGCCTCTTAAGATGATAACCTGAAAGGTTAAAAGGTACTAGGATTTATGTTTCCAGTTAGGACTTTTTAATAATGTGGGGAAATGATTTATTTGTTTCTACTTGAAAGTGGATATAACGATATCTTGAGACAATGTTTTTTCTGTAGATTAATTTGTCTCCTTTTCAGATAATTCTTGAAAAAAGCCTATGCCAGCAATACTATTTTTTTTAATCTAGGCTGATCTCACCAAAAGAAAAAAAGAAAACATTTTAGCTTCATAAGCAAATTTTCCATTTCCAGATTTCCCTCATGCCATTCAAATCATTCTTCCCAGTGAGATCAAAAATAGTTAATATATTTAATATAGTTATCAGTAACAGTTAATTTAATACTTAATATTACAGGGATTTAATATACTCTCTAAATAGCAATGCAGGAGAAAATTAAACTCTCAAACAGGTGAAAAACTTACAGAACTAGGGTACATTAGTTAAGAGAAAAAGCTTTTCCTAACAATCTCTATATTTTCATCTCTTCTTTTTTCCAAGCATTAAGTAACCTATATTTGGGATTACCTAATCTAGGATAACCTAATAGGTTTGGGATAACCTAATTTGGGATTACCTGGACAAAAAAAAATATCCTTGCTAATCAGAGAATCATGAATCAGAGACCAAAGTGGATTTCACATGCCAATGACTTGATGTTGCTTACTCTGAACCAGAAAATCTCACATCCATGGCCTTATCCTTTATGTGTGACCCCTTTCTTGGATGTGAGGTACACAAACTTAGTATATGTAAAAGGATGAACTTGGAAAACTGGGATTCCTGCCTATCAGAAAGTTCTTTCAAAAAGGTGGGCGGGAGAAATAGGCACATTTCTTCTCTTGCATTTCAACACAATTCTCCAGCTCTTAAAAAGGAAATGTTAGACACATCCCAGATAGCTCAAATTAAGATCCTGTGTTTACAATGAACTGAGCAACATCTCCAAAGACATTAGCATAGTTTTCACAACTGCTTCATTCCTCTCAGCTAGAAGAATACTGTGTCCAGTTCTGGGCCCCCCAGTTCAGGAAGGAGATTGAGGTCCTGGAGCGGGTCCAAAGGAGGCAACCAGGCTGGTGAAGGGACTCGAGCACAGATCCTATGAGGAGAGGCTGAGGGAGCTGGGGCTGTTCAGCCTGGAGAAGAGGAGGGTCAGGGGAGACCTCATCACTCTCTACAACTCCCTGAAAGGAGGTTGGAGCCAGGGGGGGGGTTGGGCTCTTTTCCCAGGCAACTCTCAGCAAGACAAGAGGGCAGGGTCTCAAGTTGTGGCAGGGGAGGTTTAGGTTGGATATTAGAAAGAATTTCTTTCTGGAGAGGGTGATCAGCCATTGGAATGGGCTGCCCAGGGAAGTAGTGGATTCTCCGTGTCTGGAGATATTTCAAAAGAGACTGGATGTGGCACTCAGTGCCATGGGCTGGGAACTGCAGCAGTAGTGGATCAAGGGTTGGACTTGATGATCTCTGAATTCCCTTCCAACTCAGCCGATTCTATGATTCTATGAATTATTAGACAAAAGAAATTGTAAAATAATCATCCACAGTTTATGAATATTTATTACTGCTTAAACTGAAATGCAGGTCCTCCTGAATTTTTATTCTGTGAAAATCAGTGAAGAGTTTACAAAATTTATATTTCATTCTTTTAAAAGACAAATATCAATGAAATGTTGTATGTCAATTCAGCAATGGAATATTCATGTATCTGCATGCTTAAGCATAACCAGTTTGTAAACATTTCCTTTTGCATAGTTTTAATAAAGTTCTCAGTAGAAAACTGATTTTATTTTCACTAAGATTTTATGGAAGCAATATTCGTATTAATGAAAACAGGAAACACAGGCCTTTGCTCAAAAAAACAAAGCTTCATAATTTAAAATCCCAATGTTCAAATAGGGCTGTTAACTGCGTTTCAAAATTCATGCTTACTTGGAACAATTTCAGTAGAAGACAATTCAAGAAATATGTATATGAGGATGTCACACATTCACTATAACTTCCAGAAGATGGTATGAAGACAGAGAGTTTTGTTTTTCTCCTTCAACTTCAAATTACACAAGTTCTCCTTGAGCATTTCCTTATGGATCAGGTCTAAATTTTACCACAATATGGCAATTAATATGTTCAAAATTATGATAAATTCTGACCAATAAAACAAGGCCAAGATAAAACATGAAGATTCAGAATGAAAGCTCATCACCCATCTGGACATGGAAACTGAAGCTTAGACAGGCACAAATGTTGCTCATACATTGAATGTTCAAGAATATCAAATGCAAAATGAAGAAGTATGTATGTATGTATAGATCACAATGTCATAGTTTTCCCTACACTGTAAACTCTACAGTATTAGGGAATTTAAGAAAATAGCAATGTTATTTAAATTATTTCTCTCCCTGCAACAACTTCTATAGTGTTAATGATGTGTTATAATATAAAAATGAAGTATAAATATTACAAAGGTTTAGGAGTAATATACAGTGCCACTGGCAAGCGAGAACTCTAGCTGTTAATTGATAGTTTCAAATTATTTTCAATATTCCTAAATGACTGAGGAGCTTCTGACCAGATATAATATTCTGAGTATGCTCAGAGTATTTATTTATCACACTTGTTTCCTGTGGCATTGAAAGAAATTTCCAGAGAATAAAAACTCTGAATGGTGAGCCTTGAAAAAACCACCTCAAGTGACCCATGGCAGAGTGATCATTGGAAACAGAACATGAAGGCATGGCCTTTTCCAGACTCCCAGCCTCCTTCTTATCCTTCTGATCTTCAAAACCACATTTTTCTCTTTCAGGCCATTTCAGTGTCTATAAATCTATTCAATATGCTGTGCTGAAAAATTCTTTTCCTGCCTACATGAACTTTCTTTGACCATCCCTGCATGGCAAAGTCCATCAAATTCATTCCTGATTGCCTATCATTGTTTCATCATAATCCAGATAGATTCTTTTTCAGTCCTTTTTAATACCTAGAATATCAAACCCATCTAACCTTCACCATCTTTTCTTTAAGTTTATTTTAAAAAAAGGTACCAATCCAAGAGATACAGAAATATCTATAAAGAATATAATGCATACGAGAGTACGGGTGGTTGGAGAACATATGAAGATAAATGCACACATTTGCTTTTCTCTTGTCCATTTACTTATGAAGGGCCTCAGTCTCTATTAGTCCATTATAGCCCATAACCTCATGAATTTCTTGGAGCAGAGATGACACTGATACCTCTTTATGAAGTGCCAAATAAGTGGGAATCAATGTTACTGTCTATGTTGTAACAATACTACATCTGCCAATACTCACAGTCTTGGCTGACTCTCCTCAAAAAGTTATCTGCCCTTTGAGAAGGAAACTTAAAAGGAATGGCTATAAAATGGAAAGAAAAGTTGAATAAAATGACCCCATAGCCTCACAGCATTGTATAGCAAAATTTTTCATGACAGAAGTTCTGCTATGTCAGTCTTGATCCATTCAAACTCTGTTCATGTTGGGTTTGATGGGCAGGCTGCAGAGCAGTGCCCTGAAAAGTACTGCTTGCTCCTGTGTGAGTACAATGCTGAACAGAATCTTTAGTTCTATAACTAATCCAAATTACTTCCCAAAGGGTATTTCACAGAAGAAAGCAATTTTCAGAACAACAGGCACAACAATCTCACCCTAAACAATGACAGGGGGAAAAAAAAAGAAAATGAAAAAGAAAAAAGAAAAAAAAAGATTTAGCAACTGGAAGAGATCTGGTGATTCAACTTGAAATGGATGACAGAAGTTTGGCATGCAAGCTGGGAGTGATGGGGAAACCTAAAGCCTAAAAAACATTTATCATCCCAATCTATGTACTTCAAAGACAGTATATGTACTGACGATATACGACTGCAGCTTTAGTTGGACTTATAATTAGTAATTGATCTCCAATATTTTGTAAGCATTACACTATATGCTTGAACCTGTTTTTGCCAGAATTATCTGAGATGCATTTATTACATTAGGTGCAATCAGTAATTCTATGGGAAGGAAAGTGCTTTCTTCACCTTCTGGACTATGCCAAGGGCAAAAATTTGCCAAAATATTTTAGTAATTAATGTTTCAAAGTATTCCAAAACTTTGCACTGTTCTCTAGATATTCTGAGGAAACTGAGACACATAATTTCAACTTTTAAAAGCTTTCAGTGCAAAATATGGTCTGTATTCCAAATAAACAAACACTCACTTCTGAAAAATACAAAGGAATAATTAAAAAAATAGGTAAATTGTCAGAATGCAGCCCTAAAAAAAACCAAACAAACCAACTGTTCACCTGAAATATGCTGCTAAACAAAACAGCCACATTTACAGTTGAAAAACCTAAGAGCTGACTATTATTTTCTATTTTTTTCACTAAATGCTTTAGGACTGCTGATTGTGGTAGTTTAAGGGCAAAGAAATCAAGATTACGGAGTACTGAAATTTACTAAACACGGACTTCTTTGACGTCAGAGAGAGAAAAAAAAAAGAGAGCCCAGGAGGCATACAAAAATCCTGTTTAGTAATCCAAACATACGGGAGAGGTGGGACATTACTCATGCAGAGATTGTGTGGGAACAGTTACGGCATAATCCCTTCACAAGTCTCTATTTCACCAGCCTTGAGCGTTTCTATTTTCTATCCATCATTTTCTGACTGTCTGTTGGTTCACTTCTTAACTCCAGCCTGCACAGGATAACAGGCTACAATTACATTAACTGCCTTTCATCTCAGTTTGAATTAAATTTGTTCCACGTGCCAGCTGAAAATCTGTCCCAAGTCATTTTCCTGAAGTTAAAGAATAATAAACTCCCTCAGTCCAATAATTTAGCCAATGGCTTTAATATTGTGAAATATTCAGGTGTGAGGGTTTTTCTCAACTGAGAGATAATCTCAAAATTAGTACTTACACAGCTATAATATTTGTCAGTAAAATATAAACCAATATTCTGCATTATGATAGTGACTTCAAAATGAATTAAAACACAATCCTGTCTTCAATTGTTCTTATATTCCTAAGGTCATTTTTCTCACTTGCTTTCCAATCAGGTTTCCAAGTTCTGCAAAATTAATGTTGGAGTTTGCAATGGTACCCACAAATTAGAAATGCAAAATATTTTAATTCCACTTGAAACACAATTCTGATGACTGAAATGGCCCATCACATCAGAAAAACAAAGCAACACTTGTGACATTTCCCATAAATAAGAGAGAAATCAATGGAAAGCACAGTGGAGAAATGCACTCCGAGGTAAATGCTCTTTTGGAAATACCAGAGTGGAAAAAAATCCTAAGAATTAACTCTACAGTTGTTTTATGTTTAAAGAGACTCATAATGCATTCTAGCATACATTTCAATATCGTATCTTATCTAAAGGTTTAATTTAAAATTCTCCAGTGATCATTGTGAGACAGGCTTTTAAAAATAGTATTGTCCGTACTACAATTTTGGTTTCCCATCTTCCTTCTTTTCTGTTTTGTTGGGGTTTTGTTTATCTTTTGGATTTTTTATTTTTAGAGTAAACGTAACGGAAAGAATGCTGTGATTTCAAATTCTACTTAAAAAAGCAGCTTTGGAGAAGTGTCCTAAGCAACACATTGTTTTTGAAATGGCAGAGTATATTAAAAGCAATCTTGGATTCATTTAATCACTATCATGGAGAATAAGCATACATGCATAAGATAAAATGTCAAATTCGTATAAATACTATACAAGAGTTACAGTGAAATAGTCTGGGTTTTCTTCAAAAAAAGAAGTGCATGTGTTTCCATTTTTTTCCCAGGACAGACATGATATCCATATCACTTTTTAAAAAATAAAAATAAAACCAAAATTAAAAATAAAAATTAAAATTCTGACTTTTCCAAAACCAGCGAAAAGTTAGTTTATAACAGTTTATAAGACACACCTATGCACCAGGAGTTTAAAAAAAAAAATTAAAAAAAATGCACCCCATGACCTACAACAATAACAGCTGCAAGTTTTGATAATTGTGTATGGATTCTGGAAGCAAGTACAATTCTCTGAAGGAACAGTAAGGAATATTCATTACTTCTAGCTACGATAGAATTTGCGGAACAAATTCACAAAATGTTACCTGGCTGCTTCATTACCATGTGTTAACAGAATGACAAGCTCCTGTATTATGAGCAAGTAGAAAATTGGATGCTATTTACTATTTAGAAACACACACAGATGGATATAGCCTGTGTATAACTCGATGTATCTACTGTGGATGAAGGTATCTCAGACTAATTTTTGGCTTCTATTATTTAATGGTTATAAAGGTTCAACCTTCATTCTTTGTTGAGGGGAAACACAGTTACCAAAGATGAGGGAAAAAGCTGAGATATTTAACACTTTCTTTACCTCAGTTTTCAACAGTAAGACAGCTTATCCTGAGGACAGCTGCTTCTGGGGCTTGTAGAGAGAAATAGGAAGCTGAGCAGCTCCCCTGTAATCCTGGAGGGAACAGTCAGTGACCTGCTGAGCCACTTGGATCCCCACAAGTCTATGCAACCAGATGGGATCCACCCCAGGGTGATGAGGGAGCTGGGGAAGAGCTCACCAAGCCACTCTCCATCATTTACCAACAGTCCTGGCTCACTGGGGACATCCCAGATGATTGGAAGTTGGCGAATGTCACAGCAATCCACAAAAAGGGATGAAAGGAGGACCCAAGAAACTTCAGGCCTGTCAGCCTGACCTCAGTGCCTGGCAGGGTTATGGAGCAGCTCACCCTGGGGGCAATCACACAGCACCTACAGGAGGGACAGGAGATCAGACCCAGCCAGCACAGGGTTAGGAAGGGCAGGTCATGCCTGACCAACCTGATCTCCTTTTATCATCAGGTGACTTCCTGGGAGATAAGGGGAAGGCTGTGGATGGAGTCTACCTGGACTTCAGCAAGGCCTTTGACACCGTCTCCCACAGCATCCTCCCAGAGGCCACCAGAGAGTGGTGCTGAGCGGGGCTGCATCCAAATGGCGGCCGCTCACCAGTGGTGTCCCCCAGGGATCAGTGTTGGGCCCAGTTCTGTTCAATATCTTCATCGATGATTTAGATGAGGGGATTGAGTCCATCATCAGCAAATGAGCAGATGACACTAAGCTGGGGGGGAGCGTCGATCAACTGGAAGGCAGGAGGGCTCTGCAGAGGGACCCAGACAGACTGGAGAGTTGGGCTGATTCCAATGGGATGAGGTTCAACACGGCCAAGTGCCGGGTCCTGCACTTTGGCCACAACAACCCCATGGGGAGCTCCAGGCTGGGCACAGAGTGGCAGAAAGGGACCTGGGAGTCTGGATTGACAGGAAGCTGAACATGAGCCAGCAGTGTGCCCAGGTAGCCAAGAAGGCCAATGGCATCCTGGCCTGGATTAGGATTCTTCCCCTGTACTCAGCCCTGGTGAGGCCACACCTTGAGTGCTGTGTCCAGTTCTGGGCCCCTCAGTTCAGGAAGGAGATTGAGGTCCTGGAGCAGGTCCAGAGAAGAGCAAGAAGCTGTGAAGGGATCCAGCACAAGTCCTGTGAGGAGGGGCTGAGGGAGCTGGGGGTGTTCCGGCTGGAGAAGAGGAGGCTCAGGGGAGACCTCATCACTCTTTACAACTCCCTGAAAGGAGGGGGTAACCAGGGTGGGGTTGGGCTCTTCTCCCAGGCAGCAACCAGTAAGACAAGAGGGTATGGACTAAAGCTCTGCCAGGGGAGGTTTAGGTTGAATATTAGGAAGAAATTCTTTACAGAGAGGGCAATCAGGCATTGGAATGGGCTGCCCAGGGAGGTGGGGGATTCTCTGTCCCTGGAGGTTTTTAAAAAGAGACTGGATGTGGCACTCAGTGCCATGGGCTGGGAACCACAGTGGCAGTGGATAAAGGGTTGGACTTGATGATCTCAGAGGTTCTTTCCAACCCAGATGATTCTGTGATACATCTACTTAGATGTGATACACCTACTTTTCTGTTTCTGGACCTGCATTCAGGAGGAATAATTTCTTTTTAATTTCTACCACTTTTATAACAGAGCTACACCAGTCCCCGTTTCTTTCATTCTTCTTTCCACAGTGAAAGAACTGCTGTTTGTTGAACATTCACTGTAATTTACTTTAAGGTCAATACTTAAATGACATCTGTGTGGCAAAAAATTTCATATGTTACAAACATAATAAATACAAGAGATTTATAGGTTGTAGAAACTGTCAAAGGTAAAAGCTGAGGACAGGTATAGCACAACAATGGGTTTAAATGTTTCATTTAAAAGTATCAGCATCCTGTGGCATAAAAACTAAGTCTTAAAACAACCTGCAGTGTCATAGCTCTTACTGCATAGAAAAACGGAAGAAAATTGACTAGACTATGAAGAACAGGCAAATACAACTCTGTAAAACCGAGAAAACTCAAAGCTCCAAGCTTCTGAAGGGTAAATGTCAAACCATTTATTAAATTATGTAGTTCATGATGTTTTAAAAAAGCTACGATTTTCCATAAAAACAAGAACAAAACCAGCAAACTAATGGCACAGTGAAACTCATGAAAGTCAATAACAAAAAACCCAAGAGCATTAAAAAATAATAATAAAAAGACCTTTATGAAGTCTTATCCTTTTTCTAGCCTAAAAGAAAGGTTGGGAAACGCATTTGGTTTCACATATGCCAGAATGCTTTAAATGCAAGAGAAAAAGGTGAAAAAAAAAATTAAGTCCAATTGTACAATTCAACAATAAATACATTCCTTCTTCAAAAAAAAATATAATAATGCATACCTTCTACACAGAATAGATTTACAGAATTTCCATTTCTGAATCTTACAGATATTTTACTTTTAGATGGATGGCACTGAACAGCAGTAAAGCTGTCCAACTGTTTAGATGTGCTACTACCTCTTCTTTTATTCATAAATATAGACAAGGCAGTCTTCCTGTTCAACATGAAAGATTGATTTATATATTTTTTCTTTTTTTACAATCATCATCTGTCCCCTTTAATCCCACCTTACCATAGAAAAGCTAGCTCCAGAAAACAAGACATTAATAAAAAGAAGGAAAATGAAAGAATGAGGAGAAGCAAAGAATGAATAAATGGGAAGAACTTTGTGAACTAGTTATCTAAAACGATTGCACCCCATGCAAAACTATTATCTAAAACTATTCTTTATATGACTATTTACAATTAGCAATCTTCCAAGAGCAGCAGAAAGCAAAAGTAAACCACATGTTCCCAAACTTGCACCAAATGAGGGAAATATCCCCCCTTAAACCTACGTAACAAGGTATTTCTGTGCATTTAAATATTTATCTGAATCAGGGTCCAAATTTGTTATTACATCAAGACTATACTTAAGAAAGGATAAAATTACCTAAACAAGAACAGGATTAGTAATTTTGAAACATCTTGTAAAAAGTAAATTGCTGCCCTCAGCTCCTTCTGGATCTTGTAGGAACTCACTTCCAAGCCTTTATTTTTTTTTTTATTTTTTTTTTTTTTTAAGATTTAATAAATCTCTAATTATGATTTACTAAATATCTTTTTGGCATATCTGCCTGTTCCTTCATCCTTTTATTTCTTGTCACTTCTCTGTGAGAAGCCCGACAACTTTTCTTCCAGGACAGTGTGCCACTTTGGCCATGTTTCTTACATTAGTTTGACAATCTCACTGCTCTCCTTTTGGCCTCCTGCTGTGATTTAGTATTCCTAAATTTATCATTGCTCTGTGTAATGCTGAGTAAAAGAAAAACATCGTGGCATGTCAAATTTTCAGATCTCATTATAAGTTTGTTCTGGTTCTAAATCAGACTCCTGTTACTATTTAGAACAGCTTTTCTAGAGAAGCTTTTACTTAGACTTCTGGTATTTTATTCTTTTCTTTAAATTGCTGAAAAATATCTATTCTCATAATATGAAAAGTAATAGATGGAGATGGAGAACTAAAGCTGTAAATCAATCCTTCTGAAATGATAATCTAATAAACCACTCAGGCTTCACTGCTGAAGTTTAGGATATCATCAGGGCTCTTGGATTGATTCATGCCTTTGTAATCAGGCTCCCCAGCCCCATTATGTACTAAGCTAGATAAAGAATACCACTTACTTTTCAACACATCCACACAAAAAAATACAGAGCTCAAAGCATGCAAAGGTTATGCAGCTTAATTTATATTTTCTACTTTCTAAAGGTGATTCTTCAGTGAAAAAGAAGAAAAGAATAAAGGAGTGCTTCCAATATTAAGACATTATTATCCTTCAGCTGGTGAGTAGAGATAGGATTGATCCTACACTATTTGCTGCTGCCCTATCACTTATCGTTCCCTGAAAATACCTTGCATGTGGTGGGCAACTTGCTTTTATTGTCAATTTTTGTTAGTTTATATTACAAAAGGTAAAGCATTACAGATACTTTTCAGTAATGCTGTTTATTTTAACTTACTGCCTTTTCATATTTTGTCTCTTTTATGTCATTTGCATGATAATCCAGGGTACAAATGATAAAGCAAGGAAAAAAGAATGGGTTTATATGCATACATGCCTACATATCTCCAGATTTTTAAAACAGAAGTGTAACAAATATTCCTCTCAAATAGACAAATTTGCAGCACAGAAAAATAGCAATATAGGTAGTACAAACAGATCTCACTGATCAAGTACAGAATAGGACTTCAATCCCAATTCTATAACAACATACTGTTTATTGCCCCCTGGTTTTTCTTTACATTAATTGTTCAGTGAGTTAAACTACAATTCAAATATCTACAAATATCTTCAAATATTAAATATTCAAATATTAAATATTCAAGCCTTTAAAATATTGCATGCAGCCCACTTATCTTCAAAACAGAATAAAAAGAATAGTTAGTTAGTTAGCCCATCACTAATACAGAAGCATTTTTAAGAGAAACCTTTCCAGCACTGCCTGCACTTGGGACATGAGGAGGCATAAGAACAAGAGCAGCAACAGCACATACAGAGCTGAGACTGAAAAAGATACAGTATGTAAGAAAAGCTGCATGACTTCTAGATATCTGCACACAGAACTGCAGATGAAGGGAAGTTTACTGTACCTGAAAGGAACCACAAATTGAGCACTCTTTCAGCATGATTTAGCACAGTGTAATTGATGTGCTTTGTCAATATAATTATCAGCAGCTTCTTGAAAAATGAGAAGTGATGTGTTTCTCACTCCCATGTCTTAATAACAAAATATATTTCTCAGTTCTATCTATGCATAATTTTAATCCTTTATGTGCAAACTCCTTTTGACACTTGCAGCAACTAATGAAGCGATTTCAGATTAATACCTGGCAACAAAGTGGAAAAAAATGTTTCAAATTTGCAACCAGTAATATAACTATTACATCTAAATTTTTATCTATATGTAAAGATATACACCTGCCTAAAAGAGAAAACAATCTGAAAAAAGCTGTTGGAAGATGCATATTACTCCTAATAGAGACCATAAGAAGAGAAGGAAAGCAATCTTCCCACCACCAGGAGATTTCTAAAAAATAATGTCACCAGTAGCCATCCAATCTTTACTGCTGAATAAAACTTGGTTTTTCTTCCCATTTCTTAGTGAATAAAATGAATAAATATTACAAGACAAAGCTGATAGATAAATCTATCAACAGGGTTTTCCACACTATGTAGCTTTGTTTCTTTACTTATTTGTAACATTTTGAAAATAGATATGAAGATAAATTTCATGGAACTGAGCAATCCATATCAACCAGCATAATGAGACCCTATTTTAATTTCAAACTTAGCTATGTGTTGATGGCTCAATGCTATAAGCTAGCACAGTGGTATTTTCTTTTCTCACTGCTTCCCATGTACTTCTACTAGCTTAATGACAAATTGATTAAACCAGATGTTTATTTCAACCCAAACAACACTTGTACCCACTACTAATTACCATCCTAATGGCCTAGTGGATGTAAATTCTAAGCCCAGATCCATACTGCATAATGGATCCATACTGCATAATAGACAATATTCTATTTGAGGGCTCAGGTTTGAGAATATCAAAGCAATTTTCAAGAGCTTTGAAAAGTCACAGGTATTGCAGAGCTATTTATTAAGAAGAAATTAAGATACACAGAATATATTTTGATAAAGTCACAATAACTTCATTTAAAATAATCTAATGTTTGGGTTACTAAATTACTTAAACACATACACTGCAAATAAGGAAAACGTGCCTGTGCAGGACAGGCCTTCTTAGAAAAATGCTTTCCTTTCAAATAAAATTTTTCCTGTGTATGCCTTCTCATTTCTTCAGACAAAAATATTGGCCCTACTTTTTAGCATCAATATATTCTTCCTACTTTAAACATTTCTACATTCACTACAAAATAATTCATGACTGAATTAGGTACAGAAGTAAATCCAGTGCAATGGATTGGCTTGGACAGCAGAAGCCCTGACCAGAGAGACGTGAAGGTGGGTCAGTTCCTTGAGCATTTATTCAGCACTGGTGAAAATTACATGATCAGTTTGCTGGATTAAGCAGCATAAGCAACACAACCACTTTAAAGCTACCAAATGTTAATTCTGATGTTGCTGAAGAGCTTTCAATAAAAAAACAGCTCCCTAATAGTTAGTGTTTTCAATTAATAGTCAATTAATTAAACCAGTATCACCTTAAAATCATTTGACCTGATGGTCTTTTACAGTGACAAGCAGATTACACTGGAAAATATTATTTCCATTGTAAATGAAACACTCCTTAAACACATTTTTCACCCAACATAAAAAGGAAAACCTGGCACATATAAGAGGTGTATGTTACATCAGCTACACTTATTTAAAAAATAGATGCTCTGGTGGCTAAATTCCAGATCACTTCCCACTAGGTATATATTTTTAATTTTCCATCTACTGAAAGAGTAAGGGAAGTAGTTATTTTGGCAGGCAATATCCTAATGTTTTTATTTTATTTTTAAAATGGCCTGATATTCCTATATATATGTCCGACTGAATTAAGTTAAAAGATAGTTTCTATTTTTAAAAAATCAATTCTAATAAGGTTAAGAATCCATTAATCAAGTATCTCAGATAAAAAATTATGGATATTAACAATATACAGACAAACTAAGTATAGAACCAGTCAAAAAATTGCTTACTCATTTCTATCTAAAAGGTTTGTCTTCAGATTAACAAAGAAAAAAATCTCTATTTTCAGTCATTTAAAAAGCATAAATGCATTTACTGAGAATGGTTGCTTAGTGTCCCAGTGAATGTTGTCATTTCAGGAAGAAACAGCCTTGTTTAAAAACAAACAAACAACACAACACAGAACCAAAAAAAAGTGTTTTGGGGGGACATTTAGTATTATTAAATAAGTTAACCATAGAATCTTCCCTGTCTCAAATCTCATAAATAGTCAGAATTTACATATTTACATGAATATGCAAAAGTAACTATAACAGCTGAGGGCCCTTTGAAGTCATCTCATTTCTACAGATCAGTTTCAAATTAGAAGCAACCATGTCATCTCTATCCAATCTCAATGCATCTGTGGCCCACAACAATTTTTACTTGTTTCTCTCATGAGTGCAGTTTCTTTTACAGAATATGTTAAGTCTAACAGTACATAATGAAATACCAGTTCTGCATATTTAAATCTTAATGCTTTTTACAACTCTGGTCTCACCCAAAGCTCATTACTGTTTTTAATCATTTAATGAAAATGGATCAATTCTCCTTTCTGACAAAATACTGTAAAAAAAAGAATTTAAAATATTTTTTTTTTTAAATTCCCTATCTCCCCAATACAGTGCATCTGTGAATGATTCAGGGGAAAAAATGTCACCAAGGTTTTTAATTAGAATTATTTTTAAGTGCTTCTACTAGATAACATTATCTATCTATTTTATCCTTGGTAGAAACCACAGGAGAAAACTGAAGCTGTCCAAAGATTATAAACAATTAATGTAACAGATGTAATAATCAAAACAGACTATCAGCATCTGCTACTTAACATTTCACGTTGGTGCCCATTTGTAAGTAATGAGCAGCTGTGCTGCTCTGGGGCAAGAAGCAGCTGCTTAATCCACACTACATGCCAGGGAGCAGCAAGCCAACAAGGCTGAGAACACCAGGACAAGCACTTCATCTCACCTCACAATGGAGAATTGGGTTTCTTGGAAATATTTCTTGGAAATATTCACAAAGTTTTTACTCCCTGTCAGGTGAGCAGCACACACTTATGACTCCTTGCCACAGGAATATTTGGGTTTATGGCTCCTACAATCTGACATTCTGCTTCTTGCTGTTGTTGCCATTGTTGTCATGATCCAATATAATTTTAAGTATTTTTTTCAGTCACAATTATTACTATTTTCATTGATTTGACATATCCTGAATTGTAAACCAACAAAAACAACCTCCATGTTTTTGAAACACCTGAGAACTGATGGCTTTGCATAACCAACACTGTATTATTTTTTTATATACAGTTTTGATTAAGGTGACAACTTACTGCTGGAAGCCTTTCTTTTGCCTCATTTCCCTTCTTCTCTCTCCTCTCCCTACAATGACAAACTGCCTTTGTCCAAGATGCTGATACAAACTCTGAGCAACAGCAAGGAGAGAGGCACATCACAAAATTCTCTGGCTCTCCTTCTCAACTCCAGTATAAATGACCACTAATGATACATAAAATTTTGCTTAACCATTTTTAAGTCTGATTCATATCTCATATACGAGACAAGATCTTCTTAGGAAGCCCAAGAAATTAAATCATTCTGATAGCACTGATTTCTCAAGTGCATATATTTACCAAAGCTGATCTTGTTTGTGTTTCATGAGGGTAAAAAAAATGATATTTGTTACATTCTTTTTTCTAGATAAAAGGGCCCACGTAAAACTCGACTAGCACAGCTGCTTTCTGGTAGATGGTAGATATTGGGCAGATATATTGTCATCCACAAAATTTTGCAAGAGTCTTTACAATCTTTGAAAAAATCTCCTTAAATCTTCCCCCTTTCACATATCACATATTCCTCTCCTCCCTTTTGCTCCATACTAAATTGTCCAAAGCTGACTCCAGTTGCAGGATTCAGCCAGATTCAGAGGGATGCAGAGGGTTGTTACTGTAACACAGCATGCACTGAATTTTATCAGTTACAATACAGCAACACATGCTAGAATATTTAAAAAGAGCTCTCTCAAATACCTGCTTTTGTCAGTCACAGCTCAGCTGTGAGTTGTTTGTTTGTTTGTTTTCTTATGACAGCAGGAACAATAGTCAGAAAAGTCTTCAATGGCTTTCTTCTATAAAGAGAACACCTTATCCTTAACCAAAGCAGAACCAAGCAACTTTCTGCTCCACTGGAAATCTGTGCTGCAGCAAATATTCTAGCTTTTAAAAACTGAAGTGATGTTTCAGGTTAGGAAGGGATGGAGGATTAAGTATTGTCATCTTCTTTGAAATTCAGAAAGAAATAAGCAAATTTTTAACTCTTAAAAAAATAAATCTTTTGTAGTTGATTTTATGGTATAAAATCTGTGAAGAAAGACTTAACAGACATCAAAGAGGGACAAATACCTAGGGAGAAGAGTCCAACTCCACTGCCTTCTTAAGAGGGACACAATGGAACAAGAAAAGCACAAAAAATAATAGATCAGATCCCAACTTTTGAGAGAGACATATGTGCTGTAATACTTCCTATCTCCCCACCAAGCTGTGAGATGCTCAGTTGCTCAAGTAGAGATGGGCACAAGAGACTGGTACGTTGTTTCCACTCCTATTTTACAGCCAGGAGTGTCTGGAAAGTTTTAAGAGAAAGCCTGGTTTTGCTCTGCAGTTTGAATTTTTGGAGGTAGCTTGGAAAGGAAAAAAAGATATTAAAAATACCTTAAGGAAAAACTGAAGCCCGATGGTGAGTAGATTCTGCTCTGTAGAGTTTACTAAACCAAAGGAGATAATTACATCTGTGTCTAAAGTAATTTATTGGAAACCCTAACTCAGAAGCCAATATTAGTTTATTTTCATGAAAAGAGAAACCTTCATGCCCAAACTGTTACTCCTTTACTACACAATTAGTACTAGAACTCAAGACAATGAAAAGCATATTTTTATCAGAACAGGAACACCTGAAAAATTTAAATGTGTCATTTGCCATTTTTAATGCAGCTTTTTGCAAGAAAGATGTTGCTGACATAGCTGTTTTTACACTGCAACATCAATAGTGCAATGTTCTCCAGATCTAACACATTCACCACTTCCCTGATGATAAAGTATCAATACAGAAAGCCCTTGGGTAGGTGTTTGCAGCTCCTCCCTTAGCCATTAGCTCCTTCCCATTTCTCTTTCCAGTCTCATTTCTCATCCTGGCCTTCTGGGAACAACTCAGAACACCCAGACACCAACTCTTCTCTGTTTTAACAAAGTCAGGCAATTTCCTGTTTGCAATTAGCAATGCTTCTTGTTTCATATTTACAGAGAGCCTGCAACTCTGAAAGATCTGAGAGATCTTCATGAACTTTACATATCAAATACTGAATATACCAAAGAAAAAAGTCTACTGCAGCACAAAAAAAATAAATAAAAAAAAAATTACAAATGAGACTAACAAATGTTATTCTTATTCAAATTTTAGATTAAAAACGATTTCAAATGTCTCGAGTGCCTTCTCAGTCTTGAAGACATTGGAGTGCATTTGGGTCATTTTCTGAAGCTTTGATATTAGATATATTGTTTAAAAGAAAGCTGCAATTTAAGCAAAAATGACTGATGCCAGAAACAGGAATTGAAGAAAAAAATAGTATCGCAAAACCTTGATAGATCTGGAAATAATGACTACATGTAGAGCAGAAAATTAGTACATTTAAATATACATATTGAATGTTGAAGTGGGATTTTTATATTATTCTTCTCCATAGCAACCTAACAATCCAGCTCCTTCAGAACTAGCTGAGGGCTTGAACCTGTCTTTACAGAAATAGGCTAAAATTATCAAGCAGTTAAATAAGAACAGGGAAAGCTGCTAAATCCACCCAGATCTACATGTCAGATTTTTCTGAAATATTCCTTGTAGTACCATATCTGAATATCATCTATTGTGTATCAAAGTTTTCTGTTAAAGGCAAAACTCCAGGACTGGACTCAGAATGGAGAAAACATCTCAGATACAACCAAGTATGGAAAACTTATGGTGGAATATGACTACGTGACAAAAAAGAAAAAAACATTGGAAAAAATATACTTTCTTCTAGTATTTTAAAAATTTAAATATTATATTTTTTAACATCAGTTTGGAAAGCACAGATCACCAGGGTAAGGAGCAAGAAATGGATTCCACCCTGCATCAGGGAAGAGCTGTTCTTCAATATAAGGTTTTTTCATTAAACTTCCAGCAACCAGATTCTTCCCAAGTTGCTTTTGTTTGTTTCCTTGTTTTGGTAGCTGTTGGGTTGGGGGTTTTTTTGTATGCATTTATCTTTGATAAAGGAAGCTCTAATAAAGTGGATTTGTTATATAACTGCTGTCAATTTTTCCCCAACTGGGGAGCAGAAAGAGGAGCTCTGAGAGGAAACGATGGGGAATAAGTTTGCTTTGCTATCAGCAAATAAAGTTGCAGTGATATCAATAGAGCAGTGAATTTGACTCATTACCCAAGGTATTTTTACCTCTCCTGCTATCTGGTAAGAGGAATCATACAATTCTGTGGAGAAAACTTACACAGAAGAGGACAATTAGATTTTTACAATCTTGTTCTTATGTAAATTCCACTATCAGGAAGTCATTACTACTTATGCACAGATCATTACATTATTAAATAGCTTCTTATAGCTTGCACACAGTGAAGATTTACCAAATAAACCAGGTATATTTTTATAAATAAAACAGTGTTTCTTCCACTGATCAAAAGAAATACGAGAATTAGTAAGAAATGAACATTTATTAGAATTAAAATAAGCAAAATATTACTTCTCTCATTCCAGAATACCCTAGACATATACATTGGATAGTCTTAAATTTCCACTTCTTAAAACTTCATAAAATACACTAAGAAATTATATCACAAAGAAGGATTTCTTCCCAATATTTACTTTCTACCTAGCAGTTCTTCATTACAGAAATTTCAAAACTGCATTAGCCCAGTTCTTATATGGCTTCTGGTATTTCTTTTTTTACACACCACAACAGATTTTCTCAACATTTTAATGCTTCCCCGTTAGGAAAAAATATCCTGATTTATGCCTGGGATCTAAGACACACTAAGAAGATATCTAACCTGCCCTTCATTCAGAAGGTTTCAATACCAAGAGGACAGATCTGACAGCCTCAGATCTGCCACAGGGGAAAGTACTTAGCAAGAGAGATTGATTTCCTTCCCCCCAAACCACAGCAATGGCTGTAACTGGGAAGTACAGCTCAATAAATGTTACAGTACACCCAGTACAACCTGACAATTTGAAAAATTCACTAGGAAACCTTATTTCCACCAAGCATGTATAACCCCCTAACCTTTCCAGAAGCCCAGAATTTGTCCAGATTTACAAAGATTTAGAAGAGATGACAAAATCTATAGACACAACTCCAGGTAAGGCTGCCTTTTGAAGGAGCCCAGGCATATTGAAATGTCAAAAAGAATTATTTAAATTATCAATTAATTCTGTAATTTTTTCAATTTTTTTATCCTTGCATGCAGTAAAAATTCTCTCATTTATATCAGAAATTGAAACTTGACACATTTGAAACATTGTTCCTGTACATATAATACTACATATGTAGGATTATATCATAATCTTACATTTGTATGTAACCTAAGGGAAGTTTAAAATCTCTGGAAATAAAATTCTATGAGGGAATAAAATGATCAGCTAGCAAATCACATTTTGTAAAACATTAAATAAAATTCCATTAAAGTAGTATTTTTCACTTAAAAATACATTTTAAGTCAATATGATTTTCCTGTTACTACAGGGGGGAAAAAAATCCAAGTATTTTTATTTGTATCTGGTTTACTGTTTACAGTCTAGTTACTTAGAATAATCAAACCATTCTAATCAACTCCTCCTCGTTAGAACAGGTTTACAGGTTTTTACCAACTGAAACTATCTTCTTAAAGGAAATAAAAATATTTCTTTTTGGAAAAAGCATTATCATATGTCTTTAAAGAAACTTAGTAAATATAAAAGAAAAGGTATGGTCAAAGCTTCTTTAGAACACTGATTTTTATTTAAAATACCCCTGTCCTTTGTGCTAACAAACAGCACAGTTCGGAAGTTAATGTAACTGAGATATGGAAGCACGAAAAGAAAAATTATAAATACAGACAGAAATAAGAAAAAACTACAGAAGATTCTCCATAAAAGCCAAAATAACTAGGTGCTCTTAAGCTAGGAGGGAAAAAGGAAAAATAACTGTGGTAAAGTTTCCTTAATTTCCTAAAAACCCTGCCTCCCAAACCTGGTGTGTACTGCACATGATGAGGAGACAGAAAAGTACCAGAGAGGAAGAGGAAGAGACGAGGGGAGGAAAGAAGGGAGACAACTTATAACCCTGCAGATATGAGTTTCTAATCAATAGGATTCTTGACAGGAATATAAATCCAACTTTCACTCTAAACAGTTATAGTTTGAAATTTTCACTGAAGTCCTTATTTTAGAAACCACAGGGTTATAGGCTTGTTGCTGAGACTGCACAACAGCTTATCTAACACCTGGCCAAAAAATCAATCTTTATCTAGAGCTATGGATAACAGCACTCACACTTTGAATCAAGCTCCAGGTCATTTAAGCAAAATATATTAAAGTAATAAATACAACCTAAGCATTTAGCTGATGTAGATAACTACTGCATATGTCTTTCGACAATATAATATGTATAAATGAATACTTTTTAACACGTTTTAAGCGTAAGGATCATTTTTAGAGAAAATAGTTTTGGGGTTTTTTAACATAATACAAATCTGATCAAGTTTCCATTTCTCATATGACATTAACAAATTAGATGGCAGCTCAGGACTAGATTCAGTGATTGAGCAACCTATTTTATTTTTTATTCATCTCCTAATTTTCTATGGGAAATAATTAAAATTTAAAAACCCCAGCATTCAACTTCCATACATGAACGGATCACTGTCCCAAACCAAGCAGCAACATAAAATGACAAATCCAAATCTGATGACATGTACTCTAAATCTGTGGTTATTGGCTTTTCTCAGAATATCCAGTGATTGAAACAATGAGTCTCTGGTACTGAAATTTTATCCTAGATAGTTTACCAATATGTTCCAATGCCTACAACTGGAACTGGTCTCTTTCTACATGTGTTGTCAAACTAGGTATTCTACATAGCCTTTTTTAGTTTTTTAGGTTGTTTCTTTTTTTTAAGAACAGAATTAGAAAAGGACTTCGGATTGCAAATTGAATTTTTTATGCTAATATTTGTGTTTATCAACCCAACAGATGTAAAGCTCAATCCCAAATGTGATCACAGCCAAAACCAACTTGAAAATGGATGCTCTGCAGAATTTATTTCATCCAAAAGAAACCATTTGGATTATCAAATGCTTTAACACCACAGCTTGCTTTGGATAATTTTTTGGGCTATTGAAGAATCTAGGAAGAGGAATGTATTACATGTGACAAAATCCTAGATTTTAAGTTTGAAAATGGAATTTTAAATTTACTCAGGAAAAGTCAAAATTCAAATCTGCATGTCCTCCATTTTGGAGAACTGCTGTAACTTTTGGCCAAGACAGGAAAATCCACCACAACAACCTTTTCTCCTCTATGTGGGATAAAAGAACCTTTTATGAGAGATGTAAACTCATGCCAGCAGACTGATACAGCTGAGCAGCACAACCAACTGTAGGAAGCAAAAGTTCCAAATCAGACAGAGAGAAAAAAAATGAAAAAAAAAAATAATAGATGAAACAGTTAAAAGCCAAAGGGAAAGCAATAACAAAATAGGTTTATGAAATACTGGAGAAGAGGTCTAGAAAGAGTGCCTTAGGTTGAATGGTACTTAGTAGAGAACTGGAGTTACAAGCAAAGAAAAAGTTTCCTGTAGTTGGACTGTTGAAATGTACAGAGGAGTGGATGTTTTTTTTCCCTGTTCTTTGTAAATATAAAGAATGGCATCAGCATATGTCTGGCAATCAAACTGCTCATTAACATCTGTAACTGATAAGTTATTGGATAACTGATAAGTGAACTGATAAGTGTTTGGAGACAGAAAGAGGAAAAAATAACTTTTCAGTGAAGACTTAATTCAGAGTTTCAAGATATTACCATTCTTCAGCTCTTATCATGATAAAAGAAAGGAAAAAAACATAATTTAGCCTTGGTTTCCTATTTCATACTGAGTCTTCAATTAGCTGGACAAAAGACCCCAGAGGAACCCCTAAAACAGTATAGCTGCCAGCACAGCTCTTGCTCATCAATACACACAGCCTCTGCATCAGATATTTTTGTTTCTTTACTATTTATCAACCAAAGCCTTAAAAGTAGGATTCAGCCCACTTCATTAAGTGTATCAAAGCTGATTCCACAAATCCAGTGAAAGAATACGCTGCATAGCAGGCAGAACACAACCTTCTGGCATCTCTTCCTGCTCAAGAGGAATAATCTGTATTTATGTCTTTTCTCTAGTTCCAAGAAACATTGCTAAGACAATTTTGGGGCCAGATGCTATTTAAAGTAACTACAATTATGAAAGGAACAAGCTTTTTATTGGATAATGCCATGTGAAGGATAGGATGAACTGAAACAAACATCCTTTAATGTAAGGTTGTTCATAATTCACTTTAATGTGTTATATCTCCTACTTGCCAAGTTGCTCTACTTCAGTAGTTCTTCATTCTTATTTTCTTGTGCTCCATTTGTTATGCTCTAAGTTGCAAGCTCTTCCTCTAAACAAACATAATAAACTAGAGCATTTCCGCTAGAAAACAAGATACTCTTTGGGTATTGTACTTTCCATGACAGGTCTACACATTCCTCTGTTCCATATTTAATGATACAAGAAAATGTCTAAAACACAGTGCACTTTAACAAGTGATTACACACTAAGCATGAATTGCAGTAACTCTGGGCTACGTTTAATTGTACTCACAGTTGACATTGGTCTCCTTTGATTCCTTTAGTTGTGCAGAAACATTTTCCTGTTTGCATGTGACAAATATTTGCATGTCCACTGCACGTGCAAGCTATAAAATAAATTTTTAAAAAGTTAGATTTATTCACCCATGTTTTACTTTATAACTAAAGGAATTTTCATGGATTTTAATACTTCACCATAAAGAAATTTTCCTACAAGCTGTATTTAAAAAAAATACTACTACTTCAATGTTAGGTTTCACTGGAGAGCATTTCCCTAGCACATAATTTAGTTTATTTTCTGTAGAGTTAAGAACTACACAAGTCATTGAGGGCTTCCCTCCACACCATAAATAATAGCAGTTTGAGTACAGCCATTAAAGTCTATCATCTCAATGTGCAACACAAAATTATTAACAATACATCTTTTCTATAAAAGGTGAAATCCTGACCAATTGCAAAAGTAATGCAAAATTCCATTAGTTTCAAATGTCAAATTAAAGAAAGCATTATTGCAGATGTTTGGTAAAAAGTCTGACATACTAGAAACTTGCTGTAGACGAAAGTGAACAAAAAGAAAGCTTTCAAACCATTTGAAAAAAGGCAGAGATAATACTACAATTATGGTCCAACACAATACTCTAGGAGCAAAAAACAGGCACCTTT
Source organism: Calypte anna (assembly GCF_003957555.1). Classification (NCBI taxonomy): domain Eukaryota; kingdom Metazoa; phylum Chordata; class Aves; order Apodiformes; family Trochilidae; genus Calypte; species Calypte anna. The sequence goes on along the minus strand of NC_044252.1, from coordinate 27,896,061 downwards.
AAAAGCTCCTCAAATTTGAAAGGAGGAAAAACCACTGAAACACCATCACCAGCCCACTTCTTTTCACACACAGTGGCTATTGTAAATCTCTCCACAGTGGTGTGCTCATTTTCATTCTTGTTGCCTTGTTGATTCTCACCTCAACATAAACCTTCAAGCTCCCTAATATCAAGCTTTCTTTTTGCTTTTCCTTCCCATTTTTATATAAATGACCACCTCGTTTAGGCAGTCCTGCTCACTACTAGCCAAGTGTACAAAGCTTAATAAACTCCCTCTGGTAAGTGTGTAAGTTCCCCCATCATACTGGAGTAATTACCTGCCAATACTCAAACTAAATTTTAAGCCTTCTTTAATAGAAAGTAAATATGAACCTACCTTAATTATGATATTATGCTTTCACTGAAATTTTAATTACAACTAAGATAAAAGATTTAATACATGGGCTCTTGCTTGGGCACAGATATGATACTAAGTGATAACCTGTACATAACAGAAGTCTACTTTCCACTTTATAATCCTAATATTGAATTTCTATCACAGGGACTGACTATGAATGTTCCAATTTTGCTGACAGATAAGGAATAACACAGAATGAATACTTCTGTGACAGTGTCCTATACCAGACACACTCTAACCTCTCTGTCACAGCCTAAGACCACTAAATTGAAAGATAAAGCATGAGAAGACCACATTTAAACATAAAATATTATTGACTGAATATTCAGAAACTCTGGTTTGTTCAGCTTTCAGAACCTGTCAAATATCCATCCCTTCTTACTAACAAGATACAGGAGATTCAAACTCTCTGCAAGAAACACATACCAGAAATTTCTCTGCAGCATATAGTGGTGCGTGCATGATGTTTTTCTCTCTGAAAACCACCTACAACTATCACAGAGTGCCAAATTTTGTAATTTTGTTAATACATGTTCACTGAAGCGCTGCTACTATATAATCAGTAAATCTCTCACATTTTTCCCTCTACATTTATGAAATTATTATTTACACACTTTAAGCTGAAAAAGTCGCTTTGCAGAAGTTCATCTTAATTGTGTAAGTCTTTGCTATGCTTTCAGTGAAAAAAGCAAAAAGAAATATATTCTTAACAGCTTATTCTACCTGTGGTTAATTGCTTTCAACAGTGATGCACCATTGCAAGACAGCACAGAAGTTACAAAGGAGCTAAAAGTCTGAATTTCAAATCATATTTCAAAAATATATTCATAAATACAGAAGCTATTGCCAACTAATATTAATTGATTACTCTCAATTATTTTTCACTTTATAGGAAGTAATGTGGAATTGGAACTTCCTTAACTTGAGCACTGTTTATTTAGTGAAAAAGGGGTGGGGTGTAAAAGGGATTATAAAGTAGAATTAACAGATGTTGCCATATGAGAATCTGTGGAAGGGCAAAACTGTTTCCTTTGGCAGGAACTTGCATACCCAGTCCATGGCATTAGTGATAAATCTAACTCTGGAGCATCATTTATCCCCAGGGACACATAAATCAAATAAAGCACATACACAGAGCAGATTAGTGTGCTATGTGCTCCCTCACAGGGCAATCCTACAGATGAACTCTCAAACCAGCCATGTATCTTCTTCCATTTAAACTCCATCATGTTCGGTCACTGCACTCTTTCTTTTGACTTTCCTGGACTTGTATGGAAGAATCATTAAATAATCTGATGGAATTTAATTATTTTTATTTATATGCACGTTTAAATTTGGACCTGTATATATTCACAGCACACATAAATGAAGGATACATTCCTAGTTTGGTCTCCACCAAAACCACCCACATGGCTGATCCACCTGACCTGCATTTTCATGACAAATAGGAAGCTTCTATACTGCTAAGATCAGCATGGTCAGAAAAGGAGAAAAAAGGCATCTCAGAACCTTGTAGTCCGGATTCCTTGTCAATGAAAAAGCCAGTTCTGACAAGCCCAGCAGTTAATTTTCTTCTTTGGAATGATTAAGAGAAGTTACTCTCATTGATCAAGTTTCTAGTAATCTGTCTTTTCCCTGTATACCTTCAAAAAGTACATCAGGAGGTAATGACTTCTGTATTATTTTAAAATCTTATCTTGACAAATATTATCTTGACATATTTTAATTCATCTAACAATTGTAAACTCTATGACAAAAAATGGATTACTAGACATCTGTGGACATCTGTGAGAAGTAACCCAAAATCCATATAAGCCATCCCCATTCTTAGTGAAGGTAATGTGATTATGTTACCAAACAAATACAACAGTAGAACAAGTCAATATTACAGGACATTTAGTGGAAAACAATTTCTATTTGTGCCACACTGCAGGTTTTTCCCACTGGGCTATTTCTGAATAATACAAAAGAAATTACAAGCTTTCAATATGAAGTATGTTTATTAATTAATCAACTGCAATCTGAAGCTGCATTTTATTTCAGAGCAATAGAACATTTTCATTCTTGCATTACCTCAATACTTCCATACTCTTTCCATTTTTTTCTTTAATATTTTCTATTTTTTCTCTGCTTAACCATTCCCAGTGAATGGTTTCTCTTCTGATATCACTGTAGATGAAAATTTTAAAATGTAGCTATAGGAGTATCTTTCACAGTCCAATGCTGGTAGAAATATGCCCAATCTCAGAATCAGTTTTAAAAGCATGAACAAGGCTTAAATTCCAGCAAAAAAGGACAGTTATCATATATAATGCTGATCTAAAGAAATGTTTACCATGATTTTTCTTGTAAGAACTTCCTAAAGCTGAAGGAAAAGGAATTAGCAGTTAAAATGAAAGCTATGCTTAATACTTCACATTTCAAAAGCTTCTCCTCCTCCCGTGGCCCCCCACCATGTATTTAATAAAAGGTTGAAGTTCGAGTAGAACTACATGGTGGTAAGCAGAGATTTCTGACTGGAAACCCCAGGCTCAGACTATTTAATGCTTGATGGTGGGAAGATAACATCATTGCTTTTGATTCTCTGGGCCTGTCTGCCCCGTTTTTATCAACATATCTGAGACACTGTCAAGGAAAATTTCTGACACCACATTTTTGTGTCCTAGTGTTCCTCTGCACCCTCATAATGTCTGTGGCTTGTCTATGGAGTTATCTGAGGCATCCCAATCAGCTTGTCAGCCTGTATGAACAGTTTTAATTTCTGCCACACTAAAGCACTTAAAGTTTCATCATCTGAAAAAAATGAAATTCAAAAAGTTGGAAAAAGCATACTGCTTTTGTTTATCCCATTTAGTCCTGATGTCCTTCAGTGTAGATTTTAGATAACCACTATTCCTTCACACATTTAGTTAGGTATAGTGTGAATCTTCTGAGTTGTCACATCTCTCACGTGACATTATGCTGACAGCACCATATTCACTATAGTGAATAAATAATGTCCAGTTCTTACTACAAATTATTTTATTTGGGGCACTGACAGTGGATGAAGCATGCCTACACAGATTTCCTGTGGTTAAGAGAAATTAAATATAAGCAGATAAAAAATACTTATCTTTTTATCTTGCATCTCTAGGAGAAAGATGGCAACAGAAAAATAAAGGTAACAATGACAAGACCAGCAGAGGCTTTAAAAATGTTATTTAAAATTATTCTGTATTTTTAAAGATATCTAGAAGTCAGCTCTGACAGAGTTAGCCCTATCTTCAACAAAACCACACCACCAACACAGCAAAGTAACCTCACCAATGCCATTATTCCTTTTGCTGAGTACTCCCATATGAAGAGCAGCAGAAGACTGCTAGAGAAGAGACAGGATTATCTACAGGGTACATCAGAGCCAGACTCTACCTCTGTACAGCATTCTCCAGCACCCACAGCAGCATAATTCTCAAACACTTTCAGAGGTTACAATGACACTAATCCTCTCTCAAATCTTCCCTGGCAGTCATCAATGCAGAGAACAGCTTGAAATCCTGCTTTAACTTCCCAGCAAGTTGAAAACATAATAACATTCCAACAGTCATTAAATTCTCTTCTCTGTTTCCTCCTAATTTAAGTATTCATACTCAGTTTTCAAAATTCAGAAATCAATCTCTGCAAACCAACTGTCATAATGAAACACACAATTTTCTTCTCTTACAAGTAAATTAATCCTAGGTGATGTATTTTCAATTAGATAATCACACCTCTAGGATACAAGAGGGATTGATAGTGTCTCATGGCTCCTTTTCCCCTTTGGGAAAGAAGTACATCTGTCACTCTCTACTTCATAATTCACACACTGCTAACAGTTTTTAATTTAAGGAGAAGCTTAAGACTCACAATAAATGCCAGCTTCTGCTGGATTTCAGAACCTTCTATTAGGCAAGATTTATCATTAGCCTTATACCTTCCAAAATTAATTGCAGCACAAGAAACACAGAAAAACTTTTTACCAATGCTCATATTTCCCTTATGGATACAAGAAAAGATGGGAATTAGAACTGTCACAATTCTGTGTGCGTAAAACTCAGGCATAGAGAGATATATTTTAATTCAAAATAAATTATAAAACTCTAATGGAGATTTCAGGAGTTGCAAACTCCTGCCCAAACATATGTACATTCTTTATATCAACTTACAAAATGTATAGAGATTTTGATAGGCTTATTTAAAAAAAAAATCATATAAAAGTTCTTCTTGCAAGTAAGATCAGAAGCTTTAGATTTAGTATTTTTGAACCATTCATTCACCCCCATCATGACTGAGAAACATGAATTAAGTACACAAAATTGTATAAACTTCCTCTAGGCTGAGCTTTAATTATTCTGATCACTTTTGTGTTCTTGGCAGAGATAAACCTTAGAAATTTAGCCCTCTGTAGATGCTGGAAATGACCCAGATGGATTGCCATGGTGTAAAGTTAACGTCTCAATAATATCAAGTATTCTAGCACAGATAACAAGGCAATTTCTGTATCAGATCTCACACTCATCCCCCTTCTGTGATTCTTTGGTTTGTATCATACTCCATGTCCATGAACCCTACTTCACAGGAAAGAAACCAAAACAGAAGATGGCCATGGGAATCGCTAAGGTGATAAAGAGAAAGGAGCATCTTTCCTATTAGGAGAGGCTGAGAGAGCTGGGATTCAGTCTGGAGAAGTCTCTGTGGGGTCTTACTAACATGTGTAAGTACCTGATGGGAGGGAACCAGTCTCTTAGCAACGCCCACTCCTAAGAACAAGAGATGAAGGCCACAGATTAAACAGGAAATTCTATCAGTACAGAAAACACTTTTTTACTGTTGAGGTGCTGCAACTCAGGATAGAAACTGAGGTCAGCCCCATCCTGCTGTATGCACTCACCTCCAACCTGGGTCTATACTGTGCACATACACTGTTTAAGGAGTTATTTTAAATACTTAGCTACCATGCAAACATTTTATCATTATTAAAATTCTGTATCTTAAGCAAGTTTTTTATGGTATAGTAGATTATTTATTCATTTAAATGATTTAGACCTATTTTTGTCATTTTGTTTTAATATATTAATTGAAATTATGATGTTGAAGCTTTAAAAAACAGCAAAAAAACCACCCTGGCAATACCTACTCTAATTTCAGGGAAACAGCAGTTCATGCTACTCTTTTGTACAACATGCAGATTCTAAGCAGAGCAGAAAGACTATATATAAACAGTATAATCCAGGAGAGTAAATTCTTGCTGCAAAACCACAACCCTATAGAATATACTAAATAATAAATCCACAGCATGATTGATTTGGAGGTGCTAGCTCAGCACATAAATCTTCTTGCTGATGCTGACAACAAAAGAATACCCATCACTATTTCCATGAAGTATGCATTTTAGACAATTGAATTTAAGAAAACACTTATTGCTCAGCCCCCATCTCCAACACAGAGCTGCAAGAGCAATTTTCCTCACAAACTGAGCTCACTACAAATGGTACTTTAACTTAATATGTTTGCTTACTTCAAAGATTACTAAACCAGTAGCTGCACACAGATAATTCCTTTAAGACAACTTGCTGATTTTTTCAAAAGGAAAATTGTAACAAAGCTATTAAATATTGGGGTGCACTACTTTAATTTTGGTAATGCAAACGGCAGACATTTTATACAAAAACCCACACACACAAAAAAATTCCTTACACCTCAAAACACATATTTTGTCTGAAAAACACGTTTGTGTTTTTAGAAAAGGAGATAAAAGCTCTCTCATGTGGCTTGGCTAAGTAAGAAATAGAAAGTATAAATGCATGCTAGATATAACATTTTAATGCTCAGTTTCACTGCAGATTTTGATGTATGTAATCCTTTAAGACTACACATATGAGATCTGCCCTTCTGAGACTATTTTCTACAATAGTATTATTACAAAGCTGTCTAATTACCTATTTTTCTAGAAATGCATGTTCAACTGGAAGCCCCTGATACCTGTTTAGCATTCAACAATTACTTTTATTGGAAACACATTCACTCAACCTTTGAGACACACAACGTAAAAGCAAAGAGATGTGCCCAGCAACACTTCTGCAGTATCATTAATTGAGTAGCACTAAAATTACGATAAAGAACTCTGGAAAAAAATTTAAAAGTGACACTAAAAAGGCCTGTTGTAAATGCACATCAAATGTAACTCATTTTACAGTGGCATGATTAACTTCCATATTAAAACACTCTTATTAAACTAATTAGCATTTGCATGACAAATTTTATTTTTATCCTTGGTTTACCTTTGGTCCCAAACCAGCTTATCTTCCATAATACAATAACACGAGAGAAAAGACAAAAACCATATCTTTATATATTCACAGAATCATGGAATTGTCACAGATGGAAAAGACTTATAAGATCACTGCATCCAACCATCAACATCTCTCCGATAAAAATAATAAAATAAAATCTAAAAATATCTATATCTGTATCACCACGCCAACCAGACCACATCCTGAAGTGCCTCATCTACACAGTTTGTAAATACTTCCAGGGATGGTGACTCCACCACCTCCCTGGGCAGCCCTTTCCAGCATCTAACTATTCTTTCAGTAAAAATGATCTTCTTCATATCTGGTCTAAACCTCCCCTGATGCAGCTTTAGGCCATTTCCTTGAGTCCCATCATTGTTTACTTGAGAGAAGAGGCCAGCACCCAGCTCCCTACAACTGCCTTGCAGGGAGCTTTAGAGAGGAATATTGTGCTAAGTGTAACAGGATGTACAGCACTAAGGACTGAGAGAAAGGAAACATAAAAGGAAGAGACATAGTTTTAGAGTATGGAACCTACATACGCAGGGATTCTGCAACCACCTAAATCATATATATATGAATTACATGTGTGTGTGTATATATATATATATACACATATATATTTATGTGGGTTACATGTGTAATATTTACATAGAAATTATGTATTAAGAGTATATGTAGATGATATATATATGAATATATATATAATGTATGTATCATTTAAAGCAAGGTCAGCTATTCCAAATAGTCACAAAAATTAGATAATCATTTTACCAGATCAATACTAGATATAAATTTGTTCTGGAAAAGGCAATTACACACAATCATCTTGATGCCGTTTTTGTAGAACTAGAGACTAAAAAAACCCTAGAGCTGCATATTTTTTTCCATATTTCTCTCAGACTGAAGCCTGCTCTCTGCTACCCCTTGACATTTTTTACTTGGTGGTTACAGAAATGCTCTTGTTAGTAAAGAGGCTCTCACATGAATCCATAAGAGAAAATTACAATTGATTAAGAAAAAGAAGTAATTTCAAATCTGCTAACAAACTTTTTTGTATGTTTAGTAAAAACTAAACAAGGGTGTTTGATGTGTCTTTTATGGGGTTTTTTGTAGAGCAAAAAAACCAACCTGATGATTCTGGATGCCTTCATCTTTGCCTGTCCAACATTAGGTGTACTTCAGAGGTCTTGTTCAGACACCAAAGGATTAGTATATTCTTTTTTTAAATTATGCCTTTTAAAATTTTCTTGGAAAAGATGGCATTTTCTCTACCAGCTATTTTGAAAAGTTTTGCCAAAAACTTCCTTTCATCAAAAGACTGCAATTTTTCTCTCCTCACTCACAAAAGAATGTGTAACTTCCTGAATTGTAACAGAAAAAAAATAAATCAAAGATTACTGTATAGCCGTATGAAAAGCAAAACAATTTAAAACCACTCAGTAGTTATTCATTGTGGCTTTAAATGTAAAAAATAAATAAATAAATATTCCACTCTAAGGTGAAAAACAACTGAAATCAACAACTGATTGCAACTATTTGTGTGTATTTGGTCATTCAGAGTAAAAGCCCAAAGAAGAGAAATGCCTTACACAATTTATCAGACAAAAATGCCACGAAATCTAAAGAAGTCAGCAAATCATTTCCCTGAGTTAGCCATTAGGAGATACAAAATAAGACTGATTTTTAAGGCATTAAACTGTGAGCAAAGCTATTTTTTCCTTAAATAACAAATGTGGTCTGCCATTGTAATGTATTACATTTACCACTCAGAAAATGAAGGCAGAATCAACTGCAATCAAACAGAAATGCCATTACAGGAGGTTTGGGGGGTTTTTTTGAGTATCTTCATTCTACCAGTTGAAAAATGAGCTGCATGATGCCTGAAAATGCTATTTTCTCAACAGCCTGTAGGGAGTTTCCAAGACTCCTAAAGGAAAGGGATGACCAGTTCAACACAAAATGACTGCTTCCTGACTCCTCTGTCCTCTGACACGTTCACAGGTGGGGATTCAAAAGGTAACCATGATCTCCTCTTACACTGAAAGGTTTCAAAATCCTTTTAGGTGGTAAAATTGCAGTCAGTGATGTAGGATATTATGCTGCATGTTACATGTCACACTGACCAGCTGTCAGGGGACATACTTGTGGGATTTTCTTGGGGAGAGATTACAGACAGAGATGCTGCAATTATTGACTGCAGATGTATCTGCATTTAAAACTACAAGAATAAAGAGGCTGTGAGTGGTTGCAGTAAAAAGAAAGAGGATAAGAACTTCTCAGCACCTAGAAACATCTAGGAGGGCTGGTTCATTTATTACAAACAAACAAAATGCCTACTGTTTAAAAAAAATTCTATTGTATTTGGAAAAAGAAGACTCTGGCTGTAGTCAAATGTTTACTTTAGGCTAAAGAAATACTGATTTAATAAAATGGCATCTTCAGACTGCCAACCCTCAGTTGGAGATCAGCATCTTCTCAGCTTAGACACAGAAGCTTCCTGAGCTCTTGACAACTTTTTCAACACAAGGTAAAAGATGTTTGCTTATAAGAGGCAGACAAAATCACTCTGTTCTAGACAGCTGAAAGTTTCCAATTCATTCACTGGCTGTTTCCTCAGGGAACATCTTTTGGAAAGGAACGACTACAGATTTCATCCAGACTGGTACATACTGGTAACAGATCAGACAGCACATCAGAAATACATTTTATTAATTCTCCTTACTCCAGAAAATAAAATTATAGCATGTAAACCTTTAAAAATAAAAATAAATAAAAAATAAAATAAAATAGAACAATGCACATCAACTAATTTTTCATTGCCAAAAATTGTTACACAATAACACACAGGAGGATTTGATCACCAGCATCTAATGAAAGCAATGGACTGGTCATTAATCCTTGTGAAAAGATAAAATAAGCACAAAGCTAAAGGCATACATATAAATCTAACTGCTGTATCTCCTCAGTACCTGTAAAAATAAGTGCTGACCAAATAAGGTATGCCTGAATTCTTAGTTCTGATGCTAAGATTACCACAAAATGCCTGCTACTTAAAAAGATTAAGATAGGATGAATTGTTGCTATTCTTTGTACTACTTCAGATATTTTTATTGCATCACAGACCTAAAAAAAGTCTAAGTTTACTAAATACACAGTATAGATTATATAAAATTTAAGGAATAGTTTTGCCTTCTTTTATTTCTCTCTTTTAAAAAGCTGTTTTGTTCTTACTCCACTTGCATAACTCAATCAACTTCATTGAATGGTGAAGTTACATTTATGCAAAGAAACATTCCACAGCAATCAGTCTTAAGGAACTATTACTTTGCAAGACAGTAGGCCAAAAAAGTATGCAAGAAAATATAAAGAAACCTCAGATACTTTATTTTACTATTTTACTCATCTCTGAGACTAGTAAAAGGAATTTTGATGGTCAGACACCACAACACTGGCTTGGATTTAACCTACCACACCTTCTGATTATGGTATTAATAAAAAATAAATAAATAAATAAATAAAATAAAAAAAAATAAGAAAAAGAAAAGAAAGAAAAGAAAAGAAAAGAAAAGAAAAGAAAAGAAAAGAAAAGAAAAGAAAAGAAAAGAAAAGAAAAGAAAAAAGGTATAATTTCTAGGTCATTTCACCTGGGACAGCTAACCCAAATTGACTAGAAAGATAATATGTAGCATCATGCTCAGTGATAAAAATTAGGGAGGAGAAGGCTGTCTAGGAGACAGCCATCACTCAGAGACTGGATGGGCATTGGTCCACTTGTGGGAAGGTGGCAACTGCTTTCACCTGGATTGATTCCCCTCTCCCCCCTTTTTCATTTACTTTTTAAACTGTCTTTCTCTAAACCCACAAGTTTTCTCACTTTTGTTCTCTCTATTCTCTCTCTATCCCACTGGGAGCAGGAGGTTGTGGAGCAGGGAATGAGGTGGTGCCTGAGTGATGCTTGGCTTCTGGCTGGGCTGAACCCACCCACTGTCAGTTGGCAGCTCTGCACAAACACCAACTTTTTCAAAAGCAATCCTAAGATGATGCTTAAAGCAGAGAATCAAGCATTAGCTTAAAAAAAGTTGTGCTTATAAAAGTCTGCTGCATGCAATCAAGGACAATCATCAGAAAGATTAAATATGCCAGACATCCTATCAAAAACTTATTAAACCCGACAGCCACCCAAATATTCTCTCTCTGGAGGTTAATCATGAAGAATGCTACATTCAACAGTTTCTTCTTTTTTTCATCCATAAAATTATTGACATCTAAACACAGCTTGACAATGACATTTTCACTGAAGTGTAACTCAGCTCCTTCAGTTAAGATTATTCCAAGTGTAAGGAGGTTGCAGAATACAAACGTAGCTATAAAAAAAGGTCCTAGTGTGTTTGGGTTTATTTTGGGGGGGTTGTTTTTTGGTTTTGTGCTTTTTCTTTTAATTCACAATTATTGATGGTAGGAATAATTCTTTTTAATACAGGTTAAATTTACTAGAAAGCAAAAAGAAAATTATATGTACTCACAACAATGAATAGGAGACTGAAAAGTTTGCTTAGCACATTTTCCTTGGCATTCAAAAAATAACTGGATAACTGGAGCAGTTCTGTTAAAAGTTGTCTTCTTCCAAGTTCCTTGACTAAGCTTTTCTTATGGCAATCCACTATTCTTCTACTTTAATAGCACAGGACACACTTGGAATACATTCTGATAGCAGTGAATTTAATTTAAGTTCATAACTAAGGCCAAATACAGGCATTTTATTCACTCAGTATTCACACTATCATGAACACTGTTCAATAAACAGCATTCACTAAAGGAAGGAAAATAAATTTTCAAATCAGCTTTGGGGAAAAAATGTCTTCTCAGATAAAGAGTTCTTACACTAACTATTCTAACAATCTCTCTGCAAAAAGCAATATGCAGCTTCTCTTGAATACCTTATTGTGCTATGATCTCTTTTCTTTATATTTTGCATGTTTCAAGAAGCCCTCTACCTACTACTAAAAACAACTTCCAGTATGCTAATAAACCCACTGTATTGAGTAGGTTTATTCTATAGTAAGGTATTCCATAAAAACGAGCAATTGGTATCATTATCTCTATTCAACATTTAAGAAAACAAAACTAAAAATCAACAACACTACTGCAAAATGGGATTTCTTTATAGCCCCGTCACTTGTCAAAACCTGTGGTTTTGTTTGTAAAGGATAAACAAAACTGTGTGTTCTGTTGGAATTTAGCACCACGTGAACTTTTCTTTTTTGGAATAATGTTAAATTATTACTATGAACTTGGGACCCACTGTTCTTAGAAACAAAGTTACAAGATAATCAGTAGAAGTGGATTTTTTTTTTTAATTGAGTTCCATATTCTAGTACCTGAAGAGAGTATAAAGAATACTGGATTCTTCTTTTTCACTGTACTCCAACATTTATTCATTTTTATGTATCTTTATTTACAAAGATTTCTGTTGTCTCTTTCATAAGCCTCCAAACCATTGAATACCTATTGCTTATGTGAATAAACACAAAATGCCTGGACTAAAAGACACTTTTGTTTTTTAACTACACACTTAGTCATTGTGAAAAGAAGGCTTCTAGACTGTAATATTTAACCCAATATAACTTTTCCTCTATATTTTTTGACATCTAATGATAGAATGACCAGACTCACAATCTTTAATGCATTGTTGATTTCCATAAATACAATTCTCTACATACTAGACATTATAAAGGCTTCACAGAAAAACTGTATAAAAACTCTTATCCCAAATTGCTGCACCATTTTCTCAGAAAGTCAAAACTCCCATCGATTCCCATTCATTCCTAATCCTACTTTAGGACAACGTGGAAGAAAAAGCTTTTGCTGCTGTTTATACTGCAAGTCAAGAATACTGTATTCCTTTATGGTTTCCCCATTCCTGGGGATAAAAGCTCTCTGTCCTCATTCACAGTTCTACCTCACAAAGCACTCACGGTTCCAAATAGAAGATTTTGGACCAGAAACCTTTTCAAAACAGAATTCCCCTGTAGAAGATAGGAGACCAAATTTACAGCTTTCTACAACAATAGCAGAATTCACCTACTTCTCTTTGCTTTTCACCTCTATGGACAATGCTGGACAACAGCACTGAAGCTCCAGGCATTGTGGCACAGGCACAGTCAAGGTGAAATGCACAGAAACAAACATTTTGAAGGTCAAATATTGCACGCAGAGGTGGAAATTGCCTTCCAGGTAGCAGAGTTGACCCCCACCAGAACTTTCTAGGTCTCAGTATTCTGCCTGTGTTAAATGCAGTGACAAACCCTGATGAGCTGAGCAACCTGATTTAGTTGAGGGTGTCCCTGCTTTCTGCAAGGGGGTTGGACTGGATGATCTTTATAGTTCTCTTCCAACCAAAATTATTTTATGATTCTGTGCACGACACCAGAGGAAGAGGTTGACATTGACCAAGTGCTAAAAACCCCAAGTGATAGAAAGCTACAAAGTCCTCTTTTCCAAATACTATCCATTAAGTATCTTGGCTTGTATTGTTATCTTGTCAATTAGTATCTTTTTCCTCTGTGCAAAACCCACTGGGAGCAGCAGGCAGGGTTGAGAGAGAAGATGATACATAGCAGAAAGCCTGAAGCAGGAGTAGGAATTAGGAGATGTTTCAGAAAAGAAGATGCCTATGTCCACTTCTGCTCTATGTCCACAGAGCAGAATCTACACAAACTTTTTTTGCAGGAGAGGGGGGCAAACAGACTTTCCTGAGATCTAGTGTGGATTGCATGGAGTCTGATTCAGCGTGGACACAGCAAAAAGTTGTTGGACTGTAAAGAAAACTGGGAAAGATGGACACTCACCTTGAAATTTGGTAGCAGAAGACATATCTGATTCCACTTGTGTTTCTTTAGAATATCTCCCCTAGTTTGAAATAATCATGGGGTTTCTAATGTGTGCTGCCTACAAAACATGTATCCTAATGAACATGTGCTCCTTGTAAATGAAAGGGATTTTTTTTTCCCATACTGATTGCCCTTTGTGTACTACAGAAACAGAATGATTACAAACTAAATGAAAGGGGAAGCTATTGCCTTTAGTAATGAAAACATCCAACTGTATGATAGCAGAGAAGGGGACAGGCCTGTTAGTGCAATGGAAAAGTTATAGACTTGCTTAAAAAATTGCCCTGACACAGCCTGTGGTAGGAAGCTTCTACAGAAGAGTCAGTGCCTTGAGCACCATGGCTTAAAGGCTGTTCAGAGAGTGAACTTTGTGCTGGTACTCACAATTTTACTCCTACTGCAAGAGCAATAGGAAGGGCCACAATTTCAATTCTGTCAAAACTGAAGACTGTTTAGGATGTTATCACTTTATGAAAAAAATGGCAATACAGAAAAGTGCCTACATTATCTCATTATTAAATGTATTATACAGCAATAGTATGTGTCAGAAGTTACTGTAAAGAATTCTCTCCTGGCAACTCATGCATTTTAAGAATAATTTTTTTTAAATACCTTGTATAAAGGAAATGACAAGATGATAAGCAGCTAAAGTAATATTTTTTTTTTAGTATTGACAACTAAGTAGATGATTAATAAGTTTTAAAATAATGTTAAAAATATTGCCAAGATAATGCAAAATTATTCTAAGCAATCTCCCATGCTATCTTCTCCTGGTGTACCTCTGCCTGTAGTATACATCTTAATTTGTTTTTTCTAAAATTTCTACAAAGCACCTCTGTGTTCCCCAGCCATACAGCCCATAACAGAGCAAGGCCTTGATGCAAACATAACACTAAGGAAAACAACCAAGACAGCAAAACCACATCTGTTTCCATCTACAGTTACAGCTGTTTTATTTCCAAAACATATCAATATTTAACAATTAATGGTACCTCAATTCGGACTTAAAAAAAATTTATCAAAGTAATTTGGAATATTCTCCAGTCCTTCAACATTTCATCTTACAAGGCTTCCCAGGATTCCTACATCTGGATAGCTTCACCTGCTTGGAATCCACAAGAGCTGACCTGTGCATGTCTGCCATCTAAGCTTCACCACAGTGTAGAGCATGGGTGTGTTTTATTCTGTCAGATCACTAGGTTTGATTCCTTAAATATTTTTCCACAGAGTGACAGTGCACTCACTTCTAACATAAAAATAAACTGGAGAAAGGGCCAGTGCTGGAGCAAACCAACATTAGATGGAAAGATTTTTCATGCTGTAATGACAAAAATGCTCTAGGTTCCAAAATACAATGTAAGACTTAGGAATATCTACATTATGCACTCCTGGTATGGCAAATATCCATGGCAATTTTGCTAAACGTGGATAATTTTCTTATAGAATTGGAATACTTCATCTTTGCTTAACACCTCCCTGCATTCTGGATCTCAGACTCAAAGAATATTTGGAAAATGATGATTGGAGAAGAGTATGTGGAATCAGCTATTCTCCCTTTTCCAAAGCTGGAGAAGTTTGAAAATCTTTGAAACACAGCATTGGTGATACTGCTGATTTAGGCATTCTATTGAAAGTTTAGCTAGCAGAAAGTTACCTCTGTATTCCACCTTCATCTTTCTTGTTCCAATCTCATCCCATTACTTCTTCCTCAATCAAAATAGAGGTTTGGGGGAAGGCACTTCATAATTATTCACTCTTTTTAGCTTACTTTCACATACCTGAAGCCTGTTATTATGCCTGTTAGCATAGCAGGATGCAAAATTTGTCTTTAGATTTGTTTTAAAGCTATTGAAATGTTGGCAATTGCCAATTTGCAGAGAGCAAAACTCCAGAAAATTTGCACTTCTTTAATCACAACTATTCAAAACCTTTTGAAACCTAAATTCTATCTTTTTCCTATAACAACTCTTACTCATCCTAGAGTAATTTGATAGCATAAGACTATGTAATAACACTATGGATGCATAATGCCACAAAGGCATCATTATTCTTGGAGTAGAATAAAGAAAAAAGTTTTTTTGCAGAGTTTTCCATCCCTGGATAAAACTTAGAACAGAACTAATCACCCAGGGTTGGGTAGTCAGCTTCTTTCAGAGCTTTTCAAATGACCTCGATTTGGGATTTGGAAAAGGATTTGCTTTGCACAGTTAAGGAAAAGCAAGTTTTCCAAGGGCTGAAAGACCTGCTATGCACCTCCTCCTTCCTTTCAAGATCATTGGGGATTTAAGGAACCACAAAAGGTAAACCAGCCTATAAAAGAAAAGAAATTTTTTCTTGCAAATCTTTTTAATCTGTATCACTGACAGTCAAACTTATTTGGGAGGTCAGATTTAAGGTGTAAGTAACTACATCACAGCAGCAGAATACATATTACATGTACTGAACACACGAGTGCTTTTATCAGGACAGTAGGTAAAAAAAATATTTTATACCATGTATGTCAAGTTAGTAACTCTCAGTGTTTCTCCCAGTGCAGTCAACTTTCTCTATCAACTGTAGAGATTCAAGAGATGTAGTACCACCTCTTTTCCCAGTTTCAACTGCTTTCCATTTCATAACCAAGTTACTCCCTTGTAACTATAGCAACTTGTTGTGTGAAGAGCACTATAGCATTACAGATGTAGTCATTATCTTGTCATTCCTTTAAAGTTTTCAATCTGGATCTTCAAAGAAATCGCTCAGCAGCTCTGAGGAAAAAATGTACCCCCTACGTGTTCAGGCAGTCTCAATCCTCATACAGAAGGATGAGCTTTATTCGGAAAGATGTGTTGGTAAGGCCCAGCCAAAATCTCAGCTGGCATCAGCAAAGGGACACAAGAAAGAACTCTGAGCAGGCTTTTTTCAGTTCCTCTTTTTTTTCTTCCTCAGTTGGCTACTTCATACCATACTTCCTGTCTTGTTTTCCAATGTTTTCAGTCACAGTTAAGATAAGCTTCTGATAAGCCTTTTCTTCCAGTCTTTTTTTTCCTCATGCTTTTACTTTAATCTTGGTCTTAATTTGCATCTACATATTTTATTTTTTTTTATCCTGTATTCCCAGAAGCATTTACCAGAATGAAGGAGAAAATAAAAATAAAAACTAAAACCATCTCCTTTATATTTGCACATTCCCTGACCTCACCTCTGGTTCCAAAATCCTCTTAAATCCAAGTAAAATTCATTTGACTTATCTATGGATCACTGGTATTCTTTCCTGCAGAAAGCTCTGGCCCACAGTTTGGGCACCTCTATCAGAGGAATAAAAATCACGATACTGAAGAAAATCTAACAGTTCCTAATTACTACATTCATCAAAATGTCTTAAAAACATAAACAGATTTATGGGCTCTATAATACAAAGTATAATGTAGCAATGCAGATAAAGCCTCAGAATAATTAACTTTTTTTTTTTTTTTTTTTTAAGTATTCTTTAGTCTGAATAGCTCCTGTTAAAATCATGTCTACCAACGAAAATATGTACTCTTACAGACTAGGGCTGAAAAAACAAATTATAAAATTTATAATTTTACTGGGTTTATAAATTGATTTTAGTCATTACTGTACTACATATAATTCACTAAAGGTGATGGAATGCTCATTTGGTTGATAGCTAATGTACCCCTGAAGACTAAAAGTTATATTAATACATCATTTTGCCATACAGGTGCTGTAGACAGCAAAAGAACATTTTGTCAACTTCAGGAAATAAGAGAACTATTAAGAATTATTTAAAGCATCATAAAGCACCAGCAAAATGTACAATTGTCAATAGGGCTAGACATTAATCTTTCCATCCCCTTGAACACATTTTCTAGTGGCTGTGCTTGAATTTAGCAGATATGCAGCTTCATGCATGTTGCTTCTCCTTTCTCTATCTGGGAGAGCATCTTTGTATCACCATCTTGTTCTTAGAACATCCAGACCAAACAACAGCAAAATTATATTCTAAATGGGAAGTTTCTCTTAAAAATATTAATCTGATATTCAACCCTTTTAATTCAGCTGATCAGCTCATCTGTATTATCAAATAAACATTAAACCTTTAAAGAAAAGTTAGTTTCATTTTACATTGAGAAAGTTAAATTCACATTACATAAAATGTAATTTCAAGTACTTTTTTTCCTCCCAGCAGAACAACTTACCTGTACACTGTCCTCCATTTGTGGGATCCCCATAATACCCTGGCATGCAGGTTTCACACTGCTTTCCTGTTGTCAGGTTTTTACATTGATCACAGACATTACTGTTGATGCAGGTGCTGTGGCCATTACACTGGCAAGCTGGAATACAACATTTTAAAAGCCATTACTAAATTGCTCTTGGGAAGAAAATCATTCCTGAGTGATTAGAAAATTGCAGCAGAATATAATTCTGAGAAGTTTAATCCTGAGTAATGATTGGCATATATGTTTGTACTTTGACACAGAGCCTAACCAAGCCTATATTATAATGTAGTGGAAAATACTTTATTCTGATATTCTCTAACTAGCGACCATTGATTTATAATGTTTCTATTCTTTCTAATGTTTACTTCTGTATTTCTTAATTTTTGTGTCATTTAAAGGCTAAATAAGAGAAACTGTAAAATTTAAGAATTGTGAAATTTAATTTTTTGTGAATTTTATTTTGCTGCTAATCACAATACCTAGTCAAAATAAAACAGCTCTTGTTCTTACATTTTTAAAGCAAAAAAAGGAATATTATATATCTATATAAAATAAGAACTGATATAATCTACTATTGACATGGCACTCCATTTAAAAATGGTAATATGGATTTGATGATTTTCCTAAAAACATGTGTCTGGGAACACTGAGCCACTTCTGCAAAAAGAATTGTACAATTCAACAAGTTTGTGATACAGATGAGTGCAATCAAACTGGAGACTGATATTTAATTTGTATTAAATAATTAAAATAATATTTGAAATGAGATACTGTAATGATCATTTAGTTAGTTAAATTTTAGAGAGCAAACAAATATAGCTGCAGATACCCATAGAAGTTTTTATCCTAGCTCCAATTTCCAAATTTATCAGCAGTAGGAACACTTGCCAGAAAACTAACTTTAGCAAAATTGCACTAAATTTTCTTAAAAAAAAAAAAAAAAAAAAAAGAAAAAAACACACACAAAATAACAAAAACAAACAAACAAAACAAAACAAAAAAACCAAAAAAAAAACGTTTTCAAGCTGTCGTTTAAACTGTATTGTTTACTTAAAATGACCACTGGAGGTCGGTCAAACTCCCTGGTGTGGTTGCAGTTTGCCTGCACTGGTACCATGACACAGCTTCCAGAATTTCAGTATTTCCACACAGGAAGCTTCAACCGTTCAGCTTCCACTCTCTTAATTAAAGCACTTGATATCTCACTTACTTTTCCATGAACTTAAAAATTAAGTTACTCTAATCAGATTTGTATGGCTTAAATTTAGATTTCAGAGACTCTTCTTAAGATTATAAAGCATACATTCTATTTACTCAAGACAGCTAAAAGGTAGGTGAGAGGCACAGCTCAGGTATTTGGCAGCCCCATTCTCCCAGACTTCTCCATGAACAGTGGGGATGAAGGATGTTCCTGCTCCTGACCATCAACAGCTGCCTACAGGTAATTTCTCCCCAGCTGCACTCTTTCATTGATGGATGTAGAAGCCAGAAGAAAGCAAGAGTGGAAGCAAATCCATACAGCTGGATTTGGAAAAGTAACAGGATATGAAGGGAAAAAGCATTTCCAAATATATTGGCAATTTTGTTTAAAGTATTTGCATTAAATTTCACACATGAACCAGGATGACAGGGAGCCCATTTCTGTTCAGTAGATAGAGTCGAACAAACTATACATTTAGGAAATATTTCAAAAAAGCAAATCTCTCATGCAAATGTTCTTTGTATTACTCAAAATAATATGTTAATTTGGCACACTTAAACAGAGAACAGTTCTTATTTTGCATGTAGTAAAGAAAGGAAGCAGGACTTACCTGGACACTGTATAAAAGACCACTCATAATTTTTCTCTTTGGGACAAAGACCAGCATCAAGCACCATTTCATTAGAGTGCATGCCAGCAGGCTTCATTGGGCCTCTTGATGATCCTTCCAAACATTGCCCTTTTCCAGTGTTACTGGGATCATTACACCATCCACACCCAGGCTGCTCCAAACACTGTCCACAGGTCCGCAGTCCAGAGCAGTTTTGAGCTTTATTATGTGGAATATAACATTAATTAAAGGAAATTTTTATTTGGGGTTGGGGGGGAGGGGTTGCTTTGATTTTTTGTTTTGGGGTTGTTTTTTCTTAAGATGCTAGGATTTTACAACAGATGATGAAGAAAAGACAATACTTGAACAATTGCACTAAGCAGAAAAATTTCATTTCTAATTAAATTTAAAACAGAATAAAGCTAGCCACTCTGATCCCAGCAACTCTTAACATTATTTGAAAGTAATAAATAGCAGAGAAAAAGTTACATGCAGAAAGTTACAGAGAAAGATACATGCAGATCAAGAAAAAGACGTAGCTAAGAATCTAAATGAGCTCTCACAGTACTTTAACAGTGCAGAAAGCTGGAGCATGATCTCTTGTGTCACTAGATTTGGAAGAATCCAAATAGGAAGAAATTTTTCAAAGTTTCCCAAATATGGAAAAAGAGAGGGGGAAAAAATATGAACTATTTGCAGTTTTTTTTATATAAAGCTAGGAGAAAACAGCTGCATCATCTTCACAGAAAGCAGAACCAAAAGTGAAAAACCTCAGATATCCTCTGTAGTGGCATTCAGCTGAAAAGCTGAAGAGATCTACCTGAAAAGTTATTCTTTATAGAAGAAGGAGATATTCTAGCAGATTTTTTTTTTTCTTTTCAGTTCTAGAGGTGGTCCAAGATTTTTCAACTGTCAGCTATCCAATCAAAAGTCATAATGGATGGAAGATGTGGGGAAGAATGAAATGCAACTATTTGTAAAGCAGCTATTAAAATGACAAAATGTCACCAATGAAACACTGTTCTTCATTTTAATTCTAAGTTTTGAATACAAATGTGAAGTTCTCAGTTAGTTTGGAGGGTTTGGATATTTTTTTCAATATAAAATATACATGCCTGTGAGAATTCTGTTTTGTTTTGTTCTTCACCCAGAGAAGAACATTCAAAAACTCAGAAATCAGTCATTCATAATGAAAATATAAAAAACAGGATTTTTTACTCCTAAAGTTATAGTTACAAACCACTCTTCATCTAAGTAGAAACACTACTGGTTGGTAAGGGAATTCTCTTAACACTTCATTACCTCAGCAGCAGTGCTGATGTATTTACCTAATAAAATTTTCAAGTCATTTAGACTGAAACAATGTGTGATCCATGTTACATTTGGACATTCATTTTCATGTTTAAATGGAAAGCATCTAAGGCTTTAAACTCCGAAAACAAAGCACCCAACTGTTTACAGACACAAAAATCTTGTTTTTCTTTAATTTGTTGAACGGGGCATCCATTTTCATACAAAATTGCCTTTCTTTCTTGTCAGGACACAGGATATTTAACACAATGAGTGTTGATTCAGATACTCACGGGAGCACGTGGCAGTTTGCCATTCCAGGCACTGGCCATAAGGGAAGGAGATGATGTAGGCATTGGAGTCCACACAGCGTTTTGTGCTGCTGCACCACATGCATTCCATCCCATTGCTTGTGCAGTTGGAGCACGTTGTTCTCAGGGAGCAAGGCTTTTTGCAGGGTCTGGCATTCTGGTTGGGACTAACTGGAAAAGAACACCAAACATTTACAGTTTTGAGCCAAACTGCAACTTCCTTTCTTCAACCACGTCTTTCATTAGAAAAATCCTTGTTAAAATATAAGTGGTTGCTTCTTTAATCAGCTATAAATAATTTAGTCCCAACTTCCGGGGCAGTATATAAATGCTATAATATTCCATAAAAATTAAGTAACACTCAGCATGAGTCAGATCAGAACTCTAAAAGGGTCTATTTAAAATTTTTCACAGCTATTCTTTCTATATACTGAAATTGTAAATTTAATATTCATTGCCTGGTAATGCCAGCTTAGTTACTCACATACACGACATAGAATAAGTCTTAAACTTCTATAGTAAGTACAGTAGAGTTCTGGGTCTATTACTGTCATAAGTTTAATAGTGTATAAACAACAAACAATCTTCTCATCACTTATTCCCTAAAATTCTGCCTTACAGTTTATTTATGAAAGTCACTGGAATGCAAAGGGAAAACAACAAAAGAAACATTGTTCAGTGCAAAACAGATTTGGTTGGGTTTTTTTTTCAGTTGGCTTTTCTTTTGTTTTCTCTACTAGAGACCACATTTTACTAGATTAGTGGTGTATTCCACATGAAAAAGTTGTAGCACACAAAAAGATCCTCTCTGCCTTGGATTTCAAGTAAAACTTTAAAATGTACAAGACTGAGAGTATAGTAATTCTTAGGCAGGAGCACAAAAACATAGATAGCACTATATTTTTGATGCAAAGGCAACTCATGAAACAT
This sequence comes from Calypte anna, assembly GCF_003957555.1. Lineage (NCBI taxonomy): Eukaryota > Metazoa > Chordata > Aves > Apodiformes > Trochilidae > Calypte > Calypte anna. The sequence continues at coordinate 27,873,917 of NC_044252.1, read as the reverse complement.
TGGTATTAAGCCCTCCCATGCAATGCTATGGTTTTGTGTATTATTGGCTCATATTCAATACAACCCAAGTTTTCCAGCCATAATGGAAATGTTGTAAATAGTAAAAAAATACAAAGGACAAGATATCAAAAAACAGCTGAATTACAGAAGTATTCTCAGAAAGCTGAAGCACTATAACTTCTACAGCTTTGAAGTACCTCAAGATAAAAAAAAAAGCAAACTAAACCAAGATACCAATAACAGATGGGTGTAATGTTGATTTAATTGTAAAGTACTGCACCTTAATAATGCCATCGTGTTCCTCCTAAAGTATCCTTACATTTCAAGATGTTTCTTCTATTGTGACTGTATCTTTTATCATTCTGAGAAACATCTGATAAATAATTAACTGTGAAAGATGATATTTTTAGGAAATGTAGATGGCAGTAGCAACGTGTACAATATAAACTTTACAAACACATTACTATTTGAAATTGCTTATAAGAAAATAAAGGATTGATGACAATTCAGTCATGCAAGTTAAAAACTCTGATAATTACACAGCAAAGCCATCAGGCAGTGCTTTTGCCACACCAACAATGCAGCTATTTTCCAGACAATGCACAAAACAAATCTGAAAGGGAAATCTAAAGAACCTTATGTGCTCAACCTGACAGCTCTGAAGAGAAACTTAGGACTACTGAAGTATGAAAATCCTAGGCTGAACTGTCAATGACTATTTGCCACATTAATCTTTACACAAACATGTAAAAGATGGAAACAAAAATCTGGGGTCTGTCAGTCTTTTAGGTCATTAAAATGTTCACTGATGCTCAGCAGCATTCAGAAAGAAAACATCCTTGCTGAACACAACAGACATTTTCATGCTACAATCACTGTTGTGATTACTCCTCATTTAGAGGCAACTTACAAGACTTCGGGTGAAATGCAAACTAAACCATGTAAAGTAATGGACCAAAAAAAAAAAAAAAAAAAAAAAAAAGGGTTTTTGGTTGGTTGGTTGGTTTGGTTTTGTTTTTTTTTTTAATGATTTAATCCAAATTGTCAAAAAAATCCTGTTAGCCAAGTGAAAACCCAAACATGATGGGGTTAATGATGAGAGTGACAGTAACTTGATCAGAAGGATTGCTTACCAACAGGTTTTTCACACACAAGCCCATCTGCCATTGCAGTGCAAGGATTTGCCTTCAGCCCTGCCACCTCTGCTCTTTCCAGATATGCACAGAAGCCAGAGTCATTTGGCTCTCCAGGAAGCCACTGCAGAGTTGTGTTTGTGAAAGGAGACATGTCATCCCAGCCCCAGTAGGAGATGTTGATCTTGCGTAAACCTACCCAAGGTGAAATTTTCTATGAATCAAACAAAGGAGACCATTGGTTAAAATACTGCTCTTTTTTTTTTCTTTTTTTTTTTCTTTTTGTTATTGTTGTTGTTGTTGTTAAAGCATTTCAAATAGCTCAGCAGCAAAAACTTTACATTTTGAGAGAATTCACTGTGTTTTTTCTCACTTTATCATCTCATTGGTTATAGTCCACATAGTTTTTATCTAACTGATTGTTTGACCTCACTGAAACCTTCCCCCCTCAAATAACCAAAAATAAATCCACCCAATACACACTAAAAATCTCTGTTTGTTCTGTTCAAAGTCAATTCTGCTTGCTATTATTTGATACAGTCAGTGACCAGGCCAAAGGTTGTAATTAAATGGTTGAAGGGGACTTTCCAGCATACTATGCTGATTACAAGGCCAGTGTGGACAATGGAAAACACAAGTTAACAGCACTTCACACTAATCAAAGTTCAGGAAAAAAAGCAGGGTAAATATTCCAGCCTCCAAAAGCTTTATTGCTGATACTGATCATCATCTTCAGGCAACTCAGAGGCAGATGATGAAAGTGGCACATCCACAACTCCCATGCCATTAAATACACACGGAATACACTTTTATTATTGATTTATAAGCTTTAAAAAAAAGATAGTCCAGAAAACAAAAAGCATTAATTCTCAAAAAATATTTTATATACCTCTAAAATTACATCACACAAGTTCTACTCATTTCTACACTTTTATCTTTATACAATTATCAGAAGTAAAATGAAATTTTGAGAAATAAATGTCTTTGCCTGTTCCAGGATAAACCTACATATATTTCTTGTTTCAGCCACTCTAAAAATCTCAAGATACCAGAAAAAAAAAAATACATTTCCTTTTGTAATCTCTGTATAGGCAGTTTCCACTAACCCCAGTTTGAACACAAGAACAGTGAGGTACAGAGGGACTATGGGCTGTGACAGGCATGTGGTAGTAGGTAAATCCCAGAGAGGCAAACACCACAGCTGTCTGCACCAGGCAACAAACACAGTGAGCTACAAAGCAGAGATATTGATGTGATTGTGAAATACATTCTCAACTGATTTAATTTACAAGCCAAGGTACATAAAACACTATAATATACCTAAAGGAAACCTGCCAGCCTTCAAGATCTATCTGGTAATTCACAAGTGAACCAAGAGTCTCTGATATCATCTCTCAGAGAGATCTTTCATCTTTGATCTCACACCTTTTTTTTGCCACTCAGGTTTAACCCACGGCTCAAAAATCTTTCAGAGCTCTTAGAACTACATCCAACTGGAGCATTCCTCTTTCTCCTCTCATTACACCCAACCAAAATATGAAGGATTTGTAATTTTGCTTCAGAAATACCAGTGATGAGTACTTTTTAAAAAATTACTAGGCAGATAATCAGTATTCCTGACTTCCCTAAAATGTACTTCCTCTCCTTCTGTCCTATCAGTTGGGAGCACGATCAAACAAAAATTGCTATAGCAGGACCTACAGATGCAAGAACAGCCTTAAGAAAAGCAGAAAATTACAAAGAAATGTTCCTTTCAATAAGCAATGATGAACTCTTTGAGACTCTTGGACAGTAATGAGAACATCCAGCAAAAATGGCACTGCCCACTCCCTGAGTCTGGCTTTTGTATTTACCTTGTAACTTCATTGCAACCTCAATTATCAACTTTCCAGGTGTTTGTGAGAGCTCCCATCTTCTTGACACTAGAAAGAACATTATGCAAGCAGTAAAAGTAGAACTTGGGCATCTGGAAAGTGGTAGAAAAAACTTGTTCTTATTTAGTTGCCTAAGTTGCTGTATATGTACATGGTCCACATGCATCAGAAAACTTTAGATATTTATGCACATCTCTAGACATCTCTACAGAACACTAAGAGTGCACACCAGACCCATATACAAAAATTTCAGGGGCTTAGGCAGGATAAATTGCTGACAAACACAGACCTAAAACAACCATAAATGCCTACTTTGGGGCTGAGGAATTCTAGCTAAAAAGAACTTCAACATGCTACTGACTGTTTCAATTGCACTCCCATTTGGCCTCCCTATCAGTATATAGCAAGTAGAGACCCTATTCCAGCTAGGGTGAAAAGCACATCTGGCCAATAATGAAAACTGACAGTGTAGCAGTAACATATAGAGAGAAATTCTTCTGAGTAGGAGTGTCTCAGAACCCCTTGAAAGATGACAAAGTCACAGGGAGGATCATGAAATCCAGACTTGCAGGGATGCACTTCAGCATCCCTGAAATGAGAGATTCCTAGCAAAAGCAACACGTACTGCAGTCATCATTCTTAATAGCTGTAATACCTGGACAACCTACAGTCATCGTGTCAGATATCTCAAATTCCACATGTACCTTCTTTGGCTCTTTGCTAGTGTGACAGATCAAAATACAGACTTGAACACTGACTAGCATGCTATCAAATACACACCATCAAAGCTACCACCTCACAGGCTTACTTATGCTGCTCTGGGCATGTTGGTAGGGTGCCAAAAACAGCTTATCCAAAACATTTTTTTTTAATGTCTGATTAAAATATGTTAAATAGCTGAGAAGTAGGCCACCAAAATGCTCCAAGGACGTGCTTAAAGCACATATTCAGTTATGTGGCATTAATTCCACAATGTGGTAGACTACAGCTGAAGACTGCTGGCAACAGCAGAGATTGCATGTTGGTATCACCAAAGCTTATCAGCAAAAAAGACTGCTGCTGCTTTGCATGAAAGTCAACAGGGAAAAAAAAAAAACTGACTAGAGAATTCAGAAGGTTCCACTTGTGACATCTGCAGCCACCAGTATACTGTGACTATCAAACTAAAATCCTCACAAAAAACCCACGTAACTCCAGTCCTTCTCTCTCAAACAGATGAAAAGTTCAGTCATAATAGCTGGGAGTCTCAAAGTACTTCAAGCAACTGAGGGAATCAAAAGGTGCTGAATGAAAATGCCAATCCAGTTTCTACTTCAGGCTTAAGAAATAATGAGTTGGACACCCTTCACTTGAACTCCATGGTTGTTTCATTTAATGCAAAATGAATGTAGGAAATTGATTCCTTTACTTTGAATATCTTGCCAAAAATGCTTCTGAAGAGGATCAGACAGGAAGGAAACAAGACTGCCTGTTCTCTGTACCCAGAACTCACTGATGTATGATTCTAGTTTCCAAGCCTCTTGAAAAATATTGTTATCTAACCAGGTGAGTGAAAAAACGTGGTACAAATCAACTCTTCACTTCAGAAAAACACTTGGTAAATTGAAGTTGACCCTGAATACATCTAATTTTTTTCCTCAAGAATATCAGCTTCTTTACTCGAAGGTCTGATGATCTTTGCTCAAGATTTAAGTGGGAAGAAAGTTACTCCTTCAAAAGTTCTGAAGGGTTGATCTTTCTTTCTCAAGGCCTTGATGAATGTATACTTTCAAGATGTCCAAAAACCAAAACAAGAGAAACCCAACCTATCCTCAGTGTATTTGGCACTTAGTTGTTTATATTCGGAGTTGAAGACCAAAATGCAACTCAACTAGAATCAGATTCTTTCCTGTTTGAGGAAGGAGGAAAAGCTCCAACACACACGTGAATGCTTACACATATGAACGTGAACACATGGAAGCACATGCTAGTAAACAATGTCATGACCCAGTTCAGGAAACTGTTCTTTTTCAAGCTTTTATCTTGGAGACACCATACCAAGGCTGTCCTGCTGTTTGGATTATAACTAGAGAGCCTGACTACTGAGCAGAAATGTACTGAGACTTGTAAGTGATTTGATTGTGCCTATCTCAGTTCTTCACACTGATTATTATAGGACCTAATGTACATCACAAGTTTCCCTGAGTGCTTCAAAATAGCCCACACTATCTGGAGCTGCCAGTGCACTGGGGACAGAATGGAAACTCCAAAACCAGGTGGTTCCTACCATTACTAGAATTTTCTTTTAACATCAAATGCATAATCATCATGTGTTGCAAATTAAGGAGGAAATAAAGCCATCTAGAGACCTTTGACAGAATCTACGTTCAATAGGATCCACTCCAGCTCATGTGTCCTAGAAGAATCTGGTTTCAGCAAGGCTGATGTCTTTTGCTACAAGCTAAAGATGTTATCAGAGCTACCTCCTCCTTCATTGCTTCATTTTAGGCCTTCTCTTCTCTAACACTTGAACCTTACTACCTGCTACTACTGTTATTAATTAATAATGGGAAAGCTTCTGTGTTGCATAGACATAACACTAACTATTTGCTTTGAATCGTATTCTTAACTTTTGATCTCTTAGCCAAAATTCCTGACTGTATGTAAGGAATGATCTTCTGTTTGTTCTTCCAGATATTTTTAATTTTTCAATAGTATTATCTTTTTAAACTAATGATTTATCATTACCTTGTACAACAGCATTGAACTTTTTTGTTCAATATTTTGTTTCCATTTAAAATCCTTAAGAGCTAAAAGCTGCATTTCAATGTATCCACAAAAACGTCACCTAAACAAATGAAATGCTTTTGACTAAATAATACAGATAATAATTTTTTATAAAATTTAGGAATTATTTCAATCACAACTGAGTCTTCTTTGTGAAGTTGCGAAGTTCATAAAACTCATCTTAATAATTTTTCATTTGTGTGGGAAGAGGAAAGGATGGGAAAGAAATAATGATTCATAGGAGCAACTGTGAATTCCAATTTACTATTTTTATATTCCTATTCAACATGGATATGTCAGAATTTGTTTAAACATAATTATAAATACTACTGCTCATATTACTGCCATTCAAAAGGAGGTAATTTTTTTCTGGAATATTGTCACTTCTGCTCCTCTGAAAAATTATGTATACTTCAAATGTTTCAGTGGAGAATTTTTTAAAATCAGACCCAATACTATCTATGAAAATTCCTCTTATACATTATGCACATTTCATCTTAAAACACCTTCAGTAACAACCAAGCCTACTCAATAGCATGAAAACTAGTAAAAAACTTTAAAATTTAACAGTGAAATGTAGGACACAGTAGGTGGCCAAATCCATCTTGGAAAAGTTTGCTACCATTCTCTAGAATATGTTTCTCTTCTCTATTTCTTCTATTTCTTTCTAGGATAGCTTTTAGAATTCACAGACTGTCTTGGAAGCCATATACTTGTGCAGTGAGTCATGGTTGATCTGTTTTTACATAACAATCCTTTATACCACTGATCACAAGTTGCCAAAAACCCTTTTATCTAAGAAATCAACCTTTATGTTGAGTTAGAAAATATTTAGGAATTACTGCATCCTGAGGCAAATTGCTGCACAGGGAATTATTTTCATCTGACAGAAGAGGAAAATTGAAATCACACAATGCATACTATTAGGACATCATTCTCTTTTCACATCTACAGTCCTACTTAACTGAGCATAAGGGAAGCTTTTATCTTCTACAGGACTTTATTAAACACTGACCACTAATAACTTCAAAAATGTTCTGTCCTCTTATTTTAAACCACCCAATTTCAATTTTCTTATAAGCAGTAATTACAGAACTATTGTAGAAAGGCAAAGTGTGTAAACTTAACTAGAGAGCTGATACTTCATATTAAACCCAGTGTTTACTCAGAAAATTTAAGTCAGACTAAGTAGTTTTGAGATCTACAATGATCATTTATAGTCTTAACAGGCTTTTCAGGCACTATTGCTGCCTCAGCACTAATTTAATGAGGGCTGAATAATTTGCAGATGAGTGAAGTCAGCAAGCTCACCTTTACTGAACACCCAATTACTACTGAGGCTCAGAACTCTCCTGTTTCTTAATTATGCAAACTGCTAAGGAATTTTAACTCTCTTCCAGAAATTTATCCCCACGTTTGTTCTTGGTTTGTTTTTTTTTAATTCCTTTTATTATTGATCCTAAATTTTCCTGGAACTGCACAATACATTTCTGACTCCTTTCCTAAAGTGTGCATCACAGTATTTTATTATCAAACTTCAACAGAATTTTCAAGAATTATTTAACTCCTTGATTTCTAAGAAAAGATTTGCCCAAGGAAGAAACATTCAGTGAAACTTTGAAAATACAATGCTCCCTTAGTATTAACACTTCCAGAGCATTCAGTTCTGCAGCTAGTTTTCCTCTTTTCTGCACCATTATGAACAAAAAAACTGCTTGCTGACAATAAAAGCTATATGAAGAGAAACAATCCATTCTATTTTTTTTTTTACCATATTGCTTGGTTTCTTTTCTGTAACATACATTCTAACTATCCTAGATATCTGAACATTTCATCTTTTGAAAATATTTACCCAGTGAATGACACTTTATAAAGAGTGAGCAAGCGAGCAAGCTTCATGATTTTTAATAGTCTCAAAACCTATTAGACAAAAAGTAGTAAATCTGAATGTAATCAGGAGTAAGAATCCTGCATTAGGTCATGGAAGCACTTATTTCTCCTACTTTTCTCAAATCTTCCCATTGTGGCATTGTTTGAAAAATATCAAATCTGGCAAACTGAAAAGACTACAACTTCCACAATATCCATCTACAGGGCTTACAGATATTGTTCCTGTGAACGTTTGGTTTAAATAATCCTGAGCTTCCTTTACAAGTTTCTTCCTCATATTTCTGGAAATTTTGGTTCTCTTCCTATATCCCCAAAGTGACTTGAGTTCCCCACATCCTAAAAATGGGAAGACAATTAAACTAAAAGTAAGCAAATGAGTAGCCAATGTAACAAGACTCCAATATGAACACAAAGTGCTGAAATAATTTATTAGACCTCCAAAACTACAATAGTGAAGTGAAACTGCTAGAAACTGTAGTAAAGAGACTAATTCAGAAAAAAACAAAAAAACCCAAAAAAAAGACTATGTCAGATTCATTTCAACCAAAGAATAAAACCACAAAAACATACAGCCCTCTGAGAATACTTGGAGCTAACAAGGAATAACACTGCCATGCTAAGCTCCCTAATTAACTGCAACCTACACTCAAGTGTAATTTATACAGGATGCTTAGCCCTGAGTGCAGTAAGTTAAAGGAAAAGTTGCACTGCATATAATGAAAAGCATTGTTTATAAATGTTCTCATCTTTGTTTATGCTTACTCCACCAAAATTAAATCTTCTCAGAATTTATTACATGCACACAAGAAAATTAGTATTTTTAGTTAAATCCCACAGTTGTAAGCAAACTCCCAAGAGAACTAATTGCACTTTAAAATGAGTATACAATATTTTAAAATTCAGAGGAACTATTAATTAACCTCACATTGCTGTTTAACCTCCTTTGCAGAAAAAACTTGAATGTTCTCCTTTTCATAATATTTTGCTTACTAGGTCAAGAAAGCAGCATGTAAGAAAAAATATCAAGAGTCATTTTGCTCTACTAAGGCAATCTGCAGTCTACCCATTGTCTTTACTTTTACATTCTCTTAAATTACTTCATTTTTTTTTCAATGAAAAAATAGAAATTAGACTTTAAGTTATTGGTGATAGTTGTACAATACAACTGAAAATACAATAGACTTCATATGACAAGGGTCGTTGTTTTGTCCCTTCTCCTTATTCTTTAAAAGAAGGCAATGAATTGATTTCCAAGTTAGTATTTGGAATTAAGAGAAATTATTGATACACAGTGAGTTCTGGACTGGGTGTGGAGACAACAACAGGCTCAGTTATCTCTGAATCTTTCCAAAGTATTAATGTTTTGTACTATTCTGAAAAAGATGACCCAATTGTCCCAAACTTGTCCTACAACAAGGACTTTGCATAATAGAAAACAAAGTCCCATATTTTATCTATGAAATAAGAATTCTTAATCCTTACAGGATGTAGCATTTTCTACCACCATTTTAACAGTTTGTAAAACACACAACAGTTACCATAGTTGTGGGGGTCTTTTTTCTCAGTATAAGAATCTCAAATAAAGTAGAGATAAGAAGAGATCCATATTCTTATTTCCACATGTTGCTCTGGCACATTCACCAACACTTAATTTTTTTGTTTCATGTAGGCAAAAGATTTTGAAGTCTTTGGTACTAACCACAAAATTCAAGCTCCATCGTATATAATGCAGATTAAAGGCACAGTGTTCACCTTAGAGTTTTTCTGCCAACATTTGAGAACTCCACACCACTACCTGTTACAAAAGTTAACCACCTAAAATAGAATCTCACTCCTTAAATCATTATGATTGCAGCTGGAGGAAGAGGCAGACAAAAGAAAATCAGGAGGTTTCAGAGAGCCTGTCACACCGGATAAGACATTTAGACTGTCTCATGCAGAACAAATGTAACTATACAGACAGATACAAACGAAAAAAATGCCACTGAAAACCCCAGTATAACTTATGGTAGCATTTCATCAGACATTCTCATAACTAAATGATTGGTTAACCCAGGATATACTTTTACAGTGTGTCTACAGTTTCATAAACTGCATACAGGGTATCTTGAATTTCCATCACCAAAATGTCTCAGGACATACTTTATTTAAATTAAGATATGCTCAGCGGGATGTCACACTATAGAAGTTCTAAGCTCTGAAATGTAAAGAAAAATCTAATAATGCTATCTAAATAAGTTATTTCTCATCTACATCTCAAGCTAGTCAGTTAATACCATTCAACAGATTTGAAGGCCTCCTATGCAGCACTTTGATAGGAATCAGGGAAAAAAAATATATTTTATATATATATATATATAAAAGGCAGCAAAATAAATACCTAGAGATATCATTGCCATTTGTGGTGATTTTGTTATTTTGTTTTCAATTATGTTTTCATCATTATACCAAAGAATGAGTTTCAAGGCTGCAGTAAGTACAGTATCAGGGGAGATCTGACACAGATTTACTTCTCTCTCTTCTTTTATTAGCAAATTGTAGAAAATACATGTCTCCCTAGTAAAAAGGTTCTGCTCTGATCAGGTCCTACATTTATTGTGGAAAAAGAAAAAACAAACAAACAAAAAAACCCAGCTCTGGTACATTAACCATGTTTGCATCTCGTTCTTCGTAAGGAACATTAAAAAGGTAAGATAGAATATTTTGATTCACAATATATGTCCCTAAACTCTTGCACATAAAAACAGTCCATAACTGTTCTTTCCCCTTTGTCAATTCATCTGACCCCTAACAACGTTGTAAATACCCCAGTAGCTTGATGGAAGTTTCACTTATTATTTATCTCTTTTTTTCCTGCAACTTCAAAATCCTAAGCTACTTAAAATCAGGGGCTTTATACAAAAACCAGAAATGCTAAATGTTCTACAAACCAAAATACACACTTTCTTCTAACATTAGCATTCACTTTAAACAACACAGCAATTAGCATTTGAAAATTTAACTACTTAAAAACTGAACCTGATCACTTATGGACAAGTAATTAATCTTTAACTTCCCTTCTCTTGTCCCACAGATAAGAAGTTAATATGGATTCCTTTCCTAAGGAATATTCTGATGGCAGTTTACTGTATTTGCCAGAGGTATGCAAGAGTTTTCAGCTCTCTCCCATCCCCATTATTATCACAGAAATATAATTAGTTCCTGGCTCATTCTGGTGGTGCTGTGCAGGGAATATCCACATTCTTCTTACACCAGTACAGCTTTTCTGGGACTCTTTGACCCCACATAGCAGTTACAGAGGGCAGTTTCCCAGGTAAGAGAAACATACATCTTTAGTAGCTCCCTCTTCTCTTACAGTCTAGCTACTCACCACCCAAAACCAATCCTGTGAACAGTTTTATAGATACTGATGTGAAAGGCAGGATTTTTTTTCTCTGCTACAGAGCAAATTATTAATCTTGTTTAGATTCCTGATGGGACAGTGTGTTGAAAAGGGATGGGGTTTCCTAGATCAGTGTTCCAGTCATCCCCATGACTCATATCTTGAAAAGTAGTCAGTAACCTGTGACATTGAAATTCAGTGAGAAACACTTGAAAACCACTGAATCATTAGCTTTAAACCTGAGGTTTCCTAATTATTCTATACGTCACATATAGCATTCTTCAGTACCATGCTACATTTCTTTGAAGCCATAAACTTTCCTCTCTATGGACTAATCCCTAAAATAGATTTCTGAAAACAAATTCAATTCACAGAAACATCAACTAAAGTTATTCAAGTTACCTGAAGTGTATACTTCTGTATTTCATCCAGAACAAATTCCACTTCTTTCGAGGTTGTTAATGAGGCAAGATTCCCACTTAAATTGTAGCAATAGAGTTTGGCATTGTCATAGCTTTCCCGGCTGGAATTGATGCGCAGGCAGGCGTCTCCGATGTGACTCCAACCTTCCCCACACAGATGAGCTAGTGTAGAAAGCACACAATTAAAATTGTTTTTTAAAAAAACTTTTTAAAAGCCTATGAAGTCTGATGCTATCCCTGAAACACTATTTCTTCCCTGTATTCAGGTTTGAGCACAACCAAATATTAAAGACTGGATAATCTAAAAAATATATAGCACTGTAACCAACCACTCCACCTAAATGTTAACTAAAACCAACTGTCTTGGTATTAAGAGATCACTTTACCCTATATTTGCTTTATCATCCCATATTTGCATCTGTGTTTCCCTAAATACGGATGCAATCGGCTTAATGGGAAACTCAGGTATTTCCCTTTCAACATATTTTGGTATTACTCTGATTCAGATAACTGTTAGAAGATGAGTGACTCAGAGCAACTGCTCTGTTAATCTTTACAAAGATTACACAAATACAGTCTTAAACTGCAGAGAATAAATTGATTAAAGTGATTTAATGAATAATCTCTGTGAAAAAAAACCCCTGTGTTCATTATCTTCACCTGGATATGAAGATCAAATACAAAAGATTCTGATATCTAACAGCATATACTCAGTTATTAATATGAATTACAGTACAAATATTATTTCAGAATGTTGTCACCTTCAGAGAATATTTTACATTAGCATTTTAACATTCACTGCTTTCATAGTATTACTAGCATCAGACAATCAAGAAACTAGATCTCAGGCCCTATTTGCACAGGAAAATTGACATATAATTGAAGTAAAATTTATAAGATAAAACCACAGCTAGCAAAAGTTATAATGTCAGTGAATATGTAATAGTACAGGACTCAGTGTGGCAACCCATCTCTGCACTCTGTGACCCCCACAGGCTAGAACTTGTCACTGGCTTGTGCAGAGGAACACATCATTATGTCTTCACTAATATTATTATCTGTCCTAACAAGATTAAAGGTAGCATTGATATACCAATCACTGCAATTAATTACAACTTTGTTCACCTGTCCAGGCACAGCCAAGCAGGGAGAGTTAACACAACTAAAGCAAACCCACGCTTATTCCTTGTACATATATTCTCTGGAAAAAACAGATGAGGTTTACTTAGCTTCAAAATCAACTACAAAAGCAGTGTCACCACCCCACAACCCTTACCAGGTAGAGCCTGGCACTCCTGCTGCCTCTGGTCCCACTGGCAGTTCAGGTGCAGCGAGCAGCTCTTGCAGCTGGTCAGTTTATTGCAGATCTGTTCATTCCTCACGTGGCATTTGGTGTAGTTTTTAACTGACTATGAAAAAATAAAAGACAAAACAGCATCTCAAACATATGTCAAACTATCATCCAACCAGAAGCCAAGACTGACATAACACAGCAGGTGGATCCCTCCCAGAAAATCACAGCTACCTAAAAGCTAGGTTGAATTTTAGGTCTTTTTCCATATTTCCTTATTAGTCAGCAGTGTACAAAATGCATCTGTAGAGGTCAAATGAGCCCACTCATCCTAAAAAACAAGCTTTGAATGGGTCAAACAGTACTTTGAAGGTGTCACTTCCATGGACAGAGCCCAGGAAGAGCTTACTTAACTAAACCAAGTCTCTATTTCATAGTCAAGGGATGTGCTCTCACAAAATTATTTTCTCTATGGAGGTTAAAGCAAGCAAAAGAATAAAACACAATACAAAAAAGAGGCATAAGAGGAAAGTATAAAATAATTACACTTCACGGACTGAAGGTGCAAGAGTATGCTCTTCATTTGATCTGGATTAAGTGAAATAAAAATAGGGGATACAGACAAGTAGCCACAAAATAAAAATTTTTGTCAAAAATTACAGTCATGCTTTTTTCAGACCACTACAAATCTGCATGCAACATAGCTAGTGTGAAGTTTACAGAATATACAGGAAACCTTTTTGTCAAACAGTTACATTAACCCAGAAATAACATCATTCCTTTGTACTTTAGTATACAAGAAAAGAAGTAAACACTGAAGTGATTTTTATTTGGGTTTTTTGTTGGGTTTGGTGAGGTGGGGTTTTTTTCCTGAAAACTGAGGTCTTTATTCCCAAGTTAAGTGTTTTGGACATAAAACTTTTTCCCTACGACATGGCACTTTTAATTAAGAAACAATAATGATATATGACTCATTAAACTGCCCAAAATCTCAGCCAATGCATCTGCTTATCAATAAGGTCATGTCTACTAAACTGATTTCAAGATAATAACTAAAAATAAGTCCTAAGACAGCTTTGTAATTCCAGAACCACAGAATGGCTGAAGTTTGAAGGGACCTCTGGAGCTCACCTTGTCCAACCCTAACAATTCTTGTGTCTCTCAAGCAACAATTCATGCACAGTAGCAAAAATGGAATTGCACTTAGATAGCAAATGACATGACAATTTGTCATGCTTTCCTTTCTCAGAGCCTTCTGGATAAAGCACATGTAAAGAGGCAGTATTGCAGTAAGTTCCACAGTTGTTGGTACTGGAATTACGATGATGAAAAGAGGGAATCAAACTACTGCAATTGGGGGGAAGCAAACCAGACTCCTTTTATTTTCTTTTTTTTTTAAGTCCTGAAATAATGCAATTGTTAAAATGAATTTTCAATCTCACACAGGCCCAGCTTCACTCCTGCTGAAGAACACTGCTGTTTAGGGATTTGCTTGTTGCCTTTATTGGATCAGATGGCCATTAGTGAGCTTATTATAAAAGGTATTCAGTGTTTTTCTGATCTATAGGAAGGGCTACTGTGAAGCAAAAAGAACCAGAAGAGCCATTCTAGGACGCATCTACACCACAGCACAAAACAGAGCCAAAGGCACTGTCACAAAATAATAGAATGTCTGTCTAGGGACAGTAAATGTATATGAACTGTAAAGCACAAAAAACCTCTTTCAAACAAACCCACATTTAGTTTCACTCAGTCATAAAGCATATTCACAAAATTGCCTGAGAGATGCTTTAAATAAATCTTAGAGTACAAGTAACGACCATCTGCTTGTTTAAAATACCTCAACTAATACTCACTTTTAGCACTTCATGACAATACAGTCAAAAGCCTTAAGCATTCAGATTGTTTTCAGAAGTTATAAATTCTTAATAATATTACATACAGACTACAATCTCTCAACTAAACCAAGATATTCGTTCTATTACTTTCTAATCATAAAGCTTGTTGTATGGTGGTTATTTAATGTTTAAAATAAAATTCAAAGTACTAGTGACTATTCTGTAATATTGTTCTCTATTGTATTCCCTTATTCCCAGCACTTATTCCCCTTAAATCCAATTTAAACATTGCTTGCCTGAAAATCTCATTAGTTCAATGTAGATGTGAATCCAATAGGTGATTCATATTAACACAATATTAAGGTTATAACTTAAGCTACCAAACCAAATAAAATTCAGAAATATGACAGTCCATCTGTTACTGAAGTTCTATATTGCTGTAGGATATTTATAATGTTTACATACCAAAGTCTGAGTAAATCATGTTATGTATAAAGCTTCCCACTTATGCCTGATTTACTTAGATTTTTTCTTTTAGCACTGCCCTTGATATGGTGGTATACAGGCAGACTTTTTTTGCTATTGAATAATGTGCCTCTCTCCTCCTACTGGATTTTTCAGGTTAAGAGTATAATCATGTCTCCTCTGCCTAGTCTAACCCTAAATTATTAATCCAATCCATCTGCTACTCTATCTCTGAAGCTACCTCCAAATTTTACAGTTGAGTAGTCCTTAGAATGACATTTTCTTTTTTCCTCCAATATAAATTTGATTCTATTTATAATTCCTTCCAGGCAGTGTGACAGGTTGGACTTGGTCCTTCATTTGCTGGAGAAGTGCTGAAGTGCAACATGTAATAGACGAGAAAGCACTGAACTGCTTGTAAAAGTCACCATATTCACAAAAATCAGAAATACTCCACAAGTAGAATTTTTTTGAAGAAGCAAAAGGAAGGAAGATGTGACACAGGAGCTAAGGAAAAAGGCAGATATGAGCACCACAAAAAGCTGGTTTTTTAGAGGAAGAAAGAGACATTATGTGGTGCTTATGGGAACAAATGCAACACTAATAGGTTTTACAAGTCAACCAAAATAAAATTTCCTGTTAAAATTTCCATCTTTGATGTAGACATCCAATGCATGGGAGAAAAAGAAAAAATACAATTATTACATCTTTTCCACTTCTGTAACAAAGTCTTCTGCAATATTCTTTTTCAACACTGAAAACAGTCTTGAACTAGATGCAATAGACTCTATAAGAGCTTGAAGAGAAAGTTATGCAGATATTACTATGTCATATTTCATGAAGTCTGTACTTGGCATAAGACAGTACTAATGACAATATAATAGTTGTTTCCAACAAAGGCAAACCAGTATCTGTATTTGCACATTTTTGGAAAAAGACAGAGTAGGTGATCTTACTATTTTTAGCATTTAATCTCAACAAGAGTAAAAATTAAATAACATTTTTATTATTTTATAAGCACTACATTTTATCATGGAATAACTTCAGTTTATTATGTAAACCCACTGTAAGCAGCCTGAGGAATTTCAATGGTTTATTTTCTCAAGGCAACCTTCAAAATCCTTATGAGACAAAATCTCTAATAGATACATTTAACAGTTAAAAACAGACAACAAGGCACTGCTGCTTGTATGCTGTTCAGCCTACTCATGAGCCAAATTCTAGTGCTATCTTGAACCACTCCACATATTTTAAGTATACTTCTTCCCACTTGGGCAAGACAGGATAAGCACTCACCCCTCCATATCTGCATCAGATGTAATGAAGCCAACTAAAACCACAGTATGCAGAAGTTTCCCACTTATGTGTGGTTTTATGGGATATAAACAAAGCAGCCTGCTAGTGCTGGAATGAGCCAGATGTCCAGAATGACCTGGCACTGCAAACCTCTGCTTGCAATACATCAGATATGAGTGCAATGATATATACCTTAATGATCCATGAATCTGCATAGTTGTGGGATATAATGTCCTGTTAATGTTCTGACTGTCATCAGATGGTGAGCATAGGCAGGTATGTGTGTATCATCAATGCATTAGTAGTACTTATGAAGTCCATCTGTCCAAACAGATTTATTTCAGAGATTTCCATATTTTGCATCCCTTCCAATCAGCAGAACAGTCACTGCTTTGCAAACACCCATGACCACAATGTCAATGCCAAACTGATCACCAACATATCTTTAGTAAGCCAGCCAGTTCCCATGAAGCAAAAGCAACAGATTCTAAAACATTATTGTCTCTCTCATCTGGATGTCTATAATCTCAGTAATAAATAAAGGTCTTTGTACTGCTACAAAAATGGGGCTTTCTCCTTGTGATGTTTCTGAGTCTACAATTTGTTATATTACCATCACAGACCTGTCACAGTGTTTTCATTTTGTGGGTCTAGTCCAGAAGTTGTAGTCTATGAAAATGGATAAACAGCCTGATCCATTCCATTTCCCCACATGATGCCATCCTGTTGATGCCATTTTTAGTGGGATTATGATGACAGCTGGAAAATTCTGCCTCTATCATCTCCCAGCCAATACACTGATTTTGCAATAGCCACCTTCAACTTAGAATAGTAAATCTTTTAGACATAATTTTGAGAAATTTTCACTATCCCATTCCTCAGTAACTCCACTTAGAGCCTTTGCTATTCACTTCAAACCCTAAATAAAAGGTAGGATATTATATAGAGAAGACTGAGACGGTTGGTTGCTAATTTCTGCTGACTGTCCTGGTCAGGAAAATCTGTCAAAGAAGGACACTGAACTGAGAAACTTGTGTTAAAATACCCGGTGCTCCTCATTTATTAGGGATAAAGATGGTCTGGCTCCCTAGTAACTGCTCCTTGCTTAAGAACTGTAAATCACAGTTTAAAAACTGCACCTAACACAGCATAATGTCTTAGGAGAAGAAGAGCCCATGAAGATCACAAAAGAAACAAAGCATTAGTGCCTGGAATGTGAAATCACTCTGACAGGGTGGCTGCTGATGAATTTGTGTCTGCATTGCTTTCATTGGTAGTGACTAGCTACAAATGCCAGCAATTACAGCTGGTTCTGCTCACTTTGAATAGGCAAGATTTGAGTCAGAGTCAATCAACTTACACCTTAATTTGTCTGGAGAACAAGATTGATTTGTATCAGGTTCAAACCGGAGAGCAAGCTACTTCTACTAATGGAGTGTAAAGAAAGGATTTTGAACTAAAGTACAGCCAGGTGTCTGCAGATAGCTAAAAAGGAGGCAAAATTTACAAAGTTTACAAAAAATTTACAAAACCAAAAATTATTATTATATGCTTGTCAAAATCAAATGAACAAGCAAGAGATGCAGCAGCAAGTGATCAACAATGTGAGGTGTTAAACAGGGCACTAATAAATATCAAACAGAGAAAAAACCTAACTTGCATGAATCCATATGTTCTTACTGCTTGTCTATAAAAAGATGAAAACAACCTTACCAAATTATCACAAACCAGTTAACCTCATGGTGTCAGAGGCTCATATCCCTTTAACGAGATGACAAGTAACTCCATAACTTAAAGAAAAACATTTTTGTGATGATTTCTAATCGAAGTGCAAAGACTGACAGGACTGACCTGGTCCTGTTTGAAAAAAAACTACAGGCACCCTTCACGGCACTCCACAGTTTCTGCCTGAGTACTGTACATCTCATTTGCACAGAGTTCATAATTACTCTGGAACATTCCAAATGTCATTAAGTATGCAATAATAATATTTGACCTGAGTTATGTGCAGTGGGCTAACATAAGCCTAAATAAACATTAGTTTATTTTCCTCTGTAATAGATAGCTTTGCTGAAGTCCCGCTCTACCCTCTGCAACATTTTTACTGCAAAGGCCAGGCAAAGATGTTTGTGTTCAAAACAAGCTACTATTAGTCTACCAAACCCCTTTCATTTGCTGCAACAAGCCTCTGGTTTACCTCTAGAAGAAAAAGCATTAATTAATAACATGATCAGAGATTGGCAGAGACTCACCATGCTGCAGTTACTATTTGCCGAAATGCACTTCTTGTCATCACACCACTGGCACCCATTGGTGTTGGCAGTGCAGCTGGCACAGTCTGCGTACCGGTAACATCTGTCATCTGCAGCAGCTGTCACACACCAGAGTCAAAGAGAAACATCATGCAGAAGGAGAATAATACCACATTTTCAACACTTGGCTTAGAGTATTTTCCTGTTATGTTCTTCATTTGAATGCTAACTACTCACAAAAGGTTTAAGTTACTGTAAGAAATTAATTCTCTTCAGGTAATACGATTGACTCCTTTAAAAATTCCTTCAGTAACAACTGTATTTGAAGGTTTGTAAGTCTCATAAGAAATCAAAGAATATTCACTGATTTGCAGCATGCAAGCTCTCTTAGCACAGTGCATAAATTAAGAGCATCAGAAAGTTCCTTAAACTGCTCATTTTTTCCCTGCTCTAACACATAAGGAAGATTTTCTTCAGATGCAGGTTTCTGGCAAAAGTATTAGACTGCAATGCAAGTAGGCAATGATAAAAGTAGTGCATATAAACCAATCTAAGACAGACCTTAGCAACACACACATATTTTGAGTCATTATAAATGTATTTATAAACCTAAAAAATCATTAATGAGTTATAGTTTTGTCCTTTCTTTACATAAAATATTAGATGAAAAATTCATGTTAAATCCTTAATATGAGGATTCAGGACGAGGACTAAAAATTATTTTATTGGAAATAGTTTGGGACACAAATGATTACATTTGTTTAAAGTATACAAAAAAATCCCCGTGGCCCAAAATAGGAGAATTCCTACCTCATCTTCTTCCACACATATTACTATGTTAAACTCCTGTCCAGTCTGGCTTCCTTAGTTTCAGGATCGTGCAAGTTTAAGAGATTCTCTTGGCAGGGCAGCCTTGCTATCCAAGAACTGATCTTTTGAGAACCCATCAAAACTTCCACTTATTCTTAAATACTGAATATCAGCAGTTTCTCAGATGCTAGTCTCAACCAGGTAACAATTGCATCAAGTAGTACAAACAGATGTATGAAAATTTTACTTTTAGCAGAATACTACCACCTGAAACTGGAAGGTTTTGGCAGCAGTGAAGCAGTGCTGTCCACACAACTTCTTCAGAACTGGAATTCTAAACACCTCATCTCTTGCAAATTTAGTTTTAGTTTACTTCCAACTGCAGCACCTGTACTTCAGAAATAGTTCTCACTTATTTTCCTTCAGCCTGTGTTTTGTTCTGTTTTTTTCAAACGTGTTATCAGTTTTTTGTAAAAATCCAGTTTTTTTCAATTGAGAATTTACTGATTCAAGATTTTGCTCTTTATAAAGAGCTGAAATGTTCTAGAATCTAGATCTCTAAACGTTATCAAAGTACAAAAGCACTTCTTTAGAAAACCATACATGGATAACATTGTTGGTTATGTAATGCATTTTTTTCCCTAGGTTTGAAACTTCATATCCAGTTCAGAAAAAAAAAAAAAAAAGCCAGCAGAAGAATAGTGTCTTGAAGCATTGATTATTAGCAGAGGTAATAATTTTTAACAAACATTAAAAGTAGACTGGCAGTTTAATTGTAGGGTAGTTTCTAGATGTAGTACGTAGCCAAAGTTTGGTTAGCAATTTTATACCGTGCTGAAAGAAAAGATGCACGGAAAACATAGCAGGTGTATCTTGCAGAGACATGTATTCTTTTCACGTGAAATATAAAAGGAACATTTTCACAAGCAATTTATTTTTGACAAGCCAAAATACTTAGGAACAGAGTACAACAGGTATTCATAATGCTAAATTACTGTTTCAAATAATATAGCTATCACAGTGCTAAACAAAAATTCACATGACACACTTAAACCCATTTTGACATACTGCAGCAAAGGGCTTGTTTGCCTCAAGTCTGGTTCCAGCTGTGACTGTACTATAGTCTTCTATGCAAATACTCCTGTTTGAAAGGTAATCTACTTGAAGCTTTCCCTCTTTCCTATCATACACACAGACATAAGAGCACCCTAAGTCTGTAATGCCAGATACCGCTTACAGAGCCCATCTGCTCTCTGATTGCTGTTATGCTTTCTTGGTATCAGAAAAACATTAAGATTTTAGAGAGAAATGGTTATATCTATATTTGTATAGGTCCTGAAGCAAGGTAAAATGGAGAAAGAGGAAGTTTCCTTCAATTACAGTATTTCAAAACTCTGAGCCAAATCCAAACTGAAGTTATTTTATGCTTTATCTCCCCAAAGAACAAAATTCTTCTTTTTAAACCATCTTATGTTTTCTATGCCTTAGCACCTTAAGTGTGCTCTTTTGTACCTACTTCCCTGTATTTAAGATTAAAAATCATTCCAGAACTGTATTATTTTGGGGTACTCTCAAAGAGAAGAAGTACTAACAGCCCAGCAGCCCAACTAACAGCCTGGTCTTTTAGTCCACTCTCCAACAGAGTATTGCAAACTTGATACTGTATGATTAGAATTTATTTACCTGTTTTCTTGGGACATTTTGCTCTAAGGATGTTATTAGTATGCCCAGATTCCCAGGATTCACAATGTTTCTTGTTCCAGAGACATCTTATTCCTGGACGAGCATTTTTACACAGCTCTTCATCTCTGAATGCTTCACAGTTTGGAGGCTTGTAGACAAGGATGTCATTCAAAAGAACACTTGAAAAACCCCCAAATATATACATGGACCTATTAGGAAAAAGTAAGTAAATACAAAACTGTTATTGTAGCTGCAGATAAATTTACTTGCTTACTTTAGCTGTCTTGGTATGCAAGAAAAAAATAACACATATTAAAAAAAAATTTTCTCCACATCTCTCTAATGAAGACTCTTGTCAATGGTTCCATTATAAAGATTGATAAGTTTTTCAATTTATTTCACCACAGAAGCTTAGACTAACAAAAAAAATTGCACAGAGTGCACTGTGATATATGTATTACTGAGTGATATATATCAAATGTCTGTGAAGAAGGAAGAAGAGCTATGGAGGAAACTACTCATTTTTGGAGTTAGATAATGAGAACACAGTGTGAAATAATGGGCTGCAGGAAATGAGAACATCTTTCTTCCAGATTTCAAAGCCAGACAGTAATAATTGGCAGATGGATACTTCTTTTTGGTAATATTTCCAGTGCAGTAGGTGCTGACATCAAAACAGAAAACAAGACTTTACCCTTCTCATTTAATATTAAGAACAGACTCAAGTAGAAGATAATAACAGTAAAGAACCTCTATATGTTTTGCATCATATACTCTTAGCCTTCATTACAGTTACCAACAGCAGCAATATTCAAAATACATGACATTAGATATTTTTGTACACAAAACCTTACTAGAAATACCATTAAGATCAAGAAAAAGAAAGACATTTTCACTTTGAATGCAATTCATTGAAAGTGAAGTTTCTTGAAGTATCAGACACAGCCACATATCACCAACTGCTGAATTCATTAATCCAAGCAGCTTTCTATCAATGAAGTAATCCATTCATTGATTAATTTCAAGTTCTTTGTGTACAAAGCCAAAACTTCCTGCTATTTTTGTTAAAATCAAACTCTTATTTGTAGTATTACTTCACACCTCCACTATTTCTGACTCGTACAATATCCATATGTAGAGGACATGTAAATAGCCCATATATTGTTAAATACTGAGTTTATTAGCATGATGCATACTATAGAAGAGGCATGATCAGTAGTACAATGACCACAGAATCACAGAACTGCCATAGTTGGAAACGACCTCTAAGATCACAGCATCCAATCAACATCACATCCCCCATACACCCCCCCCCCCCCCAGTAAAATGTACCAATATCTGTATCACCCTTGGAGCATGTCCTGAAGTGCCTCATCAACATGGGTTCTAAATACTTCCCAATACTTCTAAATCTATCAGCTCCCTGGGCAGCCCACTTTAATGCCCAAGAACTCTCTCAGTAAAGAAATTCTTCCTCGTATCTACTCTAAACCTTCCCTGGTGCAACTTAAGGCCATTTCCTATCACTGTTCTCTTGAGAGAAGAGGCCAGCACCCACCTCCCTACAACCTCCTTCCAGGTAGTTATAGAGAGCAATTAAGTCTCCTCTCCAAACTAAACATTCCCAGTCTTCTCAGCATCCCATCATAGGAGTTCTTCTCCAGACCTTTCACAGCTTGCTTGCCCTTCTCTGAATTTGCTCCAGCACCTCAGTGCCTTTCTTGTAGCAAGGAGCCCAGAATTGAACACAAAACTCAACACTGCACAGGTCTGCTGTGACCACAGTGCAGGACCTGGCACTTGGCCTTGTTTAAACCTCATTTGATTAACCTTAGCCAACTGGTCCAGACTGTCCAAGTCCCTCTCCAGAGCATTCCTACCCTCAAGGAGATCAACATTCCCACACAACTAGGTGCCGTCTGCAGATTTACTGAGGAAGCCCTCAATCCCCTAATTTAGATCATTCATGGATATTGAACAGGACCAGCCCCAGATGTAATAACACAGCAGTCTTAGAAGATGGTGTCAAACATTTCTTCTGTGGCACTCCCTTTCATCTTCAGCTCATACTCTTGGTAAATTTACGTATCTTAATTAAGCCTTAGTTTTTCAAACTGAAGTGATTTGCTTTGCTAACAAAGGCACAACAAACAAGGCAGTTTCTGTTTGCTAGATCTCTTCCATATGTAAGAGAGTATCAAGCATATATTCTTAATAATTAACATCTTTGTGGGAATTTTTAAGATCATTATTTTAAAATCGAAGTGTTTCAAACTCTAGACATCCCTAAATGCTACACAAAATATTATGTATTGCATTAAACAAAAAAACCCAAAAAAAACCCAACCAACTTTGACAAAAATAGTATCTTGTGAAAATAAATGTTTGTAAATGAGGAACATAAAAGAATTCAGTGCAGCTAAGGCCTGTCAGAATTTAAAGTGTACTTAACATGAATTGTAAAACGATGTAACTATAAAGAACTATTCTTAGTCACTTATACCTAAAAACTACAGCATAAAGGTCTTTTTCCTCTCATATTGTTTTCTGGGGCAGGGGGGGTTGTGTTTTGTTTGAGATGTGACATTTGCTGTAATGTATGCGCATTGATCTTAGCGCAGCCCCAGAGGACGGGCAGGGACAGCCCCTGGGGAAGGTTCCAGAAGGTTCCCCGCCCGGAAAAGGTTCCAGAGAAACGGTTCCGAACCAGGCAGGGACAGCCCCTGGAGAGGGTTACACAAAAATGGTTCAGTGCCGGGCAGGGACATCCTGGGGGCACTGAGCTGTGTGGCTGTGAGCTCAGAGTTGTGTGGTGAGCAGAGACAGCAGAAGACACTACAGCGGTGAGCGTTCAGTTGCGGTGCCAGACAGGTACAGTCCGGGGGCACTGCAGCCATGAGCTCTGCCGGCCCTGCGAGACAGGGACTGTCCCAGGGAAGTTTGCCAAGAGCAAATGATTCCCCTTGCAGGGCAGAAAAAAACAGGAGGGGGAAAGAAGCTGAGATGGAGGGGAGTAGCGGCTCTTAACTTTCAGATTCAGTGAGAAGGAGAGACAGTGTGGGGAGGCTATAAAAGGCCTAGAATCTGAGAACTCATATCCCAAGCTGGGCAGGGATAGTCCAGAGGGACTGGGACCCTGAAAGAAGAAACCCCGAGACAAGCAGGAACAGTCTAGAGGAGCTATTGCCCTGACGTATAAAATCCTAACTGGGGCAGGAATAGTCCAGAGGGATTATGGCTCTGAGAACAAAAATCCCGAGCCGGGCAGGAACAGTCCAGAGCGGCTGCAGCACTGAGTACTCAAATCCCCATCTGGGCAGGGATAGTCCAGAGAGAGACTACGGCCCTGAGAACCCAAATGCCAAGCCGGGCAGGGATAGTCCAGAGGAGCTGTTACCCTGAAATATAAAATCCCGAGCCATGCAGGGATAGTCCACAGCAGACTCAGCTCTGAAATATGAAATTCTGAGCTAGGCAGGGATAGTCCAGAGGGACTATGGCCCTGAGTACTCAAATCCCAAGAGAAGCAGGAACAGTGCAGAGAGACTACAGCCCTGAACCATGAAATCCCAAGACGAGCAGGGATAGTCCAGAGGGACTACGGCCCTGAAACATGAACTCCCAAACCAGGCAGGGGTAGTCCGGAGAGACTACGGCCCTGAACCATGAAATTCTGAGCTAGGCAGGGATAGTCCAGAGGGACTACAGCCCTGAAATACAAAATCCCGAGCCAGACAGGGATAGTCCAGAGGGACTACGGCCCCAAGAACTCAAATCCCGAGCCAGGCAGGGATAGCCCGGAGAGACTACGACCCTGAAACATGAAATCCTGAGCTGGGCAGGGACAGTCCAGAGAGACTACAGCCCTGAAATATTAATTTCCAAGCCAGACAATGAAAGCCTGGAATCCTACAAGGACAGAGCAGATTGGGACCTGAGTGAAAGGAAGCCATCTGACATCTCCCTTAGCCAAAGACTGTTAGAGTACTATGAGCACTTCTGGGAATGTTTGGATGATATCACCTGTGGATCATTGAGTTTCTCCTATCAGCAAGACTTTTACATGACCTATTGAAAGATCCCTTCAATGGATCCCTTGATTGGACATATAGCAGAACTGCTTTTGAACAACTGAAGCAGACCCTGTGGAAAGCACCTGCTCTTGGTATTCCTGATGTTATGAAACCTTTGAACTGTTCTCTTATGAAAGGAAGTGCATCGCTCTGGGAGTTTTAGCCCAACATCTGGGAACACAAAGGCAGCAGTTTCCTGTAAGCAATTGGAGAATATCAACCAGGGCTGGCCTGGCTCTCTTAAAGCAGTAGCTGCTAATCCAAGAGGCCAAGTTTACTCTAGGACAGAGGATTACTGTGCACTTACCTCATACAGTAATCACAGAGCTGGAACAAAAAGGGGGCACTGGCTGACCCTTAGTTGCATGCTAAAATTCATGTGGTGTTGCTAGAGCAAGACGATATATGATGACCAAAATATGATTATAAGGAAAATAAATTAATAAATAAGTTACAAGCAAATAGGCAGGCAAGAGGTGGGCAGTTACGCCCACAGGACACCTAATTATACCCCTTCTCTAATGAGAGAAACTGCTAAAAAGACCCACAGAATATTGGGGAATGGAAAATTTAGTAAAACACCTTCAGAAAACTGTTATTAGTAGAAAGATGGACATTGTTACATCCATCACAGAAAAATGTGTGTTTTGTCTGAAAAATAACCCAAACACTAGTAATAAACTAACCCTTGGAGTAACTAAAGGAAGAAACTCCCCCGGAGATTGGCAAACAGGTACTACTGAGCTACCCAGAAGAGAAGGGTACTGATGGATTCTAGTGTTAGTCCATACTTTCAAAGGATGTCCCAAAGCTTTTCCTTGCTGCATCAATAAAGCCAGGGAAGTAGTTAAAATGTTATTTAAAGAAATTACCCCTTGATTCAGTGTACCTCTGGGAATGTCATCAGATAATGGACCTCACTTTATTGCTATTATTATGTAACAATTATGCAAAATATTAACTGTAAACTGGGACTATCACACTTCCTATAGACCACAATGAAGTGGTAAAGTGGAACATAGGATTTGAACAGCAGCTTGGAAAAATATGTCAGGAAATATCATCGGCTTGGGTAAAAGCATTGCCACTAGCATATTATGGTACAGGCTTACCTCCTGGATACCAAAGTAGATGTTTCTCAGAAATCTGATCTTTTCCTTCTTGTTGTAGTATGTTTTCTTGTTCGTATCATGATTCAGTATTGTAAGCTATTACAATTAACTGTGTTTTCAGATAAAATATAAGAAGAAATGGTGCCAAAATGTGTGTCAAAAGCAAAGACCCTTACAAGAAAAAGGGGGAATTTGATGGCTCTAGAATTAAACATATATTTTTGTTGTATGAAATCCATATCCTTGGGTAAATGACAAACCAGGAAGCTATTAACCAGCACCATGTAGACTGAGATAATAGTAGCCCAGCTCTTCTCTTGTAAGTCCTGAAGACTCGTTTCTAACACTAAACAATAGGATATTGATTTGGGCTCATCCAAGCTGTGTCCAGGCCTTTTGCATGTAACTAGACAGCAAACTCAAGGAACTAAGGGCCTTGTAAATGGAAATTGGCTAAGACCAGCTAGACTTGCTGACCACCACTGTGCACGTGGAGGAGAAGGAATAAAAGGACATCACAGGACAACTTCCCAGACCACCACCAAAACCTCCTCCATCTAAGAATGTAGATATCACAATTACTTCCAGGAAATCGGATAAATATCAGACTTAGTTACAGGAAATCTGATGTTAATTGCAATGAGTTTTAAACATAGGGACCTAGCAGTACAGTGTGAGTCATGTCTGTTGTCAATTGTTATGTATGACTTTGAGAACTGTCTTGTTCATCCAGCACTGCAATAAAGCACATCTGCCTTTTCAAACTTAAAGACAAGTGTTAGAGGGTTCTTTCAGAGACTGAATTTTATTGTATCATGAGAACTCAAATCCCATGCCAGGCAGGGACAGTCCAGAGGGTAGTCCTGTAGATCTGTAGTTCTACAGCTGTTGGATATTAGGCCATTTGGCAACAGTCAATAGTAAAACTGATATAGACAAGCAGCAGAAGTATTTTTAAACCTCACAATAGTTTATTAAAACTTTTCAAATAAAAGATTTTTGTCCCACAGTTTGATCATTTGAGCACTTGGGTGGGGGAAGCAGAGAGTTCAGCCACCAAATCCAGCAAACGCCAAATCTATTCCATCTCCTATTTCAATAAAATGAAGCATTACTGAGCTTACTCATAAATTTTATATAGGATAAGCTATAGACTTAATACAGTCTAAATGCTGATAAGCTTTTTTCCTACAAGTAATTAGTGACCAACCCTGTATCAGAATTTTCAAAGCCGTACTTTCCCCGAGCAAATTTCAGTTACAGAATCACAGAATGTCCTTGGTAGGAAGAGACCTTCAAGATCATCCAGTCCAACCTTTGACCAGCACTGCTGGGTCGCCACTAAACTATGTCCCTAAAGACCAGGTCCACACCCCATTTCAATACCTCCAGGGTTGGTGACTCCACCCTGGGCAGACTATTCGAACATCTGAGAAACCTTTGGGGGAAAAAAATGTTTCCTAATATGCAGCCTAAACCTCCCCTGGCATAGCTTGCATGTACTTTCTCTGGTCCTGTCACACACCATCAAGATGAAGAGGCTGTCTCTTTCCTCACTCTCCTTGGAGGCAGTTGAAGAGAGCAATAAGCTCTCCTGAGCCTCCTCCAGAATAATCAACCCCAGGTCCCTCAGTCGGTCCTCATGGGACTTGTGCTCAAGGCCCTTGAGGAGCCTCGCTGGCCTTTTCTGGACACTCTCCAGCACTTCTGTGCCCTTATAGTGAGGTGCCCAGACCTGAACACAGCATTCAAGATGTGGCCTCACCAGTGCCACGTACAGGGGGATGATCACCTCCCTATTCCTGCTGGCCAGAGTGTTTCTAATACAAGCCAGGATGCCATTGGCCCTCTTGGCCACCTATGCACACTGCTGACTCATATTTAGTCAGCTACCAACCAGTACCCCCAGGTCCAACTTGGTGCTTGTTAACCACACATCCCCATGTCTGTACCTTACCATGGGGTTGTTATGACCCAAGTGCAGGATCTGACACTTGGCTTTATTGGATTTCATACATTTAACGTTGGCCCACTGATCCAACCTGTCTGTAAGGCTTCCCTACCCTCTAGCACATCAACACAGTCACCTAGCTTGGTGTCATCTGCAAATTTCCTGAGAGAGCACTCAATCCCCTCATCCAGATCACTAATGAAGATATTAAAGAGAACAGGCCCCAGAACTGATCCCTGGGGGGACCCGACTGTGACTGGGTGCCAGCCAGATTTACTTCCATTTACTATCACTCTTTCAGCCCAGTCATCCAGACAGTGTTTTATCTAGTGCAGAATGAATTTCTACAAGCCCTGAGTCATAGGTTTCTGAAGAAGGTACATGTTTTTGATTTTATGATTGTAGAACACAGAATTACAGCACATTTTAAAGAGAAAAAGATTTTTCCCTTTTCATCTAAGTGAGGATTACATTTGGTACTGAATTTCCAGTTCAGTGTAGTTCACAATACAGAGGAAACACCTCAGTACACTAGAAGTTTGATATAAAATTCCATTCTTTGGATTCCATAGCATGCCAAATTGTAGCTGTACTGATAATCTAAGACAAATGCACCTCACATGCACTAGTTTTCAAATTAATAAATTATATCAGATGTATACTAGTGAACCATACTTCACACAGGCATAATTTCTGCCATGTTTTTATCATTCAGAAAAACAGAAAAACAGTCAGGAAAATTAAAAATCATTTTCATTTACCCATTACTGACAACAGCAGAGTGACCAAATCTATTGACATCTCGATGCAGATTGGGTTTTGGTAAAATCTTCCAATCATCACAAGCTGAAAGACAAAACCAAAAGCATATGAAAACACATGTACAGTAATTCCAAAATTTTTCAGCAATATACATGCAAAATGATTTTTATGAGACACTTAGTAGCATTTTAAGTATCAAGTAACTTTATTGCCTGTATTAGTCGCCTTCCCCAGAGTGATCAGTGTATGTAACCTTGCTCAATCAGTTGTAAATATAAAACATCTGTACAACGTGACCTTCCAATGTTCTTAACACACTTTTATCTCCTACTGGTCTCAAGTTCTGAAACAAAATTTGACACACATGCTAAAATAATTCTTAATCCTAGTTTCTATGATTTTTTTTGTTCTGCAAAATCAGCAGGATTTGAAAGACTTTTTCTTAATTATTATTAAGATAAAACTACTTTTTTCTACTCCCAGTGATCTGCTTTATTCTTTTGTTTAAACATGTTGTTTAATAGGGTCCTCCAGAGTGCTTATTTGCAGAGACATGGATTTAACAACATATATCACAAGTGATAAACACTGTTAGTCTTTAAACACACTCCATTAGTGCCATTTTGTAATTTTTAGGACTTTTCTATTCTTTTTAAGTAGGCTTTGGATTTTTAGGTAGATCCCACTTTTAAGTGCATCTCTGATGGATTTTCTGGAAAAAAAAGATTAATTCCAGAAATTGCAGGATTTGAGAACAGTGCAGTCACTAGGTAAAGAAGCTGCCTTTGAATTGCTGAAGAATAAATCAACAGGTGCTCCTCTTAGAAGCAGCTGTTGAGCAGGTGCTCCAAGAATCTGTCAGCAACACATCTATCCTGGGATTTATCAAGGTCAGAGGATACTCCCAGAAGTGCCCCCTTATTACATAGTTCTCTGCCTTCACAGCCTAAGGATTTCAATTCATATGTATTTTGGTGAAATGTTACATCTGCACCAGTAAGCTTAAATTTTTTCATAAATGCTTTAAGATAAACAACCACTCCTCCAGCTGTGCAGCCTCTCTCGTTATAATCTTACCAATGGTGTCTTAATTTAAAGGATGCTTCTAACCTAAATGTTTTGAATTATGTAAATTCAGACTAAGAGTAATATTTGTTGGAAACAGGCAATAAACAATCATGAATTCCATTTCTATTTCAAGAAAATATTTCCATTTCAAAGGCTATGAAAAGGAAACAGTTTAACACTACAAATGACCAACAAATCTTGCTGTTGAATTCTGCCTTCTGTATCTCAGTGCACATTAACAGACACAGCAAGCTTGAGCTCTTATGCCTTTGATGGTAAAAGAAACAATTTTTAAAAACCCACATTAAATTTTCATCTGATCCTGGAAAATGTTACACATTACTTTTTTGCATTTTTACAAATGTATATATAAACATAACACGTTTCCTGTTCTTAGAAAGCTACATTTACACAGTTGCATTTTTATTTCTACAATGGTAAGCAGGTTCAGTGACAACCTCTTACCAAATTCAGAGCTATGCTATAAGACATGAAACTACATACTTTATTTTAAAATTATCAAATAACTTATCAATTTTAAATTATTTAAAGGTATTTGAAATGCTATTCTATTTATTCTTCTCAATCACATTCTCTGTAACACCTACAGTGCAGCCTTACTATACAGAAGCCCATATCTTTTCCAGGTCTGAGAGTTCAATTCACAAAATAAATAGCTGGTACTTCAGACCAGCAGCTGGACTAGAATTTTGTACAGTAGACAGATCATAGTTTCTCTATGAAGTGTATTCTATTCCTTCTCCAATGTATATAGTTGTGCTAGACAAGTATTCAGGAAAAAACCCCTCTCCAGCACACTAGGCTAGCTGAACCACTCGACCACTATGCAAGCAGAAAAACCAGTGGTTAACTTGAGGCCATCAGTGACTGACTCATGTGATTTGTTCCAGAAGAAGAAAAAAAGGCAGACTGAACTAACATCAAGATTTTTTCCAAGAAGAAAAAATAAGCAGAACATCAATACTAATATGTCACACTTCCTCTCAGTAGAATTTAAAGTCAGTGATTAACTGCTTTCTGCCATGTCTCAGTCTCCCAAGGTATGCAGTTTTTTATATTACAAAGTAGAGCTAAAGGAATTAGGAGAACTCAGGACACAGGTCCTAGCATATAATTTCTTAATTAGACAGCGAAGACGGAAGGAACAAGACGATTTTTTTTAGGGGTAAATCCCTAATAATTATAAGTATACAGCAAGATTTTGAGATATGCAGATCCCAGTTTGTACTATCACTATTATGTATGATTACAAACCACCCCTTGCTATCCCTCTCCCTGATTTCTGATGAGCTCTCATGGAGCAGAGATTTCCACAGGCAGTGCATACATATTTTTGCCATATACACCAATCCAAAACACATTTCCACAGGAGAAAACTGCTACAAGTATCTTTCAAAATGCTGAAGTGGAAGAATTGAAAAAAAAAGCATCCTAGTTTGAACACTTACATTGCATCTGCAATAGGTGGATCCATTACAGAGCAGTTAGAATCATAAAATGACAGACTGGTTTGGGTTGGAAAGGACTTTAAAGATCATCTAGTTCCAACCATTCTTCATGGGCAGGAACACCTCCCACTGGTCAGGTTGCTCAAAGTTGAGGCCTCAAGTTGCCCAAAGTTGAGGCCCTTCAGCTTTTTTTTTTTTTTTTTTTTTGTGCACTGAACAGGTAACTGTGGCACTCTGGTGATAAAGGAACACCCTAACCAACATCAGTTAGAAAACTGCAGCTCACCCAGAACATCCAAGACTGAGCCCAGTGGCAATCCTGCCTCTATTTGCCAAGGTTCCTCTTTCAGCATAATGTAAGAAATAGCAAAATACTTCACCTCTATGAGCTTAGCCATTTACTGATCTTTAAGGATCTGCCAGAGAATTTTGGCAGCAATCTGGTGGTAAAATATCAGAGGACAAAAGCATAACAAAGGACAGGTTTCTAAAGCTCATTTTATGCAGCAGCCCTCTCACTGCAGGTTAAAGTCAATATACCAAAGAATATGAAATTTTGAAAATGGGCATTATAAGGATTTTTAGACCATCTCCAGATCTCTGAGTATTCAGCTTTAACAAACAAATTCAGATGCAGTAAGCATTTAAAATGATTGAATTGAGGTCTTGGTTCATGACACTTAGGTTTAACTCTTTAAAAGGTGCATGTAGACTAAATTCAGTACCTAGAGAGCAATGACTGATGCCAGAAATAAAATAATAAAATAAACAATTCTGTCCTGAGCTTGGTAAAATTAATTGTTTTCTGGAGATACTCATCTCCTTCCATTGACTAAAGGAAGAGTCTGGATTACCAGATTAAAAAACAACCTTTTAAAAATAGCTAATCTTAACTATGATGAATTCTCCCCAAAAGTTATTTTATATTAATATGAAAACCAGCAAGCATTTTCATGGCTTACAAAAAGCTGAAGCAATCTATCCATAAGACTAGATCACACATAAGAGATACAATCAAATGTATTCTGTAGCCTAACTTGAACATAAATTGTATAGGCTCTATCTCCAGGATTCAGCTGCTTTCTAGACAGCACCTATTTTTTCCAAAACAGAACATAACACTCTATCATTTGCAAGGTATCTGGGAAACATGATACTAATAGAATAATATATTTTGTCTTCCAAGGATTGTTTAAAAAACTCATGAAACAATGTATAGGGAATTCTGAAATATACCCCTCACATAATTATCTATTTCTTAGTAAAATAAGTATTTAATATTTTCTGAAAAAGTGTATCTGTATCTAAAGTGGGCTGTAGAATTCTGAGTTTAATTTGGCAAAATTAATTACAGATTAAGTTTGCATCAAATCAGTTCTCATAAATTTAACTTTTTAAAAAAAAGACTACTACATCTGTTTCTTTTTTACTTCGTAAGTTAGATAACACTTGGAGAATATAACATACAAGAAAATCCAATTGCCATAGTAAATACTGCAATTAAGTAGAAGAACTGAAATACTGTGTCACCTTAAAAAAAGACAACAAACAGGGTACAACCTACTGATGAACTAGGACTAAAAAACGTCCTGGTGCATGAAAATCAAAGTTACACTTAGTCAGATCCAGGGTCTCATACTACTGATTCTAAAGTGCACATTCTACAAATACATGTAGGCTGATAAGGAATGGTACCCTCTAAAGTGAGGAGGGCACTCTATTCCATTAAAAATTAAAACCAGATGCAAACTGAAATGAGAACCAAGTCAATTCCTTACACCATCAAATGCCTAGACGAAGCTACAGGAACACAGTTTTTAAAAATCAGCCATTCTGAATAGACTTTATTAGCATACTCTCTGAAACTGGCACACATATGTTCCATGTGCTTAATGTATTGATTATTTTCCTGTGAGAGCAAATGTAGAAGGGTTTGTATCAATACAGAAGGTCATAAAGAGCCATCAGCTAATCCTATAAAAAGGATTATGTCTCACCCTCTTCTACCACTGTATTCAGATGATAAAAGCTTGCCAAAAACAGGTCCAGGCACTATCCACAAGCTATTCTCAACAGGATCATCCGTGACTCCATTTCCCAGCCTGCTCTGACACATTTGCCAATTTTTAATTTCTAATAAAAGTGGCTGGGCTTTTTTGACCCAAATATGACATTTGTGTTTATATTTGCAGCCTATGCAAAAAAACCAGACACTAACATAAAGGAAGGGAAAAACACTTATGGTAAGAACAACAGTGGCAATAAACAAGACAGGAAAGAGATCACAGACTCAATGCATTCCCTTAGATTTACAGCCTCCACAATCCTATAGGGAGGCTTTTCCTTAACTGCACAGCTTTAATGGTTGGAACCATTCTATGGACTCAAAGCTTACACCCATCTAGCCTTGTCTCAAGACTGTCTTTTACATTAAACTGTTCCTCCAAAATGTATTCTTAGAGATTTATAAACAGTCTTTTCTCCTCTCAGCCACTCTCTTGTGGAATTAAATACACCATATCCTTTTATTACCTCCTGAAGGCTTCTCTTGCTTCAGTCAGCCTAAACCACTCACCATGCAGAGCCCCAATACAGCTTTTATTTATTAAATGTATGTTGCCAAAATTCCACAAATATAGCCAGGGTCTTGAGAATGGCACTGATGCTACTTTTCTTCCTTTCATTAGGATTGCATGGCCAGTTCCAAAGCCACTCTGACTCCCAGACACAAGCACTCTCGCTTCCACCAGAGTGCCTCTGGATTCATCACCTGACTTTTACACATTTTCAAAACCCCAAAATACACCAATTCTTGCAAATCATTTAGCAATATATCCACACTCATAGGCACAGCTTTAAAAATTGGTCGATTTAGGTACTATGTTTTGTCCCACAAACTAAAAGCTTATTATGGAATAAAACCTGTCTTTAATTTTGGAATATAATATTTATAAATACCTGGAAAGTGTTTGGAATCACAACTTGTAAGGATGGCATTAGCTGGAATTGGAAATGGTGATATGGCAACATGGTGATATAAAACTCAAATGAAAAAAAACCCCAAAACAATACATACCTATATCATATGCCAGAAAGTCAGCAGAAAAGCACTTTGCACCATTACTGAGGGAAGTATCATTGTGAGTGTTGCCACCAAAAATGAGCATTGCTCCATTGATCAGGACAGCTGAATGAAGATACCTTGCAAATCCACTCTCTTTCAAAATAGTCCTACAAAACATAATAAATTAATACATACTAACACATGAAAAAAAAAGACATGAACATCAGGAATAGTAAGAAAACACTATAAAAGGAATACACTACAGCTATTAGGAAATATTATTAATAATAATTATTATTAATCTGATTACAATTATTCTGATTGGCTTTAAGATTGGGAATTCTCATGTTACAACAAATATTTAACATTCACTTAAAAATCTCATGCCTTTATTTAATTCAAAATCCAGTTTAATGTATCATTTACATTTTTACATTCTTCATAAGTGAATAATGATAACTTATATTTTACTCAAAATGGAATGAAAAGCCTTTCATATTAATACTTCTTATTGTTAGCCATGATAGCTTTTTGCTGAAGAAATGAAATAAAGAATTCTTCGAAAGGGTAAAAGGCTCTTTAGAACATCCTGAGTACTGGCTATTTTTTTTGTGAATTGAACTCTCAGACCTGGAAAAGCAATGGCAGAAGCCATTCCAGTTATGATAAAAAACACTTGCACTGCTTCATAAATATATTCAGGCTGGCAGACTCTAACATAAAGAATTTCAGTACCAAAAAAAAAAAAAAAAAACCAGTCCATGCATACTGAGTCTTTGATCCCTCTTCATTCATTTTATCCTGTGTCTGTGCAGGCTGCTATGTGCCAGAACAGTAAGATGGGCCCAACAGCAGCCAAGAGTTATCAATACCACAGTTTTAGAGTGACAATTGTGGGGCTAGTAGAGGAACAGAATACAAGCTTGATTCAATTGATTCAATCAGAGCAAATAAATCTTACTAAGGGAGAGAGAGAGTAACCGATTGTGAGCTTTGCCAGCTTGAAGTAGTTAAGTAGGCCAGCTGGAGGCATGGGTGTGAAGAACCAATGAGATTATCAGTAAAGAATATTATTTGTTTCCTTAATAACCTTTTATTTGTCTCAGTTATCTAACAGTTTTCAAGTTTAGCCCCTCAATTTCATTTATATTACTGCATGCTGCTCACACCTACAGCTAAACTGCTTTGTCATTCATTTCCTCTGACAAACATGCTGATGACAATCTTTCCCCTGATTAAATAATATTGTCTCTCTCGAATCACACTGATAATATTTGTTCTATATTTTTACAAGAGGGTTTAAAGTATGTCTCATTGTTCTGACATAATGATGTAAATCCATCAAAAAACTTGAGAAATTTTTTAAAGGACAACAGTCTGCCTGTTTAAAAAAGCTGAGAGGAAGCCATTTAACTTCTCACATTATCACTTAAATACAGCTTCTTAACCCCCAGAAAGTAACATCCAAAGAAATACCAAAGACTAAATGAAAGTAAATGAGGTTGGCTTTTTAAATGCAGTACTTCCTTCAAGCCACAAGCATACCCACCAACATGCTCCTGGTTTTAACCCCCTTCTTATTAAGTAACTTGCATTTTTGTTGTGCATTTCTGATTAATATATTCTGAAAATAGAGAACCAGGCAAGGTGTTTTTCTAACCAGTAATTAGCTTTATACAGCACACTTCTGGTACTTACACTGAAAAACGAATTTTGTTTGAACTCATCAGTTAGGGACACAGAAAATTAGGACTGACAAGGAAATAGAACAAGTATAAAATGCCCCAAGAAAATAGTTCTTGATCTCAAGTCATCTCTACACCAAGGAAAATATTTAAGATCACTTTATATACATAAGTAATGCTCATAAGTTAAAATAAACTTGAGGGACAAGGAACAGACAAAAATAGAACCCCCGAGAATATTTATAACAAAGGATCCCTACACAATACCAGAAATTAGCTCTCATATTTCTGATCGTTTTGTAAAAAAGACCCTTCCAGAGTTCTTAGATTTCTCTACTTCTCTACGTAATACGTACTTGAATGTGCATCAGCAGTAAATTCATACCATGTGGAAACAGCACACATGCACTATTTCTGCCTGGTGGTTATGTCCAGGTAGGAGGACTTTTTCCTGACTTGTAGAAGATGTGCAAAGCTTCTTCATTGCCATTCCTTGGGTATGGAGCTCCATTAATCCACTAGCTGAAGCCTAATTCCTCACACCACAATTCATCATTTTGTTGCAGAGATTATACCACTGTGCGACATGCAAAGAATACAGGGGAACCTACATGACTTTACTAGAATCCTACTCTACCTTACTCTGTATTTATGTTTACATTTTTATTTACATATAACTTAGTTTCCTGCATTACAAATTCCACTTACCATGTCCGTGTATTCACTTCATATCTGTAAAGATCATCCACCAAGCCATATTTATTCCCAGGTAAGGCTTTGTATCCACCATGGACATAAACAGATTTTGTCAATTCATCATAGACACTTGTGTGGCCATATCCACCTTGCACAATTGCTCCTTTTGTTTCTGGTACAAGCCAAGAATTAGACCCTGCAATAGATACACAAAAGACACAGATTTAAGGCTAACTGTTGCTAACATACCATACTAGGAGTCTTAAAGATGTAAAATAATTTTCAATTTACTTCTAAGTATGGCAATAACTAGCTGATATTTTACACCAGAATATCAGAACATCTGCTATTGGATAATATCAGACTGTTACTTGCTATTTTTAAAGAAATCATAAATACATCTTTGTTGCAGTGCCAGGCAGCATCTGATACTCTGCCTTATTTGTGTTCAGCACACACACTAAAAAAAGTAACAAAAAAACCCCAAGCCCAAACCTTTTGGAAAAAGGTAAAACTAAGAGTTTCAATTAATTCTTTTTCAACCCTAAGATTGTGCCACCAGAGAAGGCTGATGGGAATTCAGTGCTGTAGATACATCACCTGTTTTAGGAACACCTGTACTCAACCATGGGATAACTCTGAAGAAGCCTGGCAGAAACTGAGCTGCTGGGAGTTGTGAGAAGCTTGTAACCTAAGGCAGTTCAAAGTACACATGGATACAGGTAGACACTTTGCTACTAAACTGTGAAGTCATTGAGCTAAAATCAGTTTCCAACTACTGTTTCTTAGTTGTTTAATTGCAAATATCCCTACTCAGTTGCTGAAAACTCACAAAAGGATAATTTGATGGCAGGTCATTAAACTGGCAGTCAAGTCCACATTTTACAACATATCATTAATAACTGCAAAGAGACACCAAATAAATAGCTCTTATAACTGAAGAATAAAACACAATTGGAAACTATTTTACCATAGCAATAAAAAAAGACAGAGAAGTTATGTGACTTCTTGTTGCCTGTGGCCCTGAAATTTACATTCTCGTGATATTGTCACAACAGAAAACATGGACAGAAGATCCAAATTGGAGCAGTCTCCTAATTCCTGAGCTAAACTGGCTGCCATGAGAAAGCTCTTTATCCAAGGCTGGCACACAACATCATACACCTTGCTCCATCAGAGAGTTAGTTTAAATTCCACTTCAGTTTTTATGTGATATTACGTAGGTAGTTTAAGATCACCTCTTTTTCCTCTGAATTCTGGTGTTCAGTGGAAAGACTCCTGACTTTCAGTTATTACTGCTGCTTTTCTACTTTCATTATATGGTTTTCAGGCACTGCCTCTACAAGCAAGTGACATTTCTTAAAGCAAAGACTGCTTATAGCAGGATATAAAGTACAGACTGAAGTGGAAGAGTTGTGCTGACTCTTTGTGTGGATCCATGCTGCTATTTATGTAACAAACTATTTATATCTGACACAGCATTAATATGTCATGTCATATAACTAGTAAATGCAAGTTCAAACACAAACATCAAATTTGTGCCAGTAATAGTGTATTTTACATACATATTTCCTTGCTAAAAAATATATTTATTTAATAGAATTCATACCAGAGGGTTCCTGAGGAGTGAACCAGCAGACACACCTTTATTACCAACACTGTTCTTATTTTTTGATTAAATTAGTCATCTAAACAAAAGATTAGTAATTTTTGGTTTTCAGGGAAAATTATTTCCCAGATTTCAACTTGTAAGCTTAACAGAGTAAAAATAAATTTTGGAAAAAAATCACAAAAAGGAAAATCATCCCACTAATAGGGGCTTCTATTCATTCATAATTCAACATTTTTTATCAACATGGGAAATCTTGCCAAAAATTCTACCACATAAAGTTTCTCTTGAAATGACAGGCAGGTCACTATGGTATCTTCAGAGATTAAATCTGTCAGATACTGAACAGCTGGACACAGATACAGGATGCAATATTCTGATCATCCTTGTCAAATAGAATCACATAGCTTATGTCCAGCTTTATCATGACTAGTTTCAAAAGACTGATCAAGTGAAAGAGAAAAAGAAAAGACATCCACAAAGACATGTAAACAGGAAAAGAACTTACAGCTGAGACAGAAACTAAACTCATTAATTTAATGTATGGAAGCTGGGGTATGAATTCCTTCCAAAATTCCAACAGATGTAGCAAGTGAAATTTAAAAGCATTAAAAAATGTATTACTCAGAAAAGAAGTGACTATAAACTGGCCACTGCTAAAGGTAGGCTGTTAGAAGATGCCTAGTCACTAAAATTACTGCCAATTTTCCAATGACGTAGTGAACAAAACTCAGACTGCTTTTTCCTCATTTATTTTTGACAGTAATTATAAAACATGGTATTTACATTTAAAAAGCACTGATTTTGATGGCCAAAGTGATAAGTTCCAGTGTTTTGCTTACAGGAAGCTAATCACATCCAAAGATGTAACACCACTGCACCATCAAACAGCACAAAACATGTGAAATAAGAGAGAGCATCTTCTTCTTTTATTGACTTAATTTCTTTGTATGAAATTGATAAGCATGGCCCAATGAAGAAAAACTGCAAATTCAAGCAATAATAACTTTACCAACCAAAACAGAATAATTAAAATAGCATAGTGATATTATTTCTAAAAAGATGTATGAATGTATTTATTTTTACCATGGACTAATAAATCCTCTAAAAAATCCAAGGAAAGTTACATATATTGTGTATATATATTCAGAATTACTTTGAGCAACCACAAAGCTTATGCTAACTTACAAAAAATAGGAAGCTCATGTTACATCTTAGAACCATTTCTTTTGACCATCTCAAAGAAGCTTTTATAATCAAAAGTAACTTATAGCCTACTTCTGAAGTCCTAAAAAAAAGGAGAAAAAAAAGTGATATCCTGCTAATCTAACCAAATCTGTCTTCTAAACCAAATCTGTCTTCTAAAGTAACTGAATTAAACCACAGAAGACTTATTCAGAAGTTTCTTAATATATAATAAGGGCTTTTACAAGCTTCAGCTAAAACAAAACACTATTATATTCACCTTGAGACTCATATTAAGATGCTTAGAAGGTTTATGAGGTATTGCTAACCTAAAGGGAAATAAATTTCCCTGGGGACATACCCAGTAGAGCTTTATGGTTCAAGTTAGTAAAATCATTCACAGAATTCCCATACAAGGATTTATTGGCTTCCCAAAAGCCTTAGGTCTAGGTAGAGCAAGAAAGGAGAACAGGAAGCTCTTATGTTCCTGCAACAACCACTATACCTTTGGAGATGAAATTAATTCCTGTGCTTTTGCATGGTGAAAACCTTCCAGGAAACCATTTCCATTTTTTCCAGAACTTATTTGATGCTGACAGAGATTAGTGAAGAAAGTAAGCATATAATGACAGAAAAATTTTCAGCCCCTCCACACATTTGATCTGCATTTTGTTAAGGACAACTACCTACCTATGTGAAAAGCTAGGGAATCCACAAGTAATTAAAACTTCTTCAGATATTTCTTGACCCAGAACCCATGAAAATAAAGGTCAGCAGGCTTTGGCACCAGAATTCCGTGTATCAAGTTAATCCAAATTCATTTACAGAACTCTATCACTCGAGGTTTAAATTCATATGAACTAAAAGGTGAATTGCCTCTCTCTATGCCTCTTTCTTTCAGTAGGCATCTGGTAAATGCTTGAAAAATAGCCTTCATCAGAACTAAAAGCCCTGGCTGATAGGATTTAAAAAGAACGAACCAGTACAATTTGAAATCTTAAGGCAATATATGTTTTAAAAGCAAGCAGAGAGAGAAAACGGGACTCTAATTTTTCTTTCCTCAATGTTAGAAGCCCTTTTTTATAACAAATTAACTTTTTGATTTAGGTGTGATCACAGCAACATTTCTATCTGTTCCAATGGCTTTTAGGTTTGGATTCTGAGCTCAAACCACCACCTGGGACTTCATGGCTAAAAATGATCATACAGCTGCAAAACCATAGATAAATGCTACAGCTAACAGAATTCAGGAAAATTTGCCACAGAATTCATTTAACTTAGGGGGAGGACAAGGAGGGAGATGAAATGAGGAAAACAAAAGATGAGAATTATCTACATGAGCAGAAATTGTTCAGTTACAGCCCACAGACCACGTTCTGCAAAGCACTGCATGGCCATGAGTAGACTCACTGAAGTCAATGGATTTCCACAGTAATATTCTATATTGTTAGAAGTGTACTTTAGATTTGATGCAAGTGAAGCATACTTTCCCCTAACAAACTAAATTTCTCACTAGGATTTGATAAAATTATCATCTCAGAAAGGAGACATAAAAACCTGAGGATAATTCTGACCCATAATAACTGCCAGATAAATAAGTGCTTACACCTACTCGAAGCTTGTCATTATATGATCAAAGGTTTGGGTTTGGTTTGTTCTTTTTTTCATTTGTTTATTTAATCTACAGAATTTCACAGGAAAAGATTAGGTTTTATTTATTTTATAAAATACCTTTTTCTTTCTGAAAACAGGAGGGTTTTTTCACTTGAAAAAAAATTGGGATGTTTTTTATCAGTATATGTTAAAAATTTTTTGAAAACAACTTACTTATGTAGTATTCTTGAACAATGCTTGTGTAACCGTAAATGGCAGAATATCCAAAAATTATAATCATAACCACATCTCTGCTGTCCAGCTCTACTATGTGTGCTGAATGACCTTCCACAGCATACTGCTGGCCATGTACAAGTACTGCAGGGGTTCTGGTACTCCATGTCTGACTGTGTATGTTGAAAATCCACAGCTCATCAGTAACATTGCCATTATT
The DNA here is from genome assembly GCF_003957555.1 of Calypte anna. Lineage (NCBI taxonomy): Eukaryota > Metazoa > Chordata > Aves > Apodiformes > Trochilidae > Calypte > Calypte anna. The sequence continues at coordinate 27,832,094 of NC_044252.1, read as the reverse complement.
TGCTTCAATTTTGCCTCCATACATGTAGATGTCTTCCTGTAAACATTGGAACAGAGATAAAAGAAATAAGGGATTATAGAGAGATAACATCTGAACTGCATACTTCTGTCCTATGTCATATTTTCTATCTGAGCAGTCTGATTGAAATCTTCACATTGAACAGGTACTACATCAAACAGCTCAAAAGACACCAATCCCAATGATGTTTAAACTAAACTAACAATTATGATAATGAGACTATTTATCTGAAAAACAAACCCAGCCATGAAAATTACACCAAAGTGAATCTCAAACAGATTACTTCAAGCAGAAGAACTTTAATTACATGACACTTCTAATTAATTCTTCAGTGTTCTATTAAAAAAAACAAAAAAACAAAAAACAAAAAACCACTAAAACTAAAACAAATAATATTATAACTAAAAGACTATTATACTGTTTCTTAAGGAACCGTTCACAAAACTAAAATGGGGCTTTTCACACACTCAAGACAGGGAGTTTCATTCATCAAAAGAGCACAATCTCTCCTAAAAGCAAGGTAATCTACCTCCTGAGAAAATCAGAGCCCAGAGAAAAGGGACAAAGTCTGTATGGCATCCCCTTGGGCACACTTGCTAAAATCAAACCCCATCAGGGTGTACTTCGAGTTCTTGCAAAGGGATCCAAAACAGATTTTCCAGTCTTCATGAGCCACATACCTCAAACAGCAATACCATCTGTTTTGATAAGTAATGAATGTTTTACTTAAATATTGACTGAAAGGAAATCCTACAAAATCTCAGACTTCATCTAGAGTAGCAAACCAAGGCATACAAAGTCACAGAACAAATTCCAGCTTGTTGGCTTTGCAGATTGGCTGGAGGACAGTTTATCCCAGGCAGAAAAAAAACTGCTCTGAGAATGAGGGCCATAGGTGTGACACTTGCTAGACCATACCAGAAGCAGTTCACTCTGCATCCCATCTGCACAGTGATTGTATAGTTGAAAGTTGATTTCTCCATACTGACATTTAATATTCTGGATTTACCCTAAATTCAATCTGAACTAGTTTAAAAATAAAAAAATTAAAAAAAAGGAAGCTGCAAGCTTAGGATATTAAGCAAAGTTTTGCTTGGCATGGGATACTGAGCCTCAGAAAGAGAGACTAGAAGATAAAGTAACCCCTAACATGAGAAGTTTGGATCAACCATGTGGAAATTTCAGGCTATTCACACAAGGAGTTGGGCTGGTTGGAATTAACAGAAATTAAACTTATTAATTAAAGTTATTATAGTGCTGAACATACACCTACACAGCTGGTGGTAAACAAGAGAGCACAGAACTACATGAAAAACTTCTTTAGTCAGAGATTTATCAATAAATACCTGACCAAATTGTCTGACCTGTCTTCAAGAGTACACTTGAAATTTCTGTAAGTTTTTCAACTAGTTTTTTATTTGAAGCAGGTAAACAATTCTTGATTTAGAACTTCAATCACTCCTACACAGTTATACTCTGTGTTACCACTTAGTTTGGACTGGTAGTCCAAGTTTTGAATAAAAGTTGTTCACATCCTTCAGCAGGAATTTGTAGTGGGGTCAGATGAATAAATCAGAGCCCACTGTTTTCCTATGAGATAAAACAACATTTCAAGGAGCTTGGTGAAGACCCACAGAAGCTGTAAGGAGGTCATGCAGTGAAAGGAGTGGCTTGAGCAAATATTCTTCTAAAAAGAATCCTGTATGGTTCATTTATTACACTGCTGCTTGGGTCTCAGAGGGCAAATCAGCATTGCTAACATAGTGGACTATTTATGTATTTATGTTGAAATCCAGGTAACAAAGAGAAAGCTAATTAGGGAGCCACAAGTGCTGTATAGGTATTTTTTTTTTAATATTTGACACTGAGGAAAGACACTCCACAAAAAATGGTGATCTAGAGAGCAGCATGAACTATGAAATGATTACTCAGCTGACAGAAAGAAAGTCCTCCTCACAGCCCTGCTTTAATGACTCCAAGTTCAGATAAAAGAACACTTCTGTGAGGAGCAATCTTTATAAATGACACAGTAGGACCCATGCACAAGAGTATGCACAGAGAAAAAGACAAGAAGGTCACGACAACCACTTTATCAGCCACACAAATAGATTTAACTGAGCTTCACTCAGGACTATTTCTGAGATTAAGAAGCTCCCAGTGATGCTGAAAAGCACTTTAGAAGTCAGCAATGAGCAAGTGAACATTGAGATAGAAAGACTCACAAACCAGAATCAGTGGAGCAAAGAGAATCAAAAAAAGGTACATGTAGATGTATACAGGACAAACCCCATATCCTAGGCACATAAGGGTGGACACTTATATGGAAAACCTAATCAGGAAGACACTGCAGGAAGGATACAAGTGTAAACAGTACTGAGCAGCCTAGACATTGGGAAAGAAAAGGAATGTCCTTACAAATTTATGCTACCTTCATAACGTGACACAAAACAAGTATAAATCAAGGCATGCTAAAGGTGAGGCTTGCCAATACACAAGATATAGATTTTAGAGTGCTGGTTCACAAAAACTGCTGATCTTGAAATGAATGAAGCATATGAGAAATGTGATTATAATGAGACATACCACAGAAGGACCAAGATCAAAACCAACAACAAAAATGTATAAAACAGAGTCTTTGCAGAATAAGCCAGAGAAATGTGTTAAGAATGTGGCCCTTATGGAAGAAATTACAAATTGTATTCCTCAGTCTGGAGGAAGGACAACACCAAGACACAGACTGTCCAAGGAACAAATAACAAACCACCAGGGAGATAAGCACCAAGAAGATAGAAGACCTCTAACACACCTGTGTTTAAGTTTGGATACCACAACAAGCATAACACTTCCAATCAAAGCAGCAGACAGTGACAGTATTTACTCAATAAATTAAACTTACTTATTTTATATTCATATTAATAAACTTACCTAAGTTACAGAAAAAACAATGAAAATTTCAGATAACCTAGCTTTTGCACAGTTGTTTTAACAGGATTTCAACTTGATTCACTGAGAAGCTTTTTACAGCCAGAAAAAATTGAAACTGAGCAAGGAAGTTACTCAACAAGATCACCAAAGGAGCAAGAGCACTCACTTGTCTGATAAGTACCAGTCAACACCTTATACAGCAGACCAGGGTAACTCTTCTACATACTTCACATTGAACCCTGAACAAACAGACAGCCAAAATCATTATTTCCTTTGACCTTGGCTAGACTCTCTTCTCTACATCATATCTCAGTGTTAATATTGATTTTATATTTCATATAAATGCAGTAACTCAAGACTTTTCTAAAGCTTATCATATTTTTTTTCTTTAGATTTGGCAATTCTTCTTTTTTCCTAAAAGAACAATAGTTATCAGCTGCTCTGACTGTACCTGGGAACACTGCACTGTTATGCAAATCCTGCCTGCATTCCAAAAGAATCTTATCTGGTGGTTATCACAGAAAGACGGCGAAGAAAATGCAATAAGAAGGTAATTTATAATTCATTTCTAATGAATTGGAAGTAAATTAATCAGGTTAAAATAACCACATATTTTTCATTTTGTAATTCTTAATTGTACAAAAGCTGCGGAGAAAAATTACTCTCTCAGAAACAAGTTCTCTGCCTTAATTTTTATAAAAATCCAATCTGTTCCTGAAAATTTGGCCAAAGCAATGCTTCTCACAAACCACAAGAAGAACAGACATTCTTTGCTTTCTTGACACGAGACTATCAAGCTGGTTTCCTCCCATCAACTGTACCCCTGCATTAGTTTGCCTGAAGTTAATTTCTATAATGGGACTTAGATTAATCAGAAATTTTTTAATCTACACTCACCTGAATTTTTTACTCAAATCTGTATACAATTAAGAATTATTTCATTTGTTCTTTTCAAGGAGAATATAACTAAGACACAAGAAAAGTCATCTGGCAAGAACTCATCCATCAGAAGCCTGTTTTCTGCATCTCAGTATTTAGGAATGCCTAAAATCTCCTCTTTCTTTCCCCCAACCATTATCTACCTTAATATGGTACCATCAAGAACCTCCTTTTATGAGTTATATTGGAAGAAAAAAATTAATAATCAGCATGGCAAGATGATCATATCAATCTCTCAGACAGGCTGGAGAGAAGTCTTCACTTAATTCTTCCTCTTGCAAGCTGATGTTTTATTCTCAGCTTATCCTCAGTGAATAAGAACCTGCAAAGTTACAGGGGGAGTGTATTGTAAATTGAACTTCCCAACAGGATCATATTCACATTCAAGGCAGTGCACACTGCAGTCATTTGAATGGCAGAAAGTTAACCTAATCAGGAGTGCTGACACTTTATTTCATCATTATTTCCAGTTTTCCCACACTGTGGATGGCTAGAGTTAAAGTTATTAATTCAAAGGATTCAATTAAACCATTTCCTGTATATATCAAAAGCCAATAATTTTTTTCCTGGACTACAGTGACATTCAAAATATAGATCAGAAAAATAAGGCAGGGTGCTTCTGGAAAAAGTAATAAAAATTAAATTGAGATTTACTTGTTCCCATGAATTTGCCTGCATTTACAGAAAATAAGGCAGAAGGAAAGTATTCAAATAAAACTATGTGAATAGACCTTTAAAGCTGACAAATGTATAAGCTGGAATTTTCACAGAGACGTTGCTCTGAACTTTTGTACATTTAATATTTGGATTAAACATACTGTAAGGAAAGAATAAGTAATAAAAACTGCATACAAAAGTATTAACTAAGCATCTCTTTCAGATCTTCTACATACAAAAACCAGTCATGCTTACACTTTGACTTCTGTACCCACTGGAATGTAATGCTGAAACACAGAATGAAAAAATGTCACCCTCTTCTACATAAAGAAAGTGATCTCTTGATGAGCAAGGTCCACTTAGCTGAGGAGGAACTCTGAATAGGTTTTATCTGGGCTATGTGCAAGTAGTGTAGGACAGCTCATGCTATGAACTTTTCATACACTTCTGAGGTCTCCAAATCAGAATTAAAAAGCAGTATCTAAATAAATAACTGAAAGTAGTAACAGAAAAAGCCATGCAAACTTGATGGTACAATCTGCTATTAGTAAAAGAATAGTAAAAAAAGACACTCCTAATGCTGTCCAAATTATACAATAGCAACCAAAAAAAGACATCTAAATGAATACTAAAAAAAATGGTGAAACATTTTTGTCCCACTTAGATTCAAGTCGTTTTCACTGTTTGATTAGACTAATAGAAAATACCAGAAGAGAGATACAGACTAAGCCTCAATACCAATTGATTTGGAAAAGGAATCAAAATAATTACCCTGTGTTTAATAAATAAATAAACATTCACAAAACTCATATGAGTCCAATCAGGTTTCACTGCATAGAATATGATCTGTATACTGGAAAACATCTTTACAACTACAACTACATCAGCCTGCATGTTTAGTTCATACCTATTGCCAGTCTCAGAGGAAACAAATCTCAATGCCCTCTCATCTTCCTGCTGTCTCAGGACTGCTGGAAGCAGTTGTAATTCTGAGGCTGAATTTCCAGATAGACCCACAAGCAAACTGAGCAAACTCCCAGCAGTGCCCACATGCACATCCTGAATGCATCTCCCTTCCTACTTCATTCCAGGGATGTAGGATTTTTCAGTTTACTTTCTAACTCCCTATCTAGTCCCTTCTTAGCCAGCTGTATGTTCCTACTTTGAAGCCCTCCCATCTCTTTCCAATTCTGTTTCTGATATTAATTATTTCCAAAGTACATTGGAATTGAATATTGAAATGCTAGGAACTATATGTAATATTGGAGATACAGCAGGACCAGCTGTGAACATGTATAGGTAGGATCTTTCCAATAACCAGTCTGAAGAGGCACCAAAACTAGTAGTATCTAACAGTTTAGCTGGCCTTACAGCAAGTACACTTTGATACTCCCTCTTCTATAAATGCATAAAAAGTCTTAGTCACTTGTTACAACTACACTTCAGAGGAAGTCTTCTGATCTTTTTTTCTGCAGAATAAAGAAGTATAGTACTTCAATTTTAACTAAAGCAGCTTTCTGAGGGAAATGGGCACAGTAACTTATTTCATTCTCCACAGAGTCAATTATATAGCTGCAATTTACCTAGCACCACTACCAGGCAATCCTACCTTTGTGCTCTCACTCTGCTCTAGCACTAGGCTTTGAAATCTCAGGAGCTCAAGTCAAAAACTTAATCTAATTTTTTCTCTGTAGTTATTTTTTCTCTCGACTTTAAAAAGAAATGTTACACAAAGACCTGTACACAGCTTACAAAACAGCTCAAAGCTGCCATCTCTAGGTGCTATGTTCTGCTGCTCTTCACACCAAAAGAGTTTTATAGGGTTTTTTAAAGTCAAAATGTCAAAAATTTATCCTGACAAGCTAAGAACTCATTTCAAAATGGTGTAGCTTTTCACTTGAAATTTCTTCAGCTTACTTGATTGGCTCCTTTTGGCCCATGGAATTTCTGACATTTGGCACAATCACTGGTACAGGCAACATATTTAGTATTTCACATGAGTGGTGCTGTGCTCACTATTAGCACATTCCAATTAGAAATTAACAAGTGTCTTTGTCAACAGCAAACACCTTATTTGCTACACAGTTGCCTGTATGTCAGGCAATGAGATAAATTTAAATTACTTTTATCCTGGCCCAAACCAGGACACTGTAGCTTCCATTAATATTAACAAGAGTTGCATTCCCTCACTGAGATTCAAAAAGATCTCTGAATTAACACAGGTTTATTTGATATTTGCTGGCTTAACTATTTCCAAAATGGTTACTACTTGGTCTGGAATATCTCAAGAAAATATTAGCACTGTCAAATAAAAAGGTTAAATTATATTTTAAGCCTTTATTCTGAACTGCTAAATGATACATTACTTGACTGTTTCCCAACTACAAGGTCCACATTCTACAGGAACAGTAATAACTAAAGATTTCAGTCAGAAATATCTGACCTTTCAAAGAACAGGTAATACATTAGTAATGTATCATGGAACTGGTGGAAAGAAAAGCATTTTCTTGAGTTGATGTTGGGGCATGAACAAAATCTAATTCATATTACAACTGAGAAGCATCTCTGCAGTTTTAAACATGTCATATGGCAGATTCAGCATCTCTGGAAGAGGAATAGATGCCAGGAAAAATAATGACAAAAAGGATAAACTTTTTAATGTTAATATCAAGACATTTTAAAGGTATCTGCTCAGATCACATAAATACTTACTATTAAAATAAATCAACTTCAAATTTCCCATTGCAAAGAAGAAAATAAATAAAGCTTAACTTAACATGAGGATTAATGGAACTCGTAGAAGAAAAAGTATACTTTCAAAAAAGAAAAAAAATCAAAACCTCCAGCAAATAAAAATGCAGAAACATAATATGGCAAGTCATAAAACAGTTTAATAAGCTGACTGCAAAAACATACGTAAAGTATGAATATATCAATATACACATGCTTTAGAAATTCAGCCAGAGTTAATTTGTGGTGCCAACACAGAGTCTGAAAGAGTATTCTGAGCAGATAAAGCTGTAGCAATAAAATAAGTTCCCCCATGCAAATTCTTCATGGTAGACTTCACAGATATTTTCATAGCAGACATTAAAAACATAAGGTTATAGTAAAAAAAAAAAAAAAAAAAAAAAAAAAAAAAGTCACCATGATCAGTTCTGAAGGAATTTAAGAACAAAACACAAAAGAGCTGACCCCTGTCTGTAGAGTGTAACTCTCCTTAAAAGCCTCTCAGTACCAAAAGCAACAGGCAAAGAGCACACAACTCTGTAAACACACCGGTAAGACAGACAGACTGAGAAAAAGCCTCTTGAAAAAAAAAACCCAAAACAAACCCAAAAACAACTTTTGAAAAGGGAAGTTATACCTTGCAAATCATTGGATTTTCTTGGAGGGATCAAAGATTTATTTGATACAGTTATCTGGAATTTCCACAAGATGTGTGATAATGTTCCTCATGCCTTAAAGAAACTAAGCTGCTTTGGGACAAGCAAGGCAGGTAACATAAGGGTAAATAATTTGATAAAGACAAGTTTGGTAAAAAATGCTCACTTCTTAAATGAATTGAGGTCATTAGTTGTGTCCAACAGAGATCTACAATCAGAGTTTTTTTTGTCAACATACTCAAAACCAGTGTAGCACAGGGTTGAATAGAAAAATGACAGTGTTTGTTTTACAAGACTACATTACTCAAAATAGCTGAGATGCTGTTTGGAATAATTTTAGAATAATCTCATAATACTGAATGTGCAATACAAGGATAAATAAAAAATAAAAGGGTAAAAAAAGCTCACATAGGCAAACATGAAGGGTGTATTCAATTAAAAACCAATATTAAGTCTGGATATACAGAGGTGGGTTTTGAATTGAATGGAATGAAATCACAGAATCCTAGAATGGTTCCAGGTTGGAAGTCACCTTAAGGATTTAGTTCCAACCCCTTTGCCCTGGGCAGGAACATCTCCCACTGGACCAGGTTGCTCAAAGTCCTGCCCAACCTCACTTCCAGGAAGGGGGCATGGAGCTGGACCTGTGCCACAGGTAGTGTGTCTGCTGCATGGACCCCTTGGGCATACATCATGGCCTCCTCACTAGCCCTGGTGTCTTCTGTCCCATGGCTGGAGGCCCTGGACCTGGGTCATTGCTTTCCACTTCTGGGGCTCTCAAAGGACCCTGCTACCAGCACCCAGTTTAGCCTGCTGGGCTCATCCCCTGGTCAGTGAGGGCACTGCCCATACTGCAGTCACCCTTGGCTCCCACCTTGCCTTCCCTTACACAATTCCAAATACATTACCCCCTCCTTTTTTTGGTGGGTTTATCTCTGAGGGTTTATGGTCACCTTATAAGTGACTTACAGTTACCATATGGTTTTTGGGAAAAGGTTGTGCAACAGATTTAAGTAATGAAGACACTAACACCAAAGGGAACAGAAATTAAATTATTGAATTAAACTGTCCTCAAATAAATCTATGCTAAAGAAAAACCATTTTGAGATTGCCAACAGCACAAAGAAAATAAATAAATAGGATGGTGAAGAATCCAAACCTGATATAAAGCAAGAGTATGTCCATATCTCTGGAGTGGCCCTTTGGATACAGGTACTACATTCCATATACTGCTTTCCAAATTGTAGCTGGAAGAAAAATAGAAAAGTAAACATTTTCTACCTGCAGAGAAATGAGGTCCTTTATCTGTTTAAATTAACTTCTCATTGGCAAAGTGTGTACACTTGATGAGTTGCAGCTGTTTGTCTGAGGTGGTAATTTGTTAGCAACAGTAGCATCATCACTTGTGTTACAACACTGTACTAACAAGTGGCAGAACACTAAATGATCAGCACTGAAAACAGAAGCAGCTTTCAGAGACCCCTCAACAACCCCAGGAAATGGGATTGTAATGAAAATCACCAAATTTACAAGGAATTTATGAAAATAGATTGTTAAGCCCAACATTGTAAAGTCACACTAAAAAACCAACCCACTAAACTGATTACACCACAATCTTCTGCAATACTTTGAAAACTTACTGTTGAGCACCCTCTCATTTCTATGGTTAGCTTTAATTTCCATTAATTAATGAGTAATCCACTCATGGATTAGAACACATCATGATGGAAGAGAGAAAAAATAAGATGACAGATAGAAAAAAGAATCACCAGAGATGATACTTGGTTTGGATGATTGCAAAGAGGTAGCCAAAAATAGATAAAGACATGCTAATAAACAAATCCTAATACTTTCATTTACCACATTTAGGGCCTGTACATAGATACAAGTCACCTTACAAACTGTCATAAATCTGAAGAAGTGAAATAGGGATGACTTAGCTAACCTTACTGGCAGGACACCAACAGGCTAAGTGCTTTCATTAAACACGAGTCTCCTATAATTATAAATTAACTTTAATGATGCAAATAACATTCTAGATGTACTACCTAAAAAATATCAGCACACAGATTTCTTTTACTGCACTGACACAGGGGACATTTCTGTGTTGTGCAGCAAAGCACAGCAATGCTTTTCACAAAGCAAAAGAAATTACAAATTAGCATCACATATAGATGGATGTGACCCACACTTTAACTTTTTTTTTTTTTAATCCTAAAAAATTAGCACCAGAAAAAAAAACCATTAACAAAAACATTTTTAAAACATAGAAGACTTGCAGTTAAATTGCAGGATACCTCCCCGGCAAGGCCTATTTTCCCTAAGCCATACCAGAAAGGATACAACAAAGGAGGAATCACTTACTTTAACACCATTTGGAATGAACTGTAGTTAAAAGTGTATCCACCAATGACCCACATGAATTTCCCATGCAGGACTGCCTTGTGGGAAGCTCGGCCCACAGAAGGACTGAAGGGTTTTACATTGGGTAGAATCCAGTAAGACTCCGTGGAAGGGACGTTCAAAGAACAATCTGGACCTGTTTTGTAAACAAATTTGTACATTTGTACAATCTGTTAGACAGGGATGATAAGGCCAATAAAGCAGAAAGAGGGGAGGCTTAATTACAGATGTCAGAATTGCTCATTCTGATAAAATACTGTATACACTTTTATGTTTAACAGCTGCTTGGAGAAAACCCACAACAAGGGACATCCATCAAATTGAAAGCCTTAGATCAGCTCAAGTAATAATGATACATCCCTGAATTCTCCTCAGAAAACAAACTGCATGAATCGCAAATCAAAAGAAAAGCATAATGCATCATATCTTTAGGTGCTGGTTAGGTCTAAAATGTGTAGCACAGTGTACACCACATGCTACCACTGGAGAAAAACTGTACTACATCTGAATAAAACAGAGTAAGCTTATATCAAAGCAAACAACATTACAGTAAATTAAGTTACAATATAGATTATACCATCATTAAATATCAGGAGTCAAAATTTGCCCTTAGTCAATATCATTCTCCATTGCCTCTCCAAAGTAAAACACACTGTAAAGTGCTTTATAGGAAGAATTATCTGAATATTTACATTGTATATAATTTTATCAATTATTTTACAAAGCTACTAAAGCCCACAACTCTATATTATTTTTGGAACATATTTTATACAATTATCCTGATCAGGAGCTAAAAGGAAAAGCATAATTTTTAATTAGTATTATTATTAGAAACACAAATTACAGAAATATTAATTTTTCATTTGTACTTTAATAATCAAAATGCAAACTCTTCATAATTAGCCTGTGCTCCATATGTTTGAAGAGCTTTAAAATCTTGTTATTTAAAACCTGGATATATTCAGAACCAGGCTAAATTTTAAAAAATAAATTTAAAAAATATTAAAAATATTGAGGCAGCACATCCTCCACTATTTACTTCTTATCATTGACTGCACAGCATTACTAATTAGAATTATTTCTAGGTGGGCAACAATGAATTTTTGGACACCAGTATGTTCACCTTAAGCATTATCAATCATAGAACTGAAATATGTCATCAGTGATAGCACACAGATATTATATGACAGGTCAATTATTTCTCTAATCTGATATTTGATGCTGGTACTATGAGCAACGCTATGTCCTCTCAGCCTGTCTGGAGTAATTTTGGGCATAATCTTCCTTGGAAACTCAGTGATAACATACAAACACACACAAAAAGCTCCAAACACTCAGTCCCCATACACACTGAATCCCAAATGTCACATATGACATCAACTTCTTCTTAAAAGAGGTTCCAGGGGCAGATCTGGAAAACCACTGGTCTGCTGCACTTATGTTTCTACCAGACAAGTCAGCAGAAATTAAAAAAATACACAGAATTAGTCAATAGATAATTGCCATCTCCTCATTAAAACCAGTAAAGCTTTTGTAAAGAGAAGGGTTGTCACCCAAAGAACTTTGAAGCTAGCAAGATGGGGTGAGGCCACTGACAGAGTTTTCACAAGCCTTTAAAAAAAAAAATCCTCACCAAATACTTTTAAGAAAACTATTTAAGCAAGAGAATGGAGACCTACGTGTGGTTAAATTATTGCCTGCAAGATACAGTAAGAATAGTAGACAGGGTTAAGTGGCCACTTCTTAAAGGGAGGGAGGTCACCCACAGAGTCCCCTTAGGATTCCTCCTACAATTGGAAGCAAACGATGTCAACAAAATAAGTGACACAGAGAGGGTAGATATGAAGAGTATAAAACCTCTCTGAATGTAAGAATCAAGATTTATCATACTGGAGCTTGGAGAAGCCACGTTCAAAACAAGAAGTAGTTCCTCATGCAACAAGTGTCAGAACTTCCTGGCAAGGATACTCTCCTGATAAAAGATGCTCTGAATGAAAAAGTTTACACTGATTCAAAGAGTACCTGGACAAGCATTTAGAAGTGAAAGCTGTTCAAGTTTACTAAATAAACTAAATGTGGAATTTACATCAAGTTCATAATTGGATTTATTATGGAATCCATTAATATTATATTACATTTATTATGACTATGAGATTTATTATAAATATAATAAAATATTAAAATAAATTAAATGCATGTGTAAAATTATAAATATATAGAATATAATAAAAATAAATATATGAGTATATAGATTAGTGTAAAATGTTACACATAAATAATAGGTTACTATTATTATTAGGGAAGATCACATTTTTCCAATGTGTATTATCATTTTTGGGCAACTTGTTACAGCTGCTTGCTATACATAATGAGCAGGCAAATAATCTGTATCTCAGCAGTTGTCACCTTTTCCTAGTACTCTATAGAAGACTGGTGTCCATGTGTATCCAAATTACCTTCCACTTGTTAAATGATGGATACACTCAATTCCCATTGTTCATTATACCTTCTACCCAGAAAAGATTAATAGTATTTGAATGAGCTCTAATGAGAGTATGAACAATTCAGTATATTATTTATTAAGCATTAATAACAGACATTGTAACAGAATTGTACACTCAGCAAGATTCTGACTTATTAAATCACCTCAGAAAATAATTAATTTGAATATAAAATTGATTGAAAGTAAACAATTTCTTAAGTATTCTTCGATCAGGGAAGGGCTTACAATTATGAAAACGGTGCCTCCAGACAGAAAAAAAAAAAACAAACCAAAACTGACACAGGTGTCTTATTCGAGCAAACATTCCTGCACCAAAATTCATGGTCAGCAGTGTCCCCTAGTGGCAAATAGAGAATAAAACAGAAAAAAAAGTTGAGGTTTGGTTTTTTTTTTTAATTTCTGTAAGAGGAAGCAGAAGAACTCATACAGCAAATCCAAAATTTTATTCTTTTCTACGCTCTATTAAGATTACATCAACTACACTGAAATGAGCACAAGCAAAAACTTCATGGAAGATTTCAGAATGCTGTTAAGCCGAGCAGTGACTGGGAGTGGTGCAGATTATTTTCTTACAACCTCAGGGCTTTGCTGCTGCTCTACACAGAATGCCAGGGAATTCAGAGGAGAAACACTGTGTGCCCAGGTCTTGTTCTGTCATGGAGGAAGGACACATCCTAACGAGAGACACCTAAACTCAGGAGCTTGGGAGCAGCAACAAATCCATGGGTTGAGTTAAAGAACACATTGATAACCTGAGTATAACATGTACAGGTGCCTTGAGGTGACATCAGTTGACATTGCCAGCAGAAGAAGCAGCCCCTGCCTCCCATCACTGTTCACCCTCCAGGTCACATTGCTCCTGGCACCACAGGGCTTCACAATGACCCAGGAGAGGGAAAGCATCCAGGTTAAAACTTCCTTTTATTTTTACCCAGGTTGGCTCTGAACCTGGATGCCTTGCCACGAACGTGTGGCTCTGCCAACACCAGTAAGAGTGCTTGGCCACTCCTGCCTCTGGAGTGAGAGTGCAAAATATTCTGAAGTTACCACTGCAAGTATCAAGCAGAAGAAAAAATGAAATACACAGTCAAAAAACCCAAAGCAACAGAGTAATGACTTCCACTGAAACATTCTTCAAAGAGCAGATCTTCATCTGCGTGACTGTTGCCTGACATAAAGGCAAGGCAAATGTAGGACTTAAAAACATAATTTATAGATTTTCCTGCTTAAATATGTATGCCACAAAACATCACCATTATTTCAGCATAAATACATATTCTCTTCAGAGACATCACATTCACTAAAGATATGCCTCTCTTGTGCAACAGAGAGCACTGCAGAAAAAGATGATGAAAAATGTTTTATTTCTTTCTTTGCAAATATTATTTTTCTCCATTTATTTAAAAGTGGATTTCTTTCTTATCTTCCTAATATGTGACTCAATCCACTGGGGGGCAGGACACTTTCACCAGTAAGTAACATTATGCACCTGAATTGGAAGCCAATTACATTACTCTCAAGGTAGGAAAAAATTCTATAGGTATAAAAAAGTGATTTATGCACACAAGGAATCTAATTTTTGTTTATTGAGGAGTTTCATGAAGTTGTGAAGTAACAATCTCTTACAGTAGTTCAAGTAATAAGATCAATTTCCACCTAATAAGAAAACATCATCTACTGTCTTCAACTCTACTCTTTTTCCTTTGGGATCAAAGGAGGAAAAAAAAATAAAGAAGCAACAGCATTGATGTGTTGAATATAAATGTAATAGTCCTGTTTTCTATACACTCTCATTAAAGCATTAAAATAAAAAAAACAACAAAGTATTTGTTCTTGTTTATCCTATATTTTGTTTGATATCTGATCATTTGAGAATTATTCCTTTAAGATAATTTTTGAACCACCACAAATACAAACCAAGTATTACTGTTCTCAAGTACCCAATAAGATCTTTATATGATAATGAAGTTGAGGTTATCAAAAATGTTTTTGAGAGAGTATTTCTGACTATACTTTCACCATAATTTTAATGGAAGTTTTACCAAGCAGTAAATCATCTTTCTTACAGAAAAGTGAGGAGGTAGCAGCTATGTAAAAATACTAAGTGGCTATCTTATTATTAAACAACAAGGGTTTGCATTTTACCCTCCAAGAGAAACAAGAACCTTCCAGATTAGCAGTTTCTGTCAGTATCCACTGGACACCAAGCTCGAATATCCCTGCTGTAGAGTCTCTGCTAATGACTTTCAGAAAACTTTACTACTCCAGCAGAAAAAAATCCTCCCTCCAGTTTTCAAACTGGTTGTAGTGATAACCAGTTTACCCCAGTTTTTCTTCTACCAGTGTTGATATCCCTGGACACACAGAGCTGGTTTGTCTTTTGATTCTATATACCCCACACATGCTCATGAAGAGCAACACTACACCCTCCCAGCCTCCATCCTACTGCTTTAAATAAACCACCCTCTGCCAGTATCTTCCACAGCCCTGATGATCCTGATGCTTCTCCCTCTGTGCAATTTGTATTCAGGAAGCTGTAGTAACAACATGAGATATAGCATTACAGTTTTTGTATATTTAACTGCAGATTCTGTGACTGACACTGTGCAGCCCACATACATCACACAGATACCACACCTGTGCAGAAGCTCCCAGTGAGGACTCCCACAAAGTGTTAAAGTCACCACTAACTCCTTAACCTTCCCATTGCAGGATTGCTGCCTACAAAGCACAGCAGTTTTGTGCCATGACTTGAGTTCTCACTGGTATTTACACTCCTCCCCAAACTGGGCACTATCACCCAACCTTATCTCCCAAATGCCTGTCTCAGAAAAAGGGCCACTTGCTCTACTCAAAATTCCTCAAGTGAAAATTATTACCTACAATGAATTGCAAGTCTTTTAACAATCTCTAATACAGCCTTTTGTTTGATAATAGAACCTACAGTCTTAGTTCCCAGATCACTTTATATCGTCATATTAAGACAATTTTCTAAATTTTATCTTTTATAGCTTTTAAAAATGAAACTATCCTCCTTTATTTACCACACAGCGTATCTTTATTATCTTACTTTAAACTGTTACCAGGAAAAATTATATGCAATAATCAAGATCTTTATTAAATTGTTCAACATCAGACAAAAACTGATCACTGAAGAGTGCTCCAATTAACCACTCAGCTATTACATACAAGTAGCTACATTTTAGTTCCTTCTGTAAAGCAGTTTTTAACCTACTTAATATGTGGCAAGCTAGTTACTCCTTTTATATGGTACTAAATCAAGCTCCTTGAAGAAATCAATGACCATCTCTACCAATAATTTCTATCAATACCCAAAATACTACTTTAAAAAAACCACAACACATTCATAGTTGCTAGCAGTATTTTTAGTACATCCAAAGATGAACCATGAATATTTTCCAACTTCTTAAACAAGTCAAATAGAGCCACCACTTCTGTATTTAGCCAAGTCCCCACTTCATTTTTGTCAGTACCTCGTAAAGAAAAAAAGAAATTTGGGATTTTTGAGACATCTTTCCTCCTCACTGAGTTAAATGTACAGACAGTATCAGCAGGCACTGACTGTTTCAGCAGTCATATGATGCAGCACTCATAAAAGGAATAACTCTTAAGGAAAAAATTCATCCTCCTTTATATGTTCCCTAGATATGTTAAATTGAATTGATTTCAAGTAAATACAGAATTTTCTTCCTTCATGTTCTTTTGAGACCATCTCAGAAACATTTAACATTTTATGAATCATTATTAACATTACTGAAAATGTTTTATTTAAACATTTATTATGTTTTATTTTAAACATTTAAAAGTAAATTTTTGTTAAAAATAAAAACATTATTTTAAATTATCTGCTTTCCAAATCTGAAAGTTTTTGTTCTCATGGCATTATTCTATATTTGCCTGACTAGCTCCTAAGTGCAAAAATCTACAAGACACTTCTTCCAAAAAATAGATCTAATAAAAAAGGGACCCTTCTTTTACTCAAATCAATTATTGTATCCAAAAGAATATAGTGTTGGCTTTTCTGAAAATTCTTGTTCTAAAAGTGAAATTTCTTTCAGTTGCTCCTTTCACACCAACCACAAGATGTCACTGTTGTAAAAAAAAAAACCCTCACGTTGCATAATGAAATACCTTTGTGCTATTATTTTATTTTTGATATCCCTCCATCAATGCAGTCTGTTGAATATTCTTTTCATACAGGGACAAAATATACTCAAATCAACATAGAATTTGGGAGAAATAATTTATAAAATTATCTTCAAAAACATGGACATGAAGAGCCTACTTTAGCTGCTTGGTTTGAATAACCAAACACAAGAAAAACTTGGCAGACAGCCAGAGTAGTAAGAGAAGTAGAAAACATTCATAATAGTATTGCAAATTAACTATACTGAAGAAACATTCTGTTTAGAAACAATAGAGTATAAAGATGCATATGAGTAAATAAATAATTAGAACAGAGAAGCAAGCAGCCTCCCAAAGAGCTTAAGGAAAGAGTGGTATTGTTTTGTATTTAATAACGAAAAAAAAATGTATCCAAGCCAGTTCACCTCACACAGAATAAAAAGGAAAGTTAATTTATTAACTTTAAAGTTAATTTATATTAACTTATAAAAGTTAATTAAAACTGAAATCTAGGTTGGGTGAAAACCCAAGCAATTCTCTATATAATCTTACTGTAGGAAAGACAAAAAATACAGCATGCATAGAAATACTGGATGAAAACAAGGTCGTAATAGTTAGAATTTTAATTTTAATTCATGCCTCTAATGAGGATTATAGCACTATAAATGAAAATTTAGCCTAGAAAGTGTTTCCAAAGATTTGTGACTTTTCCCCATTTTGTACATGGTGATCTGCAATTGCATGGAATCAATGCACAAAGGGGCGATGTTCTTTCTTTCTGCAAGTTCTGTTCACAACCCCCTTACAGAAACAAAGCTTTCAGGATCTTATTTTTTGTGCAAAACCATGGAAGGTTGTACAGGACTCAGTAAAAATTCTGCAGTGTTTCCATTCAGTGACCACATTCCTAACTCACTTCCTTTCTGTAGGTGCACTGACTGCCTCTTAATGAACAACTTCATTAATTATTAAGAAGACAAATGCATTAAATCTCATGGTGTCTTTAATCTAATAGGTGTGACAGTTAATAGAAGTAAAGAAGTAATTTCCTTTGACATGTAAAAAGAAACAGCAATAAAACAAAAGTAGAGGAAGTAATGGGAAGAGTGTATTTCATGAAGTAATCTGGAGGTAGCTTAGTATTTCTTCTAAGAGGAGAATGGCAATTTTAATACATAGTAATTTAACTCAATTGACTCTTCTAATGAGAGTAGTAAAAGAAAAAAATGCACAAACATCTAGCATAATTACAGTAAGTCAATTAAACATTTAGGATCTCAAATAATTGATCTTCATAAAGCTATTGGGAGTAACTGCAGCACATACTTAGAGTACATCTATTACTCTATGTGTCCACATAGGCACCATCATAACAAAACAGTTTAATTTCCTTTTTCAGTGAGGGGCTATACCAGTAATACACAATAAAAAAAAAAAAACAAACAAACAGTGAACACTTAACTTTTTTGCTAAAGCACTAAAAATATGATGTGATGATGTGACACAAATAAGGAGGGGAAGAAAGAAAAATCTTAAAGAAATAATTAGAACAAGAATTTAGGCTATGAAGTCTTAGTCTTCAGAAGTCCTTGCAACTCTTGAGTAAATACTGCAATGATTCATTTTAATTATTTTAATTTTTTATTTTATTTAATTATTTATTTTAAAAATTCCCACCACGAGAAAGTTTAGGACAGATATTTCTTCAGACAGAAAATAACTGAAGCTGTGAGCCTTTCATGGCATTTGAGTAAACACACCTAGGTCCATGTGAACATTTACTCCAGAAACTGTTTTCTCATTAAAGTTGATTTTTGAAAGGTGCTGATATGCATACTAAATAGATACAATAAAAGCATCTATTTTTTTAAAGTTGAACTTGATTCCAAAAAACAAAACCTTACCTTGCCAGCTATCATTGCAGACACACAGCTTCTCTCCTGTCAAATCACAGTACCCATGATCTGGACTGCCACAGTTGGCTTTACAGTAGGGAATATCACAGGCTTCTCCTTTCCAATACTTGTCACATTCACAGTACACTCGGCTTGGTACAGACACACTGGTTGTACACTTTCCATGTTCTGAGCAGTTATTAGGACAGGAATTAATTCTGGGGGAAAAAAAATACAAAAAATAAGGGAACTGACAAGCCAAGAGTTGATGACAGTGTTTTTATTTGCCAGTATTCCAACAGTATTTTAGATAAAGCCCTTTTTGTTTGTTTGTTTCTTGAAAGAAAAAAAACCACCATGTACTGATAAAACATCAGTTTAACAATTATTTTACAGGCAAATGAGCTGAGAAGATGTTGTCCCAAGCTTACATACAAAGACTGCATTGCAGTCTGGATCAAAACCATCTTGCAGCTCAAGAAGTACTGACATTAAGCAGAGGAACAGGCCTTGCTTGTACCAGAGCACCATTTATTATTTTACATGTTCCAGGACAAGCAATCTTTACTTAGTCTCTTCCAACCCTTATTATCTCTAAGGTCATCCACACTGGAAAGAACAGTGAGCAGTAACCCTTAAGCATCCCACCACAGGCACACAGTTAAAGGGTTTTCCCAAGGGGCTTTGGTCCTTAGTATAAAACAATGTTTAACATCCAAGATTAATAAAACTGGAAAAACTAGATGAGGAAAATGGTGGCTAAAGCTGGTTAACAAGATGGCTAACATCCTGAAATAACAAAGAAAGCAGCACTTCATGTTTGAATCCTTCTTAATAATCCACCTTAACTCTGTCTCCTTAACTCTGAAGTCACAGATGCAAAAAGAAGAAAGATCATCCTGGAAAAAGTCTGTAACTGTCTTAGGATTTAGCATTTCAGTGATACACCCAACTAAACACTGAGATCACAGGGAGCTGGACTCTGCAAAATTACACAAGTTGGCTCTGGAAGTGCAGGCAGCTCCTTGGAGCTGAGGAAGTATGGAGGACATTTAAGTATGTGGGTCTGAGATTCCACAAACAGAATGTGGATCTCAGATAATACATGCCAGATGATGTTCAAAAAGGATCTGAAATAGGTTTTTGGTGACTCACAGCAAAGAGCTGGGCTGAAAGTCAGAATAATGTTACTGAAAACCCCTTGGTGGCAACTCAGACTGCTTCTTGTAGATGTGAGAGCTGGATACTGCTCACAGCCTTCCTCACTCTTACCAAAGGAAGAACAAACTGAAAAAAGTTAGTGAGGAATTTGCTAAAGGTTGTGTAGCTGTGGCAGGACTGTCAGGAGACATGTTTTCCTTTCTAAAGCCTCACATCTCAGAGGACTGATTGAGTTATGCCACGGAAAAAACAAATTTCATGACTGAACTGCAAATACCCTGCAGGCTGGTAACACACATGGCTTCAAACCATGTTAACTGGTATTAACTGGGGTACACCACAGCTGTAGGGAACCTCTCCCCCAAGCTTCATAGGGAGAGGGATCTGCAGAAAGGTTATCAGAGAAGTATTTTCAGCTACTGAGATAACAGTTTAAAGGTAGACAAATCTGCACTCCAATGGGACCATTAAAGATTCAAACAGAATGAGGAAAAACTGGATTAGCACACTTGGATGCAGGTTGCCTGACTCCAAGGAACACAAAATTTACTCAGAGATTGTTGGAGTAACATTTTAGTCCCAAACACTGTGCTCCTGCTGTCTTCCCCAAAATAAAGGAACTAAGTTATCTTTAACAAAGATGAAGTCAAATATGAAGTCGAAGATTGTTTTGGGGTTACCAAAGGAAGGAAGAAAGGGGGTAAAAGACATAAGTACAACAGATGAAAGACAGAAAAATAGTTAATGCAGCCATAAAAAGCAATCATAGCTACTTCTTTTAGCAGAAGAAGAGTTACTGTTGTCTCATTAATGAAAAAAAAAAAAAAATTACAAGTATTTCTTGGAAGAGAAGAAACAGAAGAACAGAGTACAAAGTTTGTGAGTTATGTGTTTGCAATGGAATTACAAACTGGCTGGGTTTTTCCATTTATATCTTAAAAAAAAAATCAGGTAAAGATAAGTAGCAAACACCACATTACAAAATTATAAAAGAATGCAGAGCATACACTCATTTCTTATGAATGCCATGTCATATTGCCATTCACTCCCAAGGAAAACAAAAAAGTGCAATAAAAGCCTCAGGGATAACTGAAAAAATGTATCTAATTACAGCAGAGAAGTCTGCCAGGTGATTGCATTTTACTGATGTCAACTGACAAAAATTAAACATACCCAGCCTTCTTGACTGCCATTTCTGATAGCTATTTATTGCCTGACAAAAGGCAAGTAAACTGTTGCAAATTACAGAAACAATCTTTCCATAGACAATTTAACAAAAAACTGTCAAAAGTAAAGCTATGGTCAGAGACACAAATAGGAATGTAAAGAATATGAAAAAAAAAATTACATGTACTTCTACACTTGGAGTTCAGTGATGGCTACCACATCCCCAAAAAATAGTATTTCAGGATCTGGAGGAATAGGAAGAAAAGAGTAAAAATATGTTCAATCATGGGAAGGCTATCACATGAAGAAACACATCCAGCAGCACCAAGCAGCCATCTCAAACTAAAGCATCTTAAACTAAAGCATAATGAAACACCATGTGATAAGCCCCAAACGAGAGAGATGTGGGTGCATGTAGGAGGGAAAAGGCTCCATCTTTAAAGCTGCTGACACAGAAAAGCAGGCTGGAGGAAAGCAGACATAGTTACACCAGACCAGAGTTTGCCACCAGAGAGAGTAAGGCAAGATACTAGAAAAGAAGTGTGGAGGCATAGGAAAAACATCTTCACGGAATGGTCAGTTGGCTTCAGTCAGTACAATATATTTTATCTCATTTTCTTTTTTTTTCAAACTACTACCTTAATGTCAGCTCCTTACAACTGCAGCTCCCCACTTTTAGAAATATACAACTAAGAATAAAATCAATAGATAAACACCTTCCCTGGGCTTGACATCCTCCTGAAAGCAATAATAGGCTAATTAAAAGAGTCTTTACTTATTAGAAAATACTTACGAGTAAAAAATGTTAAATCCAGTTAGGTTATAAGCAGCATCACTAAAAAAGTGTAGCAATGCATAGCCAGATGTAGTAACTACTTCAGGAACAGTTTCATTTCCACGTACTTCAGGGACTATTAGACCACTGGAAAAGAAAATTACAACAATTTTTTAATCAGTGAGGAAAAAAATAGAAAAAGGAAGAGTTAAAGTTAGCTAGTCTGGTTACTAATTATTTAAACAAGGTAACTCATAAATCTCACTTGAAAACTTATTTTTAAAAACAAATTATAAACTGCATATAAAACTTGTCCATGCCTCTGCAAGGTAAAGTGGGGCTTTTCCAGGAAGAGAAACCAAAAAACTTCCTGCCTCGCACAGTAATGGTAAATTTTACATCAGATTCCTCTGAGGGTACATGCAGTGTCAGTGAGATTAGGATCAAGAGATTAGGATCCTGTGCCTTCTCTCTAATATAGTCTGATTGCACAGAATATTGGTTCTGGAATGTTCCCTAAAATTGTAACACAAGGTTTGGAATAATCCAACAGAGATACTTTGTTTTAGTCCAGAATGAGAAAACAAATAAGAAAATTCATATGATCTGATCTCTCATGAACACGTAGGAAATGGTTTTTAATTGACCTAATTCTTTTCCTCAATGATTTATTGTCATTTGGAAGGCAAATAATTATTCTTTTTTCAGCATTAGGTGTCATGCTCCTTGTTCCTCGTTGATTTTACTTCTAAACGTTTCTACAAATACTGTGATTCTAGCCAAGAAATACTTATTTGAAAAAAGAAATATTTAATTGTGCAGCAATTCTTATAAGCCAATCATATCAAGAAAGCAAATTCCATCATGTTGGATGATGGCAAACTTGAGCTTTCCTCCAGAACTTGGAAGAATTTGGTAATTTTGTCCACTATGATACAGTCACAATGATGCCCAGTTTAACAGTCTAAGGAAATATATTATAAAATTATGTTTAATAAAGACTTTGGATCAAATGCCTCAAGCAAGTACCCTCATTCCTACAGAAATGAAGAAGGCATTAAGCTTACACCTAGTGCAACACTGCCTGGGGCAGACTGCCATTCTTCCTCAAGGAGGATCAAATACTGACACCACTGCCCAGTGCCACATTTAATGCACATTAAAATTCACAAATCACTATTGGAAACCTCCTAGAAAATACATTTCTGATTGCCTGTCTGAGCATTAACACTCCATGCAGTGTCAGCACTAAGGACAAGCCACATAAGGGATTTATGCTATGATAACCTGATCAAAATAGTAGAGCTTTGCAATTTATTCCACTGTAACTTTACATACATGCTCCCATGATGTTACCAAAAGAAAGAAGGCTACTTAATGAATTCAAGCCTCCAATTTTATTTTTCTCCATAAGAACTAGAAATGCCCAGACATGACTACTTGGACTAAAAGGCTAATAAAAATACTCACCTAAATACAGCTATTAAAGGTGCATATATTGAATCTCCATCATATACATACATGTGGTCCCAACTACATTCTGTGGCAAAGTGATTAAATCTTAATCTTAATATTGCATTTGGGCTGGGGAAAAAAAAAAAAAAAAAAAAAAAGCAAACACTGATGTGAAACATTATTTACAATAATGTAAATAACATTTAAAAGTATTGAGCTCCTAAGATAAAGAATGTACACAATATTGATCACAGAAGCATAAATGTATTAAATTTAAATTAAAATTCTGAGTACTAACTAAACATTTAGAAGAGTTAAAAAGCAAAATTCAGGTCAAGTAAATATTTCATCTTAGAATATTTTAAAAATAGCATCTTTAGTACGAGTCCAACAACATTAACAAGATAATTAAGTTCACAAGGTTTCATCAGTATCCAAAACCACAAATTTAGAGCAATTAAAATATCCCATTTTAATATACTACTTTATTTTACAATGTAGAGGCTGTGAGGTTTAAAGACTTTCCATACAAAACCACCTACACAACCTCATGTCAGTATTGCAATGAAAATTAAAATCTTGAACTACAAATAATGCAAGACAATATTAATACAAGATTTTCTTTTTCTCTTCCTCCATCTCCTCTCCACACCCCCTCCACAATGTGACACCAGGGAGTCAGATTTCACCAGTTTTTGGTGGAGATCCAAGTGGTGACTGTGACATTCCTGAAAGGGGAATTTTCTCAGATGACATTTAGCAGACTCCTAATTATATTCCATGCAACATATTGATGATTTTGTTTTATTTCCTTTTATTCCCACCACCGCCCTGACAAACTCAAGTGTAGTTTGTCAGTTTGGGAGACATCCAAGCTTGTTCTAAGAGAGGATGTTTTATAGATAATGTGACTTCCTTGTGACATTTTGCACTGTTACTGGATTGCATTAATTTTCCATACACTCTGCAGCATATTGGTTCCTCCAGCTGCCCACTCTACCATCTTCTGCAAAGAGGGAGAACAGACAGAAGACCATCTTCAAAGCTGAGTTTGTATTCAGTCCTGAGGCATCTTTCAACTTTAGCACAGTGCAGTGCAAATATTCCTGAGCTTGCTTGGGTTAAAAAAAAAAAAAAAAAAAAAAAAAAAAAAAAAAAAAAAAAAAAAAAAAAAAAAAAAAAAAAAAAAGTAGAAATCTGGCTATGTCAGAAAGATACTCAGCTATAGCTTAATCACCTGGATACTGAAGGTCCCTGAAATGGCTTTGCAACCTGTAACTTCATTGCTGTTATGTTTAAACTACTATCTGCATAAAAGCAGACCACAATTAGATCAGAAAGTTCATTAGAGAACTGCAGCAACAGAGCAGACATCTAAAGTAAAAGAGATTATAATGATGTTATAATACAAAATAAAAATGCAAACGGGGCAACTTTCTTCTGGAATGTTTGTAGAGCTCAGACCGAGCTAAATTCCTCAGTAAAATCCTGACTCACAGCCTGAGGGAAAAAAGTCCCACAGAAATTTAACAGTACTTGAAGCCATTCCTGATTTATCACTGGAGAGTAAGGTAATGAGTTAGATAATAGGATTCTGTAACATTTGGAACTTACTTAAACAGGCAACAGATTTATCATAGGGTTTTGAGAGCTTGCAGTGCTGGCCAAATTCCAAAATCAGCCTAACTTTTGCCAGCAATTTGAATGGGAATGGAATGTGGCCAACTCTGAGCAGTCCTGAAAATCTTTATTCAACTTTTTTTTTTTTTTTAATCTTTGTAACATTTAAACAAAACCAAACAAACCTTTTTATATTGCATCCAGATGCAGTTGCTACCTGAAGAGATGTATAGATCTCTAGAATACACAGTACAAAACTTATGAAACTTAATTCATGAAAACAAATACTTACTATCCTTCAATTAACCATGTACATTTAGTTTTATATTTATAATTTATAGGTCCATCTGTTAAATATCCAGAAGGTTCTGTTAACCTACAAGAGAAGAAACAGTGCTGTAATAAACCAGAGACAACACAAGAGAAGACTCATCATCAACATGCCAGTAGATTCTTCCTGGATGGAACAAAAATTGGCATTGGGAAAGAGTTAGGTCTCTCTTCATATTTCTTATCACACTATTTCTGGTCATAAAAATTAGAATTCTGATTCTACTGTATCATCGATTTGCTTTCTTTCCTAAGGCAACCACAAAACTTCAAACTTTTCTAGTTCAGTGGAAAGCAAATACTATGTATAATTTAAATCATCCTTCACACCAAATTGGATCCAAGGCAATGTAAAGGGTTTGTTGAGTTCTTTAAAAGTATCTTGATTTTGTTTGCTTGTCTCTTTTGCCATTGCTTTATATCTTACTTCTGAAATTGGATCAGAGCAGCAGTTGGAAAACTGTTCATGAGAAATTAAGGCATAAGTTAAAAATTTAAATAAGCACATATGCCAGCCTGTCCCTCTCTTATTCCTGGTCAGTGGTAAGACACAGGAAAGCAGAGCACCAGACGATGCAGAAACTAAAGAAAATTTATATGAACAGCTATAAAAGGTCAGACCAAAGTGGTGATGTAGCCCAGAACACTGTCTCTGCCTGTGGTCTTCAGTAAACATCCAGGAAAGAATATTAATCCCTACAGATCCTCCCAACAGCATTACAACACCTTTAACAACTTGCAGGTTAGGGACATTTTCAGCCTTTCTACTGCTTTGGGGTTAATGCTTCTCCTATGAGTCTGCTAATGTGAACTCACATAGAAATGCATCATCTAGAACATCCTGCAGGAATACTTCCCACACAAATATGATGACATCTCCACTGTTATTGTCTTGAACCTATCTCTTGGTACCTTCACCAGACATGCTTAAGTGTGGTATTGGATGAGATGATCAACAACAGTACCCTCTTCACCTGCTTTTTCTCCCCTCAAATCTTAATGATCTGTGCTGGTTCTCTCCTTTCTCTCCACTGTCCCTTTTCCAGTCTGATAAATCCTTGCTCAGTTATTTGCCATATGGAATATCTACATTTGATCACCCCACTGTTGGTGTTTATGTCTTTTCTAGTCTCCTATTCCCTTTCAGAGGTGCAACACAGAGAGATCAGCTTATCGTGTTCAAGAGGCAAGTGAAGCATGAATCTGTACACTGGCATAATAATGATTTCCACTTCATTCTCTCTTCCCATCCTAACATTTTACTTACTCTTTCAATAACTGCTATGCTGACATTTTAAACACAACTAGCTGCTATAATTTTTTTTTCCGTGTGATAACAGATATTTCAAGATTCATTACATATAGAAACTCATTAAATATAGAAATAGAATCTTTTTCCTCCGCTCACATACATTACTTCATATTAATCTATAGAGTGATAAAATAGCAGATGAAATTCAATTATCTACTAGGATAAAAGCTTTCTGAAAAAGCTTACTATCTTCAGCACACTGTGACTTTACTATTTACCCCATCTTCTAGTTCCTTTATGATAATGTTCTGTCATTCGAGGCTTAACAGAAATATTTGGTGGCCATACAGCACTGGGTGAACCAACCACCCTGATTTTTAAAATGTTACAGCAATGATAACAAATATAAATACATCCTCCAAAATGCTCATATCTTTCACTATGGTGTGGAAAGATAATTGCTAAGATTAAGTGTCATCAAATTAAAAAAAAAAAAAAAAGAAAAACAAGAAGCACTTGGGGTTTTTCTGTTCTGTTGCAGGCTTTTGAATAAATCAATAAATTAGATCTAAGTCCAGAGGCAATGTTAAACAATCTCACCAAGCCACAGTTAAATTTTCTCACCAGGAGTACAAGTGAACAGGAATCCAGTATCTGCTATCCTACCATCTTTGAAGCTGTATAAACCAATTCTAAAAATATCCACTGCCACATTTATTGCAAAATATTTACGTTTTCACTCAAATCAAACACTAGCTGCATACTTATCAACAGAGGTCTGTAATTCCAAACCTAAAGCTATAAACACTCAAAAAGGAAATAAAAACAAGGGAAGAAGAAAGAAGAATGAAGGAGACAAGGTCCATACAAACTCCTTGGTGTTAACATAAGTTTCTTCTATTGGAAGAAGTGGCATCAGATTGTTAGGCACACTGTAAGACACTCTAAGTCACTGGTAGTTTGCATGAAGATCTTTACCCAAACTTTCCTTTTAATGAAATGGAACAAAGCTCTCTAGCATGGGGAGCTCTCCAACTTACTGTACCTGCAAACATTTTCAAGGCATAAAAGCAATATCAATAACATATTTTATGTATCTGAATAAAAAGAAGGAATAAACAGCTGATAACATAAGCAGCAGACTGAGAAGAAATAAAATAAAACAAGGAACCACCCTCTATTTCAGTCAGGTGTCAGAAAATTTCCTTACAAACCCCAATACATCAACCTGCTCCAGATGCTGCAGTACAACACACTTTCATCTTTGTACACACAAGAAATAGGTTTTTCAGGATTATTTCTGGTTTCTTGACATATTACTTAAATTGTCTGGACAATGCTGAACATAATCTCAGCCTCTTAGTTAGGCTGCAAAGTCACACATCACTTAGTCTGAAATCAAGGTAATATTGATGCTTGGTACCTAGCTGAACTTTAATAAAGCTGATTACAGAAGCAGAGCCCATATTTGAAGTGTGTCCTAGGCTGAAGTAGGTACTTTATTAAAAAAAAAAAAAAAAGAAGTAAAGGTGGCAGTGATGCATAACATTCTAATCAAAGTAATTTTATAGCTGTCATATGTCTCACAAACAGAGGAAAGGTCTTATACAGCAAGATACAACATTTATTTTGCTGGAAGAAGTGTTAGATACCACAAGGATTCATTTGCAGTCATGACCATCTCCTTTGTAGCTGTATAACTCAATGGAGGTGACTTACAAGAGTTGTTTTTATTAGATCAGCCCTTTGGCACTAGTAAAGTGCAAACAATTTCCCTGCTCACCTAGGCTGATAATTTTTTGATAAATAGTTTCTTTCAGAAGAATAGATAGCCTTTGAAGCAGCTATTGCACTTTGCTGAAAAAAAGTAGAGAATAAATAAGAGTATGACATTGTTTTGTAATGATGTTTGTAGAAAATGGTAAGATAAAGGACTTTTTCTGTTCAAAATAAATACATAGCCAGACAGAAGGGTAGTATTTTAAGTTTCTGGAGTCATACCAAGAACTTTTCTATATCATTTTTCTTTCCAATTATCTAATTTCTAATTATCTAATCTCAAATCCCATAAATAACCCCTGGATAAGCAGTACCTCTTACCAAATCAAGGGCAATGTTCTCCATCATATAAAGCTAGGTATTGATGGGCACAGTTTTTCCCCTGGGATGAACAGTGATCCTGTCAGATAACCACAATCCAGATGAGCCAACATGACCTTAGTCACCCAAGTGCCTACATGCTGCACCCCACCCTCTGCTCATTGCTGAGGGAGCTTCAGGGATGAGGGGACAGGCAGAACAATTTGTGTGTCCTGCTTAATCACCACAGGTTTATCACACCTAGACCCCAGCTTTATAAACAGAATGCACAGGGGAGCAGCTGATATTGTATACTGTCATTTTAAATTGCAAGCCAGCTACCATAAACACAGCAATTTTAATTTATTTTTTTTTAGTTGGCAGGGTTATAATCAAAACCTAGAAAGAATTAGAGGTGCGTGACAAAAGAACAGTTCCCTTCTCTGTGTACTCTGAAACAAATCAACCAAATTATAGAAAGAAGTCAGGATGCTGCAGAGCAGAGTCAAAGACTTTGAGAAGCATCAGTGACAGATTGGTCACTCACCAAACCCATCAGTCTGTACCAGCCTGTCTGAGAGACACATCACACCACAGGGCTTTATCTGCCAGGCAGATAGATACCAGAAAAGCAAGAGCTAAAGGGCTGAAGTCAACAGAGGGCAACTGAAACATTAAACAAAGGAAAACCTATATTCCCCTGGAATATTATCATTGTTATAAAATAATGGCAAATGTAATTGAGTTACAATTCACAATGGCAGCATTTATGTTTACCACTGCAGAGCTTTTAAATCAAGACTGATGCATTTCAAGAAAAGATAAAAAGCATGCTCTGGTTCAGTCAGAAATCACTGGTCTAAAATGGAGTAGTCAGATGAAATTTATGGCCTGCAATACAGTAAGCATCAGAGCAGGTTATTAAAATGGTCCTTCCTAGCTGTAATATTTATAGATCTGTGAAACACGCAGCCATGTCACCTCCTGTATCTTCCTGTAAGAGAAGAGTATTGTCAAGTCTTTCCAAAAGGAGCACTAATTTAAACCAGAAAAATCACTGGGGATTTTCTATCATCAGCAGAACATGAAGAGCCACAAAACTGCTGGTAGATGGGCAGACTCAGATTTATAATACCAGTATATTAGAGGAAACAAAGCATAAGCCATATTCATAATACTACAAATATTCATGGTTAAATAGTAGAAGGGGTTATGCCAACGTTCATTTATCTGAATGAATCTCAGCGTCACATTTCTCTTCAGAATTTTATGAAATTCTGAATTACTTTGCAATGCCTACTTCAGATATATCTGAATAAGATACAGAGCATATTTTGCTATATGGATTCATCTCAGTATCAGTATTTGTGTGCCAGAAAATTATTCTCTTCAGTACTGCAAAATTTTCCTCCATCACATTCTCATCTTTATGAAAACCTGTTGTATTAAAAAAAAAATAACCAACATTTCAAACTTGTGAGACTATATCCTTCATAAAAACAAGTAGCTGCAATCTTCCTAGCCCAAGATCTTGTGTCCAACCTTTAGAATAGGAAAGGAGGCTCTTCATGTAACCCAGCTGAGATCAGCTGAACACCTTAATGTTAAAACACTTGTGGCCCACCCTCCAGGACAACCCAGAGACAGCAAGCACTGTGAGATCAGAAAGAAACACAGAAGAGACCAAGAGGCCATTTCTCACCCCTTACAGGAAGTGACAACTGCATTACAGTCTTCCAGCTGGATGCACCACAAGGAATAGATGTGGAAGTTTGACCTGAACTAAAAACTTTCAGGTCTCAAGTAGAAGCTGAGACACAAACCACTGAGGTGCAGGGGAGACAGCAGATCTCCTGCAGGAGCCACTCTCATCTAAGCAGTTTATTTTAAGTAACAGTCAGAGAAGGATTTTTAATATTTTATTCAAAAGAAAAAAGCTAGATTTCCATTTTCCAGGCATAAAGCATTGGTCAGCAGCTGACAAAAATTATAAGAATTTGTATTTTATTTTTCTTTCTCTTATGACATTAGGATGAAATTCTTCTGTGTGAGGGTGGTAAAACCCTGGCACAGGTTGCCCAGGGAGGTTGTGGTTGCCCCATCCCTGGAAGTGTTGAAGGCCAGGTTGGATGGGGCTTGGAGCACCTGGGCTGGTGGGAGGTCTGATACTCAATGGTCTTTCAGGTACCTTCCCATCCAAACCTTTCTGTGATTGCAGAACCTTGCTGTCAGTTGATTATTTTTCTTCACAACACTTATTAAAACAGAATACAGTGAACATTCTGTAGCTGTAATTTCTCCACAATGAATAATTGGGAGCCATAAATATTTAATAGAATAAGCAAATATTTGCATATGCCAATCACAGTCCTATCTTGTTACATCCTGCTTTGTATTAATAGAAGATTTTAAATTTAGAAACAGTAAGGACATGCACAACAACATGCTCCCAGGTAAACTCCACTATGTTAACTGATAAAGTAATAGTTAAATGTTAAGGAAGTTAAATGACACAGTAAAATGTTCCTACTGCTTAATTCCTTCCTTGAACATTTTTTTTAAAAACAAAGGTTCAAAAAAAAAAAACAAAAAAAAAAAAAAAAAAAAAAAAAAAAAAAAAAAAAAAAAAACAAACAAACAAACAAAAAACCAAAATTTGCTGAAAAGTAAAATGAAGACTACAGTAAAACATTTTTCATCATAAAAACATCCCTTGTGTTTCAAGAAGCTTAACACTTTTGTAGCAAAAACTTTTTTTTCTTAGTGTTTAGTTTTCAGGATTTTCATGGTATTTTGTTTTGGTTGGTTGGTTTTTATGTAGTTAGCAGGGGCATAATCCCTGATTAGTGCAAACCATTAATTTAACATTTAACCTCAACAGATATTTTGCATCCTCATTATTTGTTTGTGAAAAAGGCTGTTATTCTATAGCACATTTTTGTAATGGTGGCAAAAACTACTGAAAAAATACTGTGTAGGAGTAGATGTTACTCTCAGAGTACAAACTTACATGGCATCTTACTTAGGCACTTTCACTTAAATAAGTTTAAAATAATCCATTCCCTACCTGTTTAATGTAGAAAGTGTCCCTGAAAGTAAGTAGCAGAATAACTAGGAGGAGCTAACACAGGAGGAGCTAACCAGTACTGCTCTGGTTCATCTTACTGGTGTCAATTATACCTACTGAAGTTGTATGTGGTCAGGGTAGTTTGAATGATCTGGAACTTGCTGCATGGGAAGTTTCCTTTGTGATCACCTTCTCGGGAGGAAAAATCTATTTTTCTTTCTGTGATGCAAGCATTCACACAAAAGATGAGATAGTAACTCATGGGTACACTAAATAGTGAGAAATCCTATAAAAAAAAAATAAAATAAATAAAAAATCAATGGATTCCACAGGAAAAGATAGAAATTAATCTACATATATTTACCATGAAGTCATTTGTTTTTGTTTTTTTTTAAAAAAAAAGCTTACATTCTCCATAACAGATTTTTTTCTGCTACTCAATTACACCAAAATGTTTTGAATTATTGCTCATAATCATAACTCATTCACCTTAAAAAGCACTGAGTGCAGATGACTTAAAACTCAAGAGCACGTAAGCAGAAGGTCCCTATGGTGACCCCTGCATTGATTTCATGTACTTTAATTCAACCAGTGAGAAACATGGTGCCATTTCTTGCCTTGGTTAAAACTTGGCAGTTGCCAGACATCAGCACTGTGCATCAGAGAGGCAAGGACACAAGGTCTTCCTCTTCCTCATGATTCTAATTTTAAGTCTGAGAAAATATATTAATACCCATAGAGAAAAGAGCTTTCTACTTTTACTGCACGCAGAGAAATTTTCCCTTTCGTTTCCATTGACATATATCAAAAAGCTCTATTCCAACTTTCTTTAACAAAATGAATACCAGAGGCCAGGACACAAGGTGAAGAACAGGCACAGTAATCTCTCTCACTGCACAAATGGTTGGACTACCTTCATTTAACAGCTTGATACAGAAATGGAGTAAATAACACCACTAAAATTGTAGCTTCACTGCATCAGTCTTGAAAAAGTCAGGGTGGCTTCTACCTGCAAACTGTTGTTCAGAGTACATATGTAAAAATTCTTTAAATTACATGAGTTAAAGCCATATCTATTAAAAAAAAAATCCAAATGCTGATTGTCTTGAATTTAAGCAAAGAAACACACCATTTTCTCTTCTGTTATCAGTTAATTTGTTTATTTTTTATGACTACACAAACAAATCCAGATTCTGGAATAACAGCTTCTCTAAAAGAAGAAATTTTCTGAGAGGGCTCAAAGCTAAAAAAAAGTATTTAATAAAGACAGCAAAGCCTAACAAAATCTGGTCTGTCAAGATCCTAATAAAGTATGGGGGAGAATAGCAGAGTGCAGCCAGCATGATAAACACTTTGGGAAGCTGACTGAAGAGAGAGGCAGCAGGAAAAAAATACATCAGCTCTTGGAATCTCTAAATGCATTATTGCCCTGCAGTGGCTTCTGTGCTTTTTTGAATACTGATATTCACAAACTGCACTGAGAACAAAACCCCCTACAAAGATTTAAGAAATTATGTGGATCATCTTCACAGGAAAATTACTCCCTACCTATGGCTTTTTTTGTGCCACTATTCACTCCCTAATAAATACAGTAGATGTCCTTTAGGTGACTCCTTGTTTTTAATATGACTTCAAAAGCATCTGATTCTTACCTGTGAGATGAAAAAAAAAAACAGATTTTTAGATATTACAGCCTAATTGTTTAACACAAGTCCCCAAGCACACATATTCACTGACAAATGTTTGACTTCTCCCAAAGTTTAACCTGAAGTCAGAAAATACTTTCTAAACACAAAACTTTCTATCCATGGGGAGAGGAAAGCAAGTGGCCCTTCTACATTGTTAGAAATTTTGAAATACTGAATACTTGATCACTGCAAATCATTTACAAGTTAACATCTTCAGAAGTTTTTATGCTATCTAATTTTCTACAGATGGGTTTATTTGTAATATTTATGACATTTTCTATGAAATTGAGTGGAGCTGAGTCCATCTACAGAGCTCACCACTGAACTGCATACTTCCTATAGAATTGCTACATCAATTACCAGTTCAATTCTTGCTAATGTTTTCCAGGTGGCAGTGGTTCCCTTTGTCTCAGCTCTGAAATCAGTGCCTATCACCAGATACTGCAAAAAGTACAATACCTTCCAATGACCTGGAGAAAAACTTCATAATAAGTTCTTCTCTCTGGAATTATACACACATTTGGCATTTCCAATTTTAGTATCATGGTTGGATTAAATCATATGAGGCATGCAACTACCCGATGAAAAGTGCCCACACTGGTTTATAGATGTTACACAAAATCCTGCCTATAAATAGGCCTAGCAGTATGCTTAAAATTCTGAACTGATAGAAAATGAAGTTGGTATTTGATACAAACAAAAGGCATTTTATATTTTCCTGTAAAATAATCTCATTTAATTATGGCTGAAAGTTCTACTTAGATATAAAAATCAAAAAAAGTTAAAAAACAGTACTAAAATAATTCTTGTTCAAGTAAGCAGCAGACCATCCACCCAATTAATGCATTAAACTTCTTGTACTCGAGAGTTTTTTGACAGGGTTACTCATTTTCTCAAAAAAAAAAAAAAAAGAGCAAGTTATGAAATAATTCAAAATTTTGGCTATTCAGTCTCAATTCAGAAGAATATAAACAGCAGTCCCAAGGCTCTCTTGTGTATCCACTCAGACAGCTACTAGAAGAAGCAAAAGGATCAGCCAGAAAATAAGGGGACATCTCATTGCTCTAACATTCTACAGTGTTTCAGCCAAGAGTTATTTTTATGGCCAACTGTTACCAAGATAACGAAGAAATAAATAACAGAAGGGAAAAAAAAAACAAAAACCAAACAAACCCACAAACCACAAGACTTCAAACAGACTGAAGTGGTCTTATTACTTACTTATTCCCTACCTTAATAATATTATTATTATTTCATTTTAGAGAAGTTCTGTACCCAAACAGAAAATGCTGTTTTATGAAATGACCCACCCAGCAGTAACACATCATCTTTCTTAGTGTTTAAGAAAAAAAAAACCTATAACTTCGATTTCTTTAGTTACTAGAGCAAGCTCTAAGCTTAATCATGTCACTTTTGGAGTAAGAAATAAAGTATTTTCTAATATATTATTTCCATTAGTTTGTTAACATCTTTCACTTCATTTCTGCTGCCTAAAGTAGCATCATTCCAAATATGCTCTGCTTCAAAGGAATAATGTCTAATGCCTACAAGATTAATATGAATGAAGGATAAAGTTAATTAGGAATTTTATTTACTGCAGAAGTAAACACCACAAGTACATTTTTATGTATTTGTATATAGCTCAAACATATGAATGCATATATTTGTATTCTGAGCCAAATATATCCAGAAGACTTCTATAAATAATCAAACATGTTACAGTATCTGAAAGCGTGGGGCACAAAGCACATGGACAATGCAGGCTGAGGTACTTTGCAAAAAGGTAATGAATGCACTCTGCCAGTTTTTAACTGTACTTCACTATAAATCTCCTTTTCATTTGTGACCTAGTTCAGGGTTTTAACTTAAGCTTCCTGAAGTAGCAGCCAAATGCTCTCAAGCCAGTGTGTCACCTACTTCTAAATTTCTCACCGTCTCCTGAAGTCAAGTTTCTAATAAACACCCATGCTCACCAAGAAGCAGGTATTTCCACCTTTCAGACATCTGGCTTGATTAATACTTAACCACCAAATTGTGTGCTTGTTAAGGGCACAGTTCTCCTGGCAAGAAGCCACCTCCTACCACAAGGCTGCAAGCACCAGCTCCCCGCAGCTGTGTTAAACCTGAAGTTATCCACATGTACTAAATGGACACACACAGTCCCCCAAGAGAAAAAAAAAACAAACCAAGTGACAGAAGCCTGTTTCATTTTATATTATTTATAATTTGTTTGGGTTTCAACCTTTTTTAACTCAGTATCCTCATTCTATTTTTTTAATGTATGTGCACACACAAACAGGAATCAGCTCTTACACCTCTCACTAAGCACAATTGCTTCTTCACAAGAGGCTCCAGTCCCTGAACACAACCTCAGACATTACAAATGTTGAGATAAGAAGATAACAGTTCTTTTTAAAACTTAATTGATTAATAAATTCAAAGGGCTGCTTGCTGACTAGAATTCAAGTACTGTCTTTCAGATAATTAAACAGATAATCAGATACTTTTTGACTTCTGAGGCCAACAGCAATTATCAGGACATCACACATTTGCCTTAAATGCAAAGCACATCCCTATTTCTGCTTTAAAGAATGGGAATAATGGCTTTCCTGTCTCTGGGGTATTACAAGGCATTTTTGTTTGGAAATATGAAAGATTCTTACTAGCAATAAAAATGATACATTAGTTTGAAAACAAAATTTGTGGCAGGTGTCATTTCACTCATTTTCTGCTTGCCTTTGAAATGCATGTGTAAATCATAACATTGTTCACAACTTTCAGTACTACCACTAGAAAATCAAGGATTAAGAGATAAGAGAAATGTGTATTTTGGATCCTATTGATTTCAGCTACAGGTTTCACAGGCTCAGACATTGCTCACATTGGAAGTGGGGTTTGGGTATTTGTTTGGGAGGGATATTTTGGTTTAGGGTTTTTTGGGGGGAGGAGTGTGGGGATGTTGAGTGTACCTTGAACCTGTGACTTCATCTCTCTTTAAATGCAAAATCTCCAGAATTAACCAAAGACTGAAGTTTAAAATTAGAAACACAACTTGCTGGCAGTTCTAGCTTTGAGCTCATAGGCTCTCAGCTGAAGTGAAACACCAAGAACAATTTGCAGATAGTGATGAGAAAAGTGAGAAGATGGGTACAGACAGAACTCCGCATGACATCCATGAGTTACTGAGTGAAATGCAACCTCCCATTTACTGAACTGTTTACAGAAAACCTGCTAGTTCAATGACTTTGCATCTCCAAAGCTGCTGCTGTGGAAAAACCTGACAACAAAACCATACAAGTCTTGGACTCTTGTGAACTAAGTCTTAGTCTGTGTTACACATACTAATTTTGTTTGGGTTTTGGGAGAAGGTCTTGCTGCTATTTTCACTGTTTGCAGAAACACAAGACAACATGACAAAAATGAGCCATGCTATGTAAGTATAACAGCAGTTGCTCAAAAGACACAGCTGAAGCTGGCAACAGAGAAAGAGGGCACCAGGGAATATTACCTGGAATGCCCCACTCTTCTTTTAATGGAGTACTACAGCAAGATTAACAACTACATGACCAGAGCTCCCCTAAACCTCTTCGTGCTGTCCTTACAGAGAGGTAGCACAGTATGTGGGACATACAGACAGACTCTTGCCTTACCAATGAGGGATACAGAAAGCCTAGGACCATCTTTTCATGAGCAGAAATGCTTAGAATTGCTCCTAGGGTACCAGGCTGAACCCACTTCCCCCTCAGAGATTGGCAACCTAACTCCTGCTGTGGTATTTGTTTTATAACAAGAAAGAGGTTTTGGTTTTAATTAGAATGAAGTAAAAATCACTTATTTATCATGTTCTGTATACTTGGTTTTGCTGTTCATAAAGTTCAACTACAGGTAAGGAAAAAAACCCTAAGTCAGCAGACATGACAAACTAACAACACCAATTGTCAATTGTCCTTCCAGATTTTAGATAACCATGTAAAAAGCAGTAAATTTAAAACAGATGGAAAAAAAATTGGCTAAGACACCTTATTAAATATTCCTTGAAAGGTTCTGTGCTGCCAAAAAGCAGCATTCATCCAGAATTTCAAAGCTGTTCACAATCCGGGTCAAAAGAAAACCCTCAGAACAACAAAAGCACATCTTAACATTGCTTTTAATTACCTCTTTGTTTCTTGACTAGAATTTGATGTTTGTCCTAGTGTTTTGAATAATTCAAGACTCAATTCAAAACTGATTCAGTGTTTATCAACACAAAAATAATTCTTATCAATAACAAGGATGAATTTGCACATATTTAATAGTGTAACAATTCACAGGAAAGAAAACTTAATGTTCCTTAAACTTTCAGTTGACCTTAGACCTTTTCAATACTTTTGCATTATATAATATACTCCTTAAATATGTGACTGTTTCCAAACCATAGTGGTTCAAACAGAAACTGGTGCAATTGGAGTCACAGAAACAAAAAAAACATTCAGTGCAGTTTGAGGGAAAAAGCTCCATCACCTCAGACCACAGCTGAACCTTGATTTCTGACAGAGTTTCTGGTTATTGCTTCTCTTCTGTTAGATCTCCTCCAGCATAAGCATCTGTTCAGCAATGCTTACAAACAAGAGTAGAGATTAAGAGCTGGGGGCTCAGGAGGGGAAAGAGGTTCTAGAGCTGAAAGGCTAAAAGGAAAACTACATCCCAGTATGTCCCCCTGTACACACATCAAATGTTTTCAGAATACACTTGTGGCTACACTTTTCATCGTGCACCCCACAATCAAACCCAGCATCTTTTTGGCCTTTGATTAGTAACCAGACAATGCTCTTAAATCTTTAATCTTAGCTTCTATCACTCTTGACCTCAACCCTCTGAGGACAGCATTGTGCACAGCTCTGTTAGTAGGTCATTAAACTGGAACACATGGCTAAAGCAAAACTCAGAGGATTTCTAGCACGGCTTCTTTTCCAGTAAGGAAGCTGAAGAGTTTTCATCAGCATAAAAAGATCCAAAAGGCTTACTGAGTCATCCCCAAAGTAAGCTTTTATTCAAAACAGAAAAAAAAAACCCAAACAACTATGTATGCTATGTATGCACAGTCTTAAAAAAAAAACACAAAACAACACTTCACATCTGAATGTATTTTATAGCATCTCAAAATTGCAGTTAGAACAAATTTACAAAATACAATTAGAAAGCTGATATATCATTCACTGCTGTAAGGGACAGAAGTTTAATAATTGGGATTTAAAATATAGCTATTTTTACAAAACTTATTTAGGATATGAAAAGGGGGGAGAAAGTGTTCACCGAAACAAGGTGGCTTAGTTACTATATTGAGTAAATAAATTATACACTTGTGGAAAAAGTTTTATTTTGATCTAAAACTTAGCTCACTTTTGTCCACTGTTCACAAAATCCACACCTGCATTTACACTTGAATATATATATTAAAAAAAAATAGGTTCCAGTTACAGAATCAGACTGTATACAGAATCAGCCAGCAGAGGCAGAACAAGGCACCATCTTCTACAGAGGTTATTTTGCCCCATCCCTGCATCCCATCTAAAAAGCATTATGCAGAGACCCCTTTTCTCCACACTTCCCTCTCCTGGACAGAATCCAGACAGAAACTATGGTGTAAATGCAGTGACCACCCAGCTGCACCCCCCCACCAAGCACCCTCTACCACCTCCCAAGTCTGGAGCCAGATGAGAAGTGAGAGAAGATTCACCTCTTGACCAACAAAGGCACCAAAATTCAGTTTAATTCTGTCTCATTTACTCCCCCTCAAATAACTACCTTAATAAAAGAGCTACTTTATAAACACCAAGCCTACATCTCTACAGACAAGATTGAGATGGCATCTTCAGCCTGGATTTTGGGACTTGTCAGGCTCATGTCAGCTTTTGCATTTAATTAGAAAATAAGCCAAAATCTTTGCTTACAAAGTCACTGGGAAGAAAAGTTTTTAATCCCTTTACATTCCAAAATGCTTTTTCTTCAATCAGCCTAAGGATCCAAGTGTTCCATAGGAGTTCTTAGGCTGCAAATCCATTTACTAAGGATAGGATTATACAGCACATGTATATCATTTTACATATGATACTTTTAGAGAATTTAAACTGACAGGGCTGCTTTAAAAAGCTTTGAGTAGGTAAGTGAGCTTTATGGAAGTATTTACTCATATTTCTTGAGCTGTACTAAGCTTGAAAATTGACACAGTCATTGCCTAGATGACTTTTGCTATAAGATCTGCAAGTTTCTCATTGTTACAAAGTTTAAAAATAACTTATTTTTGTTTCAATCATATATTAATGATCAAAAAAAAAGTCATTCACATCACAATTTATCCCCTCTTCACATAATAAAATCTTGCTTTAAATTCATATTTAGGCTAAGAACACTGTATGGAAGAGGACCAAGTCTGGCAGATACTTATAGCAAGTAAAAAGTAAAGTATAAAAGTAAAGTGAGCTTTTCCTGTCCAGACAATCTTAAGTACACCAACCTCAGCAGCTTTCTCTGTAAATCTACCATGCACACACACAGTCACTCTTCCTTCTCTCTACCCACAGCAATGCCCTGAGCACTTCACCTCTGGACTGGGTTTGCAAGCACAGAAGATTGGGTCTTATTGGCCAGACAGGGTCAAGTTCATCTCCAGAAACCTGCTGGAAGGCTCAGTGCTTCTGAGCTGTAGTTCTGAACACTCTTCTCATTAGTGTTTCCAACACTCATTAGCAAAGAGTAGCATGATGAATGTAAGAAACTTTGCACATACCAAAAGAAGAGGGATCTTTTTTGTAGCAGCGAGCAAAAGATAGAAAGGGAAAGTTACTTGTCTCTTAAGTGGGTGGCTGAACTGCAAATAAAGGCATTTAAGACGGGAATCAATCTTCAGAAACAGATTTAAGCTATAAGCAGGCCATATAAAACTGTGAAGAAGGAGACCATCATAGCAAGCTTTCAGAGTGATTATGCATTTGTATAAATCAGTAGTTTCCCATATGTTTCATTTCTCCAGCTTTTTTTTTTTTTTAATTCATAGCCATTCAGATCTGTGGTTCTCTCCTGTAAGCATCTGAATTTCCTCAGCACCATCCTGCAGCTCAGTCTGCCTAAAGGATTGAGAGAGCTGCTGTAGAGCCCAGCTGGGGTAACAGCCCCAGTGAGGGCAGTAACATCTGCCTGCTTCAAAACAGGAAAAAATCCAGAGCTCTGGGTATCTCCTGCTATTCCATCAGAAAATAAGGCAGGTACATATTGTTAGGCCACAGGTTACCTTGCAGAATCGTCAGCACAAAAAGAATTTAACAGTTTTAAGCAGTCCTGGGTGACAGGCAAGCCAAGAATGCAGAGCCACATCTCTTATGAATAAGGTTGAATAGAGTCCTCTTCCACACATTGATCCTAAAATCGAAGTTACACACAAATTCCAAATCCGCCACATTCTTATCTTGGAGCTTCAAAAAGTTCTTCCAATGCTCAGCACTGATGTGAACATTCTATCAAATCATGACAACCCAGCTGTTCAAGTGCTTCATTGGAGAAAGAAAAAAAAATAATGTTGAATCCTGAAGATTACCTGAAGATTCAGGAGTATATAATAAAGGGAAAAAACAAATGAACTATGGCAAGAACGGTGAACTAAAATGTTTAAGGCCCTGAAAACAGCTGTAGCTTACAGATAAATCCTCTATACAAAGTATAGTCAATATACAATGAAGTACAAATAATCCTGGATGTCATGGCATGTTCTGAAATTCATTTTCAATCAATACATTGATCAATAACTGCATAAAATACAGAGTATGATCCAACTATGATGTGAAATTTAAGCTATGAGAAAAACAAAAATTATTTAAAATCAATTACAAAAAACAGGAAATGGTCTAATATATACCAGCTGTTAAAACATCATAATCTGCAAAAATTATGCTGGGCTACAGTGGTACTTAACAGAATTTATTAGGTCACATTCCTGTTCTCAGTAGAAATGCTCTGTTGAATGTGTTTATTGATCAATAGGATGTAGAGTACCACAGGTTTTTTTTGAATACAAGCTTTCAGGTATTCATTAAGATTCAAATACTCAAAAATTCAATAACATCTAATCCAAAGAAGCACTGCAAAGCTGTATCAGAATAGTCACTCTTTGAGGCAGGCAAGATACACAATTCATTTTTCATTGCCACTTTTAAATTTAACAACAATTTTAACACAAACTGCTCAGAATAGTTTTGGTTACATGGTTTAACATTTCTATGGAAACTCTCATGATAATTGGTTACCACAGCTCTTAAAGGCTTACTTTTGAAATTATTACCTGAAGGAGTAATTTTTCATATATGTAATTGCAGATAAATCTTGAACTGTGGATTTGCTCATAAAAACTTAAATTATATTAAAAATTCTTTTTTTAATATATTAAAGGGGTGAGACTTTGATTAATTTGCAGGTAAAACAATAAATTAAGACTACCCTTAAGCTGTCTGAGACATTTGCAAGAAATGCTAAGAACACCTGTGAATTGTTGGACATTTATAATTCCAGGCATTTTTAAAACTGCTTCACTAGATGAACAGAGGTGATTAAAGAAATGGAACAGGCTGAGCTGGAAGAACATACTTTGAAATCAGCAGCAAGAGAGAGTATGCAGACAAAAAAAACAAGTGGAGAATGATGGCTAAAAAGGTTGAAGAGTAGTTGTTTCAAAGATTTTTGTAAGCATTGGTAAGGAAAATGATCCAGTGAGAGAAGGATCATAATAATGATCCATAAGAGTAGTTGAGAGCCTCAAGTCAAGAGAGGTTTCTACCATGAAAGTCAAGAGAAAAATGTATTTCAAGGAAACTGAATAAATCAACAATAAAGGCACAAGATGAAAAGAAAAAAAACCAACCACACACCACCAAAAAATACACCCCCACCCTGAAGGAGGCTTTCCTCAAAAAGCATCAATGTCAAATTAAATAAAAAGTCAGGTTAATTGAGGTTGGATGGCACACATTAGGTCAACACTGCAAAGTCCCAGTTGTACTCCTGTCACAAAGAGGCCAAAAAGTCCCCATCTCCCAGATATGCAGAGGTGAACATGGAAAGAAGCCCCAAATACAGGACCCAGTACAAGTTGACCCATTTAACCATCTACCTGCACAGTCCTGGCTTATCTCATTTCAAAACCAGAGTCTTCCTAACCTTGTACAGTTATAATAATTATAAAATTAAGTATAAATAAGGCTACTGAGATCTCCAAGTATTACCTGGTTGGGGCTGATGTGGGTTATGTCACAGATCA
The DNA here is from genome assembly GCF_003957555.1 of Calypte anna. Taxonomy (NCBI): domain Eukaryota; kingdom Metazoa; phylum Chordata; class Aves; order Apodiformes; family Trochilidae; genus Calypte; species Calypte anna. Next base: position 27,789,345 of record NC_044252.1, on the reverse strand, counting down.
CAGGCTGCAAGCTTTACAAGACCTGCTGATTCCAGCTTCCTATGGTGATATTTAACAAGAACAGTATGGATTCTCTATGCATCACTGGCATTGCCAGGGATTCATGATGGGAAGCATGTTGCAATGGGGAAAAAAAGAAAAAAGAAAAAAATCCAACAACCACCGTCATATAATCAGGCAAATGGGCCTAAAGATCCAGAAAATTATGTCAGTCTGCTTAATTAAATCAAAGAGGTCGAGTCAGCCCAACCCTCCTGATTCAGGACAAAGGTGGATATTCCCGCTAGTATTCTATTACATTGATAAGGAAGGGTTACATTATTAAAATGAAGATAAATCCAGATGTTTTCAGATAGCCCTTCTCAAAAATATGTCAAGGCTCAAAATTTTAAGTTCCCAGTGGATGCTCAGCTGCTGTATTTACTTCACAGTCATCAGGAACAGCCATTTCCCTGGCTCATTCATGCATTCAGTCAAAATAGTCAGCTTTAACAATCATGCATTGCTTGGGGGTTTCTCCCTTTAAAAACGAGGCAAAAATATCAGGACAACCAATATTTTGGGACTCATTATGGCATTGCTAGTGAACCAAACACACAGAATTCATTGTCATCCAGAAAGTTGCTAGCTACACACTGCTCTTATTGGCATGCAATATCAATATATTCAGTCTCAGTATTAAAGAAAAAAAGAAAAAAAAAACCCAAAAAGAAAAAGCTCAGAACATACCCACACAGCCCAGACGACTTCCAGTGTTTATACCAAGTCTCAATCTGCTATGTCTGACAACTTTTTCTAGTTAGATGTTTCCATTGCCTTTAGAAGTCCTCTGATCCAGTGATTTTAAAGTCACTGTTAAGAAGCATGTAAAATACATCACTTCTAGCAAACTTCTTCAAGTGTGGGTGGAGGGTTCCTTTTACACTAATAAGTTGTATCTCTTTACTTCTTACAAGAAAAAGAGATTGAATTATAAACCAACAGAAAAGCATGAAAGAAGTTAGTTTATATTTTAAATGTACACAGACATAAAACCATCCATTTTCTTTGGATTTCAGAGCAGGTTTCTGGGGCTTTTTTTTAGTGCTTTGCAAATAAACACAACTGGTTTGTAAGGTTTGAAAAACTAGTTTAACATCTAAACATGAGGTGTGGATAGTTCATGCAAAGCTTTTTCCATTCATACATTTTCAGGATGGTGATGTTCATGAAAATTGGGTATTTATGGACAGTATTGGAAATATACACACTGTAACACCTTCTCTGGCATCAACATTATTGTTGCTCAGGGAGGGATTTGGTAAAAATCATATTATTCTAAATCTCTTCCACCACACAAATGCAATATAAATACGTATTTTGACAACATATGAAGGGGAAGACACTAAATCAGATGCAACAGGTCCGTAAGTACTTGGCAACAGCACCATTACTGGAGCACAGAACACCACCAAAGCTTTTCATATCAGGCAAAGTGCATAATTACTTTTCAAGCATCAAGTGTAACTAATTAGCACTTCTTAAGCCAGTATGCATGATCCTTAAATTCTGGATATTTACCATCAGGGGTTACTTTTCTAGTGCCATGAAAAAACCCAGAAGAGGAGAGGAGAGTTACACACACATGATGTAGTAATATCAAATTGAGTGTCCATATGGACATTATAGAAAAGCCAAAGCTGCTGGACATATTCATCAGCATTCCAGCTGCAATCTGAGGGGGAGATTAGTTAACTACACTGATTAAATTGTTACCTTTAATAACTACACAAGCACAGAAATAATTCACCTTTATAATTTCTTCCTTAGTGTTTGTTCATTTCATATCATCTTATGATGCATTTCATTTATATGATTAATAATTAAGATAATTAATAGAAATCAAATAGGGAAGCAAAGTGCAATATGTGTCTTTCTAGCAGTACTGAGCACGATTAATTTTCCATTCTAAATAATTCAAATTTATGGAGCAGTGGAGATGAGCCTTGTGCAATTTACCTTATAGCCAACATGAAATGAGGTGGAAATTTAAATCAGAATTAAAATACTGCTAAACTCCCAAGTAAGGCTAAAATCAGCATACCTAATGAAGAACTCTAAACAACCAGCCTTGAATTACTTAATATCTAATTGCATGCTTAAAAGATAAACTTGAATGCTGTAACTTAGTCAGAATGACCTCCTGTTCTATTTCCACTTTTTTTGGTTTTTGTTTTGTTTTTTTTAGGACTATATCCATCAATAGGCAATCAATAAAACCAAAAATAAAATAGGCAATAAAAATAGGCAATCATAAAACCAAAACATCTGGGCTTTAGTGTGTAACAAATAATGTTTTCAGCTTAAGGAATATTTGTTACATCAAGTGTTTGAGTGAATATATATTTATACATACACATCAATGATTGCAAACTTCGCAAACAATTCCCAAAAACATCAGGAAGCAGAAGAAAACAGAAATAAAACACAAAGCAAATGTCTGACAGCATTCACTCAGGATGATGATGTAAGGTATTAACTTGAAAAAGCAAAACAACTCATGGAAATAAGTATATATAAATTGTGATATTATCTGATTCTAACAAAATTCAAAGAACTTCTTGTCCTATCAGGAGAGAAACAAGCATCTCTACATAAGAACACTGGGAAACAAAAGACCCAAGACAGTAACTTGCAAGTTAAGCAGCAGACACTTTATTATTTTATACCATTTGTCATACTCTATAAAATATTGTACCTAGATTTAATGCAAAAAGGGAAGGAATTGTTCAGCATTAATACAAGCTGTTAGTCTAGCTTCTCATTATTCTATACTCAGTTTATTCTAAAAATATGGATGTGAGGGGAAAGTATGGTAAAATGGATCATAAATTATTAACATCACATACTTTATCTTTTATAAAGTAACTATAAAGAAAATTACCATTATATAAAGACCCAATAATAGCCTGTGCTGTTAGTTAAACCTGGAGAAGATGTTATTATGAGAACCATAATATGCAAGGAACAAGCTAGACAGAAATGGGACCAAGAGATTACCCATAAGAAAAAAAATCCCAACCTCCATAGGATTAAAATTTAATACTGGAGGAAGTCAAAAGCTGATCTTAAAAAATACTCAACAATAATGGCACAAGTGTGCTAGATGAATTATTGATGTCATGAAGTTTTGTACCATCAGACATTCCCCATGCAAAGAGCTACATGATATAGATGCTTAACTAACAGAAAAGGAAAAGAGGAGAGGAAAAAAAAAAAAGCAAAGGGATTTCCAGAGACCAGGCAGTGATCCAGATGTGGGATTTCCAGAAGCAGTCAGGCAGAAATAGTATCACAACACCCGAGACAGGCAAAGCATTATCCAAGAAAACAAAATAGGAAAGATTAAACTGGAGCACGAACAGAGAATGCTATTTGAGTGAGAAGAAGAAATAAGAGCCTGGCAAGAAGACACTTGCTTATCCTAGTGTGTGATGATGTCCAAGGTAAAAATATATCACACTTTAGACATAAAAAAAAGGACAAAAGGAAGACGAAAGAGAAAACAGCTCTTTAAGCTAAGTGACTGAGGCACACAAAATTAGGTTTGTATCAATGAGATTGCATTAAAAATTTACAGTAACAGTCTACATTCAGGCAGTCAGAAGAGATTCAAGAACCTTTGAACATTACTATAACATTTAGTTACAATACTATCATTTCACTTCAGAGTTTGGATCTATGGAATAAGATGATAAAGAATTTACTAATGATTCTTTTACCTACATCATATATAGAAAGTAATTAAGGCATGTTTTTAAAAATATCTGCTCAAGTTTCAAATGTTCTTGCTAGAATTGTCTGCAGGGTCCCAGGGTATTATTTGTTCTTTTACTGAAGAAGGAACATTATATTACGTTTTCACCCAGGTTTTAGGACCCTGCAAACACATGATACCTTTACCCCCAAAATTATGTACACTAACTACTAGAGTTCTCCTGCAAGGGTGGGGAAACGAGGGAAAAAAAAAAAAAAAAAAAAAAAAGGTAAAGCCCTTGCAGGGGTATCAATAGCAACTCAGAAGACTCAGCCTTGCTGTCCAGTCCTGCACACAGCTGTTCCTAACAGTCACCTTATTTTTTTCCAGGTTGCTTCTTGCAAACTCCAACAGTTTTGCTTCCAGATATTCACAGGAATAAATAGTTGTACAAAGTTGGATGTTGTGTCCTCCCTAACATGACCCTACCTACATAGCTCCTCCAGGACTGACAGGCAACCTGAGAGCACAGTTCACAGACATACAGGGGCAGTGATTTTATTTTAAAGTGTAAGAACATAAGGAAAAGACAAAACTTTACTTCCTCCTCCTCCTCATTCAGCAGCACTAACCCCAGGTAAGAGATTTGCAGCACTCCTGTAGCTGTTTCAAGTCAAACACCCAATAGCACAGACTCTGAACTTTCATGTAGAGTCTAGAAAAATTTTATTTTCAAGTATATTTGTATATATGTACATAAATACACTAGGAGGTATATACACTGACATACAGATCTGTTTTACAAATATTTTGGGTTTATATGCAAGACTTCATTCACCTTTAACTCATACAAGTCCCTGCTGCTTTACAGACAAGCCTTTTTAATTAATCCCAATTCACTTGCCTTCTTAATTAATCCCAACTTGCCAGAATGTTGAGAAGGCAGTAAAGTCATTAAAAATCTTGAAAGATTTCCCTACTTCAGGAGCTGGGCATCACAAAGCAGCTCCACATTAAAATAAGAATTCATACACTGTATGAAAGCACCTTGCAATTTTAAAACCTCACATTTAAATAACAGAAAATTAAAATAACCTACAAATGACAACTATAAACTAGCATAACATGAGGACCAAATAATTTTCATCTATGCTGCAACAAATACAGCATTAATTGCTCTGTGTGTTTCCTAATGCAAGGCCAAATAATGTCCTAGAAAGACTGAACCATAATACAAGCAATAAATTCATGTTCAAACTTGACTGTAAATTAAACCCCTTGCAGCCCCATTTCCTCCTCAGTTACCCTTTTAGCCCATTGTTTGGGGTTATATCTTTGTAGGAGTGTCAGGCAACTACACAGTTCATCTAAAGAAGAAAAGAAAATGTAGAAAGTAGCAGAGCTTTGATGATAAATGATGAGAAATAAAAATCAAACACTTTACAAAGCCTGCTTATCTTCTCCTATTAATAATTTGTCACAATTTTTACCTTAAACTTTCAATATTAGTTCAGTCATCATTTTCAGTCGATCATTTTGGTGGAATTCCTGCTATATGCTACAATTATAGATATATATATACATATATATCCATTTAGCATTTGGCTCCAACAATGTTAGATAAGCAAATAAAACTCTACATGTAAATTACACAGACTAAAAGTTATACTTCTAAGAGTAACAGAGATCAGACAATTAATGCAGAGTCACTGCATTCCATTATACAAGTTTCCTGAAGTTCACCTTCAAATTAAAGAACAAACTGAAGAGATTAATTACAACATCTTGAGACTACAGCAGTTGAGAGCCAGGAGTGCAGTCTACCTCCAAGTGCAAAAATTATGAAGTCTTCTTATTCCTTGTATAAAAACATTAATTTAATAGGAATTAAATAAAATTATTAGCTTTTTAATTCTTAATAAAGTTACTATTAATATTAATTATTACATGACATAGTCACATTACATTTTTATTCCTCAACTACCACTAAGTCTGTGAATGCTTTCTGACACTGTATACCTTAATATTGATTCAGAATGGGAAGCTATATAAAGCCCAAAATCCAATTTTCTGGGACATGCTCGAATTTCACTTGTTTCCACCACAGTCCTTACTTTGCACACAGTGGTTTCTTTCAAATGCCACCTTAAACAAATACTTACACAAGAATGTAGAACCTCTGAACTGGGTTCATTACCCCCCCCAGATTCTCAAAGTTACTTTCTGAAGCTTATTTGCCCCTCCCACAACTTGATCATTAATCTGATGAGCAAATATACAGGATATCTGGTAGGCAGAATTATCCACACAAAAAGCAAATATTTTTTGAGCAAAAATATTTATAAAGCATACACACACACACAAGACCCTGAAGTGAATTGGGGCAAAGTAAAATTCAAAATTTGTGGGGAAAAAAACCCAACCAAACCCAACATTAGAAATCTTTCCAACACTCTTAAGCAAAAGCAATATCCTGCAGTGTAACAAAGCAACCAGGTGCCCCTATCAGGCACAGGTGGGCTTAACACAAGCTCATGCCCACTCCCTGGCAATTAGAGGCACCTGGTTGCCTCGTTACACTACAATATCCTCCAAAACTCCCATACCTGTTATGAAGCCAATCCACCCTGAAGACTTCACAGCATGGAGACTGACAAGAAATCAGATTTGTGCAGCCTGTAACCAGGTTCCCACTCAACTCCAGCACAGAGATACCCTGACCAGTTTGGCTTTGCTTCTTTGGCCGAGTTCATGCACAAAGGGGAAGGGGCAGAGCTAGAATGTATGGACCAGAATATTCAACTTTTTCTGCAGAGCAGCATCCTTACACCCAAACCTGGTAAGCTCAGTTCCACAATTCCCCTCATAGCCATGGTTTGAGAGACATGCCTTGCAGGATCCTTGACATTTCCAACTGAATTTTTAACAGCATTTTCCATTTTCTGCTTTTCTGTGGAATTCCTTAGATCTAAGATCTTTTAGACTAGAATGTCTTCCTAACTATAAAGCAAGTATATGGTACCAAGAGGAGTGTCATGAGCAAAGAATAGAGAATTCAATGAGGATGATCAGCTGCCCTTTAAAAATAGCCAAAAAATAAAGGCATCTTGTCATTTAAATAATGGCAGCAGAATACATGTACTTCATAAACGTATGACCTACTGAAGATGAGCTTGCAGAAATTGTTCTCATAGGTTGGCAACACCTCAGAAAGCCTCTGAAGTACTCCTCGTCTGTTAAAAACAAACAAAAAAGGGGAGAAAAAAACAAAATTCAAAATATAGGGGAAAAGTTCTCAACAGTGAGGAAAACCCCCAAAGCTGATGCTTCCTAAAAAATTGTCTATTTTTAATCATTGGATACCTGAAAATTTCCTTCAAATATTGTTATTTTATTCAAAACAGAATTCCTTCAAGTAGCACCAGAGTAAGAGGTTTGATACTCTTAAATCTAAGCTCGCAATGGCAGAACTGAGAAGAACAAGGAATATTTCTTCCACTAAAGATCTTGTGAAGTTATGCTCATAGTCACCATTTTGCCACTCTTCCAGCCTTGAAGCATAATAATTTACCTTTATACTCACTGAATTACACACAGGTAATAAGGAAATTCGTGGATTAAAAAGTTACAACATAAACAAGAATATTTCACACATGGCACAGTGCTGTCCTTGATCACAACAGAAAAGCAGACTAAAACTTAATTGCTGTATTTAAAAATAAGAAGCAAGATTAAACATGTCCATCTGCTTTGGTTTGCATTACCAGATGGAAATAAAAAGTCAAATTTAACAGGATGATTAAAGAAAACAGTGACTGTGAAGAGCAACAGGTGATGTCAAAGAACTGCTTAAAACTCTGAAATAGGAATGTCCTTTGTAATCAAGAAATTTAACCACAGTTTCTTTTAACAGTAGGTAAAGCTTTTTAACATTTTCACAGAAAATTACCTCAAAGCTATCAAGCCAATGCAAAGGAAAAAAATCAGGAGGATGTTCTCAAATTCCACTTCAGTAAAACTCTGCAAGTCTCCATCACTCCAAAAGACTCCAACCTACACTGCTTCTGCTTTCCAGTCCAATTGCTGCTTACAAATGCAGTCTATCTAAATTAAAAACCTTAAGTCCAGATTTAAAGGTATATTCTGCTTACGTTCAGCTGTCTGTCACCTCAGAGTTTTATGTTAGAGGACAGATTTCTGAATGCATACAAATCCCAAAAGGACTAAATGCACTGCAAGGATGTTTATTAACTTGGAAACAAAATAACCCAGCAATGCTCCTGTAGCACAGCATTTGAGAACTCAGTACATTAAACTGTGGTTTGCTTGCTCCCCACCTACTCCCCACCCCCTTTAAAAAAAAAAACAAAAAAACCAAAAAACAAAACAAACTAACAAAAAACAAACAAAAAAACCCACAAAAAAACAAAGATTGACCAACTAAAATCTCAACCCAGCTTCCACGTTCTGGCTCATCTGAATGGAGGACACCTTTCAAGATCTATTCCCTAAGTATTCAGCAACTTCTAACCTATCCTGGCATTTATATCTGTATTAACAGATGCTTTCCATGGAGTTATTTAATGACATACAGCCTGTGTTTGGAGAGTCAGTCTAAAATATCACCACAAAACTCCTCAGCTGTGTAACCATACTTGAATAATAAGCTTCATATCCCCTTCTGTATCTGATTACATTACACAGTAAAAGTCTCAGATTCAAGTGCTTTGTTTTCTCAGTGTTGTGTATTTGCAGAAAAGAATGGACTATTTGAAAACAATTCCATCTTCCTAAAATGAGGACTGGGACAGAACTACAGAAAATTCTATAGACTCCCAAGCTTCCATTTCAGCTCAGTCACTTCTTCTATCACTTCAGATAATCACATAACTTCTGGGTTCCTGCATTTAAAACAGCTCAAAAATAAGGGCCTATTTCTCAAGGCTACTGTGACTACCAGCTACCTAGGGCTTAAAATAAGATATCCATATACAAAGTGGCATAGAGATGTCTAGAGGTGAATACTTCCTGTAATATAAATGGGGTTTGGTCCCTAGAAAACTAGAGTAGTATAAAGCAGTTCTGAAATTAAAAACTCTTGGAAAATTGTGTCATTCTGATTTTAAAATAGATGCTCACAAATGATTCCTACAAAAACAAACAAAAAAACCCCAAAGTTCTGGATTTAATACTTAAATCAGCCTCAGGCTTTCAAAAACATCTGCAAAAACATTTAACACAGCTGTCTTAGCATACTATTACAGCTGTGCACACAAGTGCAGATTTCTAGGTCTTTGACATCAGTCATTTGTTTATCCAGTGTTTGTCATCCTTCAAGAACACCTTCCAGCTCCTGTTCTATGTTTTGAGTTACCCTTTATAAAACTCTCAGCTGACTTTGGAAGCAAACAGAGCAGATCTGCTGATGTGAGAGAACCAAAGCAGCACACTGCTTAGCTCAGTTCCAGCAGCTCTGTGATGGTTCCCATCAAACACACAACTCATTTCCCTCCTCCTCAGTAACTGCTTTGCTTCATCTTGCATGCACCGCAAATACATTTGATTATCAAGTATCCTCCAAAGTACATTCATGAACTGTCCTTGCACACACAGACATGAATGGGAGTTATTGTGGGTCTGGTTTGGGTTTACTGTTTGGGATTTCTTTGGGAGAAAGGGATACTTTGACACAGGCACTCGCTCTCTAGAATCAGGAAATAATTAAATTCTCCTGCATTTCAATTTTACTAGGAAAGCTGGAACTATCAAATATTCTTCTATGTAACAGTATCAAATATTGTTGAGTTCTGAAAGCTGAGATGCATACCAAGAAAGTTATGCTTACCATACTTAATTCACCACTACAATCCATTACGACAAAAAGAAGAGTTATAAACTGCACCATGACTAGCAAGACATTTTTCTGGTTAATTTATCTACATCCCCAGAATGTGGGCAAGGGTGACAACCAATGAAGCACATTTGTCTTGTTCCATGGTGCCTTGTGGTTTACTTGTACCTGGAATAGAAGGTTTCCATGAAGCTCCTCAGGGTATTTAAAAGCCTTACTAAGCCCAGCTCTCCTCCCAGGCTTTGGAACAAAATTGTTGCTGCTCACACTTGACTGCCACAACTAATAACATAAATGGTTAAAATCTGGTCCTTTTGTGATACTTCTGATTTCAATCCCAGCTCCTGCAACCCAACAGTTACATAACATGTGTAACATGATCCCATTTTTCATTGGAAGCAAACTACTAACCTTCAAGCTAACAGAGAACAAACTGAAAACTCAGAAATATGGGAACAAACTATCTCTATGCATAAAATAAAAATGCACATCTACAAGTCTCCATTTAAAGACTGTGGATTCAGACTCACAATCCTGTATAACATAATTCCATCCTACAAACCAGGAATTTATGGTCCTTTGACAGTGAATGGAGGAAGTTAATGACTACTAAAGACCAATGTATTCAGACAACTACAGCAGTAAGTCTTCAAAATACTTTAAGTACTACAGCATATCACAGTATTTTGTTTATAAGATTTAATTCAATGTTGGAAGTAAGGTTTTCTTTGGAGGATGTCAACTTCTGAAATAAAATCTTATTAGTGACTTAGACAATGTATGTTTTTTTCCAAGGATTCACTTAAACAGGAGAACAATTTATACTCCAAGTATTTTGCAATAATACAGACTGCTTCCAAGTTTTAGAACCATCTAATCTAATGAGGAAGTGATTTTACTCACCTCTTTAAGATATATGGCACAGTTTGGACAACAGGACTTCATGCCATAATATTTAGCACATTCTAGGAAGAAATGCACTCTGAAATTGTATCTAGCTCATTAGCTGTCCCTCAGCATCCCAGTCATGGATCACCTCAAGTCTTTAACCTTACAGGAAGTGTTATTTCCTTTTTACAGATGAGACACTGAAGCACATAAATTATGGAAGAAATCCATAAGAAAATGGAGAGGCTGAGTGTCATTTTATGTGTCTGTATCCAACCTTTAAGTACTTCAGCACTTGTTCCACTGCCAGGTAATCCTAGAATATCCTGGCTTTTAAATTCCCTACCAAAATCATGATTCTCAGACATGTGCTGCTTAAAAAATGTAAATCACTTGGAACAGCCAGCTTGCTTCTAAACATCATTATCACAAGCAAAGAGGGTTTTCTGTCATCATATGAGGGTAGCAGCACACTACCAGCCTTAGCTAAGAAATACAAAATACTGATTCAAACATATTATGGAATCCATTTCTTCCACAAGTGACATGAGGTCTCAATTTCGGTAGAGATTTGACAACATTTATTTTTCACAGAATGCTGTTTCTTTAAAAAATTGTTTAAGATGTCTAGCCTAGAATATTTAAGAGAGCTGATAGCTAAATTACTTTTCAGAATCCTAAAAACTTCAAGTTCTAAGTCTCTCAGACAGAAAAAGTAGTTCTTGCACCTTGTGAACCAACAGTGAGGAACAGACAGAGCTGACCCTCAGTTCCATCTCTTCTCAGTAGGGTCTTACTCCTCGTGGAGCTCTCAAAGGAATGCAACTCTGATATTCATTCATGAGGCTTTTAATAATATATAGGGCAACCTAAAATAGTAGTTTCAAAGTTCCCACTGCTCGCCCTCCTCACATGAACTCAAACACTTTGCTTCCAGTTTCCTGTTTTCCCTTTATTACTGTTAATTGCTGCAGTTCACTGGAGTGTCCATGTTTTCAGGTATCATCATTTCTTTCTCCTTATATCACCTCTGCAGCATGTTTTCCAAGAGTAGCCCAGACAGCTTAAATACATCCCATGGAAAGTGAAACCTGATTGCATGAATTTTCAGTTTTCCAATGCATTTTTTTTTAATAGACTGTGTAGCAGAGTTTAAGTTAGGATTTTGAACATCCCAAGGATATTCCTGTAGCATTTCATATTACCTCCTACCCTCTCCACCCACATTTGGATACAATTAAATCAATTTCTAGTGCAGTGTGACAGACTCATCTCTCAAAAACTACTCTTACTCCATTTTAAAAAGTTACATGAACTAAGGTAATGCTTCCCAAAACATGATCATCACACCTTCTTTATGGTTAAAGGAAATAGGAGATGCATACTGTAAGAGTGTTTTTTTGCTGAATAAATAAAAAGCATAATAAATATTAAACACTATAACATTTTGGATGGGCTTAAGCATCCATTTGATACAGCTGAGCTTTTTACACACCCATAGCAATGGCAACAAGCATTTGGTGCTGTCTGAAGGCCTCACAGGGTCATCAGCCATCTGTTCCCACACTTATTTGCTTAAGTAACCAACTGCTTAGTCTGCAAACAAACCAGGCTCCAGAGTCCACAAGCCCTTTACCTAACTCACATTTAGATTCAACCCTACAGATGGTCTCAGACTCAGGCACAGGAAGGGACTCTGTGAAGTAGTTTGAGAAAAGCAGTGCCAACCACCAACCTGCCAGTGCTGAGGATGCTGCAGCTCTGAGAAGAGCTGTGAGGCTGAGGACAAGGAACTCAGCTGCTGACACAATGCTAAGATCAGAATTCTCTGCAGCTGCAAGCAGCAGGACATCAAATAACCTAAGGAAAGGTTATTTTGCTTCAACATTTCACCAGTCCAACCACCAGCTGGTGCCAGGCACCTCATCCTGGCATTCATAGCTCAAGATAAAATAAGGAAAGTGAGTAAAGAAGTGAGCAATTAAAGGTGGAAAAACTCAGGTTATGCTGAGACAACTCAAGCAGCACTCCTCCTCCATTCTCAGTGAGAAAAAGGGGATAATATTTTCATCTCCACAGGAACATGAAGCTAACACACTGACAGATTTGCAGTGAAGGCATGACAGAAGGCAACCCAGAGAGACAGAAAATGAGGCAAGGTAGATGTTCTGGATTAGGGGATTATGCACTTGGGTTTGCTGGTTATAGAAAACAGTGAAGATGACAAACCAAAGACTTTTGGAAAGTACATGATGCTCAGCCACAAGAAGTGCTTTCAGACATGTACAGATGCTTTACTAAAGTAGGGGTTCAACTCAGCCTGCATAAAACCATGTACTCAGGGAGTTAATTTCTGGACTTGTCTATAAAAATCCATAGAAAACATTCAAATGATTTAGTCTTAGGTTTGTGAGTGGACTCAATCTTAAATGCTTTTTCCAAATGAAATGATTGATTCTATATAGGAAACAATGAACAACAAAAAATACACCCAATAAAAATAATTTAAGTTTTACAAAAGATACCTTTCCTTTCAAAAAAAGCACTTTCTAGTGCAGATTATTTAGTTTGTATGGGTGTAGCATGCTCACTATTCCTTACAAATTTAAAATCACTGTCATGTGAACTATCACTATATTTTAGAAGTTTCATACATATGGAGAATATAACTCACACTGGAAGAAGCATTTTCCAGAACATCATCACTACAATAAATTTAAATAAATACCACATTTTATAAGGATAAAATCATAACCACCGATTTTTTTCGCACGTTTAATTATATTTAACTTGTGTTTACTTATACAATGGAAAACAAGGGGTGTAAAGTCTCACACACAATTCCAGTGATGTCACTAGGACTAATTATGCATTGTTTGCATTAGATAAATGTCATGATGATGATAAAGGCAGTTTGGCAACTGAGAGGTTGACTCAGGATTTCACCCAATATAACAGAAGTTGCACTAGTTTAATAGGGATGTTGTTTTACATTAATATCAAGGCAAACCAACTCTGTACCATTCCTAAAAGAGATAATTTTCCTTTCACATCCACACCTGGGCATTCTTGCTGTCTCCTTTGGGTCAGCAACAGACTTGCTAAGAAACATGAGGAAACAGAGATTGCTTGGTTGGGAGGTGGCAAGACAGGTTCCTGTTGGTATTGTTCATTTTTCAGCAAGAACATTAACACTGAAGTGGAAAGATGCAACCAAAGAGAAACATGAAGGATAAAGTCACTCTTTTTCACAACACTGTGAACTCCAACTGGCTACAGCTTAAACTAGCTTTCTTCTAAAGATCATTTCTTATACAACTTTTTCTTTTTTTCATTTAAAATACGATCTGCAATTAAAGGACATTTTCCTTGCATGAGTCATTCTGCAGACAGCAGAATTCAGAGTTTTAGAAAGAAATAAGGATTTTGCCTGGAATAATTTTGCACCAGCAAAGAAAGCCAACAGGACACAGGCTGCATCAACAAGGGCATCACCAGCAGAGATTAGGAAGTCATCATCTCACTCTACTCATTGCTTGTCAGACCACACCTGGAGGATCATGCTCAGTTTTGGTCCCTGGATGTGGACAGGCTGGAGAGGGTCCAGAGATGAGCCACAAGGATGATCAGAGGACTGAAGCACCAGCCGCACAAGCAGAGGCTGAGAAAACTGGGTCTGTTCAGCCTTGAGAACAGAAGGATAAGGGGAGAGTGTTCCAGTACTTAAAAGGAGGCTAAAAAGAAGATGGAGATTCCCTGTTTACAAGGAGTATCATGGACAAGGGGCACAAGCTGCACCTGGGAGATTCTGACTGGATTTAAGAGGAAATTTTTTCACTTTGAGGACAGTCAGACATTGGAGTGGTCTCCCAGGGGAAGTGGTGGATCTCCCTTACTTTGGAAAGTTTTTGTTTGGTTGGTTGGTTTTGGTGGCTTTTTTTGTCCTTGAAGAATGCAGAATCTTTTATAGGAGCTCCAGAAATTAAGAAAAACATGAAGGAGATAATTGAGAACTGTGGGGAGAACATCTGGAGAAAAGCTTTAATAATCAAACAGAAGAATTTTCTCTCTCCATAACAACCAGATACCTAGGGCCAGGCAAAGCAAATTAACTGAAGCATAGGTACTGAAAGGTGCTCTCTCTGCATCTCCTTCATTACATATGCCAATTGGGGATCCACAGTTTATCAAATAAACAACAATAACCACCTGAAGACACAATCTAAGTTTCAAAGAAAACATTTTAGAAGACTGGATACTTCCAGTCATCCAAATACTCAAAAAACTTCAAAGGAACAGCAGTTTCACATACAATTTTTTTTTCTAATGCTCTTTCATATACCAGTGTGCAAACCAGAGGTAGAAAGGGGAAACTTTTTGCTCCAACCTGGAGGAAATTTGTTTTCTTTTAAGAACTCATTCTGTGAGTACCAAAACTAATGAAACCTGTTTTTCTGTAGTGCTGCATCTCAAAATTGATCAACTTGGACATCTAAATATATACAGGGCTGTGTCTGCAGCTTTTCCTGCTGTTGGGCCATTCATAATGTTTGTCTCCCTGAAGTCCCTGGAGTCTCAGAACACAACTGGTTTGGGCAGCCTTTCCCTCTCCCTTCTGCCCAAACCATTATCATCAGGAAAACTGTAACTGGGCACCCAGCTCAAAGGTGCAGATAGAGGAAGGAGTGGCAGATGTAACATTAAAAGCTTCAGTTCCTTAGCAAATCAAACCACCCAAATAAAACTGGACACTGAGTTTTTATTCTTGCAGCTCTGTTTACATCTTGGGAACTAAGCTGGTTGAAGCTTCCAGCTATACAAATAGAACCTGATCACCCTTTGGCTTGCTTACCTTTCACCTGTCTCCTGCAGACAGGCAGACAGAATTTCTTTCCCCTCTCATAACTAAAACTTTTTTTCTCTTCTCATAACAAAATGAAAAATAAAGACAAAAAAAAAAAAAAGAATTAAGTAAGAATTGCATTCTGATATCCAGCCTGAACAAAGAGTAAAATAATGTACTGCCAGCAGAGGCCTGGATCATTCTGAGAAGTGACTGACATGGATGTGAATGACATCCAGGAAGAATAAGAACAACACTTCCCTGTATACAACCAGTTACATCTTTTACAATATAAGGAGTATATACAAAAGCTGATATTAATCTTATTAAGAGGAACAAAATAGTACTAGAGAACCCATCTTTGCTCCAGTGTCCAGAAGCATTGGCAAAGTAGTCTACTCACTTGGTATTTCTCCTGCAGAGGAAAGGCAAGGTTACTACAGTATTGTAAATTAATTTTGACACCTGCTTACTAAGATGGATCAGTTATTTTTGACATCTTTCTGCTATGTTATTTATCAGTCTAGAACAGAAATAAAACAAAGCAAAAAATACTACTCAGCTCTGGCCAAAGAATTAATGGTCCCAAGTTAATTAATAGTAGAGCTCTTTTTTAAGATTACGTTTCGGACACTTGCTAATGCAAGTTGCTCATTCTCAGAACAAAAATATCCACATTTCAGTTCTATGAAAAAAAAAAATACAAACATTTTTATGTTTTTTAAACCTGCCCTTACAAAAAAATAGTTTTTCTCAAATAATCTAGTGGCAGCATACAGGCTTTACACCTATCCAACTGAGGTCATTAAAAGTTAAATTTAAATCTTTCATAACACAGACACAGGCACTTCAAACTGATGAAACTTTGAAACATTGTAAACCTCTAGTATAATACAGAATGTTGTAATAACATTTGCATCATCATATCTACATAAACTGTTAGTGCAGTTGTGATAGCCAAACATACTTTTCAATCTTTGTGTCATTCTGAAACATTTTTCATAACAATTCTTAATGACAGAAACAACAGCTGCAGAGGTGGTACAGAGGTGATACACAATGAAAACAACTTGCCAGATGGAAGTACCACTGATGCAAAAGTGCAGCCATGGCTTTTCTAGGAAGCAGATGCTCACACATCACAGACAAACAGAAACTATATGTAAATATCCCATTATAATAAGTCAAAACCATCAACTGCCACAGAAGTCAGAGTGGTCTTCAATCACCCAGCCCTAATGCAGATTAACATTCATTTTCCAACTCTCCAGTTAGTAATACATAAACTTGACTTATCACCCATCCAACACCCATCTGAATTTTCAGGATTCAAAATACAACCACTCCAAGTGGCTGTTTGCCTTGTAAGACACACTAACATATATCATGCCATCCCCTACTCACAGGGCTTCAAAAGCTTTAAATCTTAGAGGGCTTATTTTCATTGCAGATTTAGCTTCTAAAAATAAAGATTAAAGATGAGCTATCAACAATGCCACTTTGAATGTGTTCTCAGTAAAAAAAAAATAAAAATAGGTCTTTAATGTAATGTAAACAGCTTCCATAATAAAAACCTTAATGCAAGCATCACTCATTTCTAAAGCTAAGCATGAAAGAAAACAGAGGACTTAAGAACTGTATTCTGATATCACCAGAACTCCTAACAACACATCAGTAACCACTGTGTTAGCTTAGCTCGGAAGAGATGCACTTTCCACATTCAGGCAGAACTTCCTCTAGGTGGGGATGGATTATTAACTTTCTACCAGGAGTGAAAATCTAACCACTGTGCCTCCTCACTCAAGAAATATAACCAACAGAGAGAAGCATAAATGTTTTGTCAGATAATAAAGAGAATACCTGTAAGGACTGGTAAAGACTCCAGTAACCACTCAGAGAAGGCACCAATTCACAACAAGCTTTGAAATGTAAGAAATGAAAATTTGCTTCAGGGGTCTGTTGCAAATTGCATGAAGACAAAAGGTAGAAGTAATCACTTTAAAGCAAGGAAATAATAGGTCTGCAAGCCTGTCTCCCACAGATCATTACACACAAAGAAGACTGACCTGGGCTTCTTTTCCTCACCCTCAACCCATGTAAAACCAGCCCATTGTTCACAGCACAGAGCAGGGCAAAGCCCAAATCCTCAATACACACAGGCAACAAACGACCAACTTTTAAAATCTTATTACCAAGTTCATATGTTGACAAGATGTATTATATTTGCTTTACATTACCTTTGCAGCTCTCTTACCATCACACTTATGGAATAATCCACCAAATATTATTAGTGAATTGTTCCTTTCTCTGCAGTGTGTATACTACTACAGCAAACATGTCTGACTCCCAGAGACTCAACTTCCTAAGCTAACAAGTTACTACTTTTTTACTAAGGGATAAATACCTGGATTAAATGTTTAAGAGAGATGCCAGTTACAAAGCTTAATTTTGGTACTTCAAAGGGAAAACTGAACTTGAACACAATTTTTAAAAGCCATTATTGATCTTTTCACATGTTAAAGTACTTCCCAAAGACAATTTATTAATATATTTATGAATACTTGAAGACAATATTTTGTAAGGCACAGCCTCACCCCATATACATTGCTATTAGCTGGATATTAGAACACTTTCCAGCTGTACCTGTCAATATATTTTAAATGGAGTTCAGGGGTGTTTTATAAAGGAATGAAATGAGATGTCCTGTCCAAGGTTACACAGCAAAATAGCAGCAGTGTTCTTCACATCCAGTCTTTACACCAGCACCAAAGGGGGTGGGGGAGAAGTGACAGCACTATAAATTAAGCTTTCGTTTCCACTACATTTAGAAAAGCAAGTGTCAGGGGTGTGCTTCCTTCTCACTTATCAATGACTCAGTATCACATCCACTTTTAAGAACGAGAAGGTAATTCTGGCTTCACTGACCACTCAGCTCCCTTGCAAAAACATGTTATTGTTATACAATTACGGCTCTTTCCTTACAAACCTTGTCACCACAGATGTAAATTTCACCAAGTTCTGTTTATGTTATCCTGAATGTGCCTGACTAATGCCTACTTCATGGAAACGCTTGAAAGAAAGGAAGACTGGAATGAGCTAAACATTTTCACTCTCCGGAAGGAAAAAGTAATTCAAATCCACTAGAAATTTGGGCTCCCTGGGCAGCCCCATGAAGTGCACATCATCTCCATGACACTTCCAGAAGGGAGAGCAGGAACGAAGCTTTAGGCCAACTTCTCTTCATCTCACCATCAAGTGAAGCAGCCTATTTTCAGCCCTAGAGTTATCAAGTACAATTTTCTACCAGAGAACTGCACCCTGTGCTCCGAGAGGGTGGAACCATGAGGTGGAGGAGCCTACTTGATCCGTAACTTCCATCACACACGAATAAAATCATTGCAAACAGGAGAAGGGAAAAAACAAACAAACAAACAAACAAAAAAAACCCAAAAAAAAACCCAGGCAAGTAACAACGATAGAAAAAGGGGATTATGATAAGCAGACACTTACTTGAACCTGCCCTGGCAATGTTGGCACTGGTCTCCCACCCAGCCCTGGTCGCAGACACAGGTGGAGTTGACACAATGACCCGAGAAGCAGGAAATTTTGTCGCAAGACTTGGACTGGGATACCTGGGCATAGAGAGCCAGGTACAAGAAGCCGTAGAAGAGCAGCCAGCTGTTCACATCCAGGAGCGAGGAGAAGCAGCAGCAGGAGGAGAAGGAGGAAGAGGAGGAGGGGAAAGGTGTCCAGGCGCCCCGGGACGCGGGGGCAGCTCCCGCTCTCCTCACACCGCTGCTCAGCTCCATCTTCGCGGCGGGGGCCACGGGCCGAGGCGCGGCCACCAGCGATGTCAGAGCCGCCCGAGCACCCCGGGGCAGGGACAGCTTCCCCCGAGGAGAAATAATCCAGGCAGGGAGATTCAAACCCCCCGCTTCCTTCTCGCCTTCCTCTCCTCCCACCCTCCCGACCCCAGCGCTGCCTCCGCCGGCCCCTTCAGCCTCCCGGCACCTCCTCACTCCCGAGGGGAAGCCCGGCAGCCCTCAGCCATCCGCCCCTTCTCTTCGTCGTCCTCCTCAGGGCTCATCGCTCCCGTCTTCTTCCATGGAGAACTGCTTCTTGACCTTGTGTTTTCTCCTCGCCAGATATGCCCCCCACCGGCGTGCTCACACACACGCACACCGCCCTCCACCATGTAGCCCCCCGACTCCCCCTTCTCCTTTGTAGTCCCTCTCTCTGCCCGCGGCACACAGGAGGCAGCGAGGAGGAGCGCGGGAAGGCGGGGGCCGCCGCCGTCCTCCTCCTCCTCCTTCTCTCGCCAGTCAGATGGGAAGTGAGGGCGGCCCGGCCCGGGAGCCGCTACGGCATCCCGCACCGGTGGGGGAGGCTGAGAGGGGAGGAAAGGAGCGGGGAGCTCTTATCGCCTCTCCGTTATTCGCCCCGCAAGGAAGAGAGGCGGGAGGAGGGTGGGAGAGGAGGGTTAACAGCCACTCCGTGTCCTAGCTGACAGCTTCCGAGCAGCCATTTTTAAAGGCTAATTGTCATCTCCTCTCTCCGAGCCGCCTGCTCGCTCTAACGCCCCCCGCCCCTCGGTCCGTTTGGATCCGTCCCTCCGCCCGTCCCCCACCGCCGGAGGGAGGCGGGGGAGGTGGCCCGGCCGGCAGTGCTGGGGGGGTGGCAGATCACCCTCCCCGCAGTCCGGAGCGGGGAAGGTGCAGCCGGGGAAACCGCACACGAGAACCTCCGGTGCCACATGGAAACACGCACACACACGTACACACAGACAGACACACGAAAGCGCACACACACGTACATACAGACACACACATAACCACGCACACACACGAACGCACGCACACACACACACCTCTCCCACCCTTTCCCCTGAGCCCAGCGGCCGCAACCTGCGCTCTGTGCTTCCCCAGAAAACCCCCTCGCCCACATTAAAAAAAAAAAAAAAAAAACACCACAAAAAAAACCCCCCACAAACAAACCCAAAACAATAGGACGGGGAGATTTGAAGCGGCCCCTGCCCTCCCACCGTCCCACGCAGCACAAAGCCGATGGAGAGCGCTGCAGCCGCCCGGACCCCGGCAGCGTCGAGGGGACAGGGAGGGGGGCAGCAGAGCCGCAGCCGGAGGGAGCCCCGGGGACGGTGCTGCTCCTCGGCTCCGCCGGCCCCCGGGTCATTGGGGAGAGCAAACCAGCGGCACAGGGCGCTGAGGTCTCCCAGCCATCCCCTGACTGTGATCCCTTCGCCACGGGGGCCGGGCCGGGCCGCTCCGGTATTTTCCTCCGGTCCTGCCTAAGTTGAGGGGCGGATTTCTTTGACCTCATCAAGGTTATCAATGAAGAGATGTTCTAGCTTGTTTTGAAACAACCCTACCTTGCTAAGATTTACTCCAAATCCCCATTTTACAGTTGAAGTCAAGATGCTGCCTTCCACTTGCAGCCTGATGAGTGGTAACATAAGTTCCTAGCTTTCTAACAGAGCTGAACAAAAGGGATGGTTGTAATAAAGTTGCCTGTAATGTCTGGTTTTCTGCAGAGTGTGTGCTACATGGCCTCAACGTTGCTATAACCCGTTTTCATTTCACATTCTTTTTTTACAAGAAAAAATTACGAGCCTTGGTGTCAAGCAATGAAGAAAGAAACAGCAATAAAACCCTCTGAAACTTTCTGCTAACACTGAAATTGCCAGTTTATGAGATACCTCTTCAAAAAAAAGGCAAAGTGTTTCGTTTCATTTCATTTCCTGGTACTATCTCAAAACAGATAGTTACAAAAAGCAACCTGTGTTAGACTGAAACCAGATCCAAATCGACTCTCCTTCAGATTCTGCAGTTCTTTACCATTGGAATGTGAAGGAATTGTTTGGGGTTTGATTTAGCCTGTTACCTCCAGCAGACCATTAAATGACCAAAAAATCAAAGTACACCCGTGCTGCTGTAAGGAGCTCAGTAACATCCAGCTGTATCTATTTGTATTTTGCGTGACACAAGAGTCCAGCCAAGGTCAGGATGTCGGAGCCAGGCACAATGGAAACATCATAGGAACAGTCAGTGCATTAAGGAGTTTACAGACTTGATGGAGGGAATACCTGAAAGAGAAAACAGAGATGAAAAGTGATTTATCAGTTTCATACCAGAGGATGTCAGGAGGCCCACAAGCCACTCTCAGTCCAGGAGCCTGTACATTGTCCTCCTAACAGAGCTGAGATAGATGATTTCATTGTTCCAGATCAGACACATTTCTTAGCTATTAGACATCTCTTTGTATGTGTTTTGTAATGAATTGGTTAGTTCATACACGCAGAGAGGAAATGGAAATTGTGTTGCTGCTTTATATTTTACGAAAAAAAAAAAAGCTGGGGCTGAAGCCTTTGTTGAACAGGCTGCTAATTGTACAATATTACATGTGATTACGGCTGCTGAACAACTGTCCTCTGTTAAATAACATTATGAGACCAGTTAATAGGAGATTACAGCCCAAGACACAAAGTCAGTTCAAGACTACTCTTTAATCCAGAAACACTTTAAGCACTCGGTCATTTCTCCTTCACTTTCTCGGTTCCTTTATACCAACCAGAAAAATTCTAAAGCCAGCACCATCTTTTTCTCAGACTCAAGGAAGATTTTGCTTCAGATCTACAGAAGCTAGCCAATATTTTTTTAAAAATTAACATTCACAGCAAATCTAGGCACTCAACAGTCTTTTCCTAGGCAAGTGATCACACAATGATCAGGGTGCATTCTTCTTCATAATGAGAGAAAACAAACATAAAAGAAAAGAGAAATAGAAACTTAAGTTTAAAGAGCTTTTTAGGTAATTCTTTGAAGCTGGAGGAAAACCACAAGCCATCAGAAAAAGACTAGGATTGTTATGAGGTGCCGAGAAGAGAATGACAGTAATTTTATTGTATAAACAATCAGAAATACAAACCTAAACACAACAGTAAAGCTTTCGAGATTTAGAATAGGGTGAAGGAAACGCTGGCCAACTATCTCCTGGCCAAGAAGGAACACACTAGACAAAGAAAGGAATGCAAATCTTTTGTCTGCTGTACGTCACATCAGTGCAGTAGATATTCCATAACCCTAGGAATGAATGATGTGCAAATGTCAATATTGGTTCTCTTCTGTGCTAAATTGATGAGATTTTTTTGGTGTCAGATGAAGTTAACAGATCTGGCTGAGAGAAGACAGATCTGTCAGTCCTTCCATGGTTACATGCATATCTCTGAGTTCTGCTTTTCTTGGACGTGTAACATTTTACACCTTTCATCCTTCTGGTTCTTGACAGAGGAATCATTTACACTTGTAAAAGGACTAACGTACTAAAATGTCTTGGGTAGAATTTACAACTTTAAAGTGTTTGAATAACTTATCAAAAGTTTTAAATTCCTGAATAAAAAAAGATAATGAGATTACAGACTAGAGGAGTGACAAAGGAAGGTTATGTGAACAAAACCTTCTAAGAATATAATCATAATAGTAGAAAAGCAAAATAAAAAGAACGAGAATAAAATATAAAGGCTTCTTAGCTGTTATTATCAAAACCTTAGCACTAATATGCAAGGAGAAAAATACAGATCCATTTGTATTCATTCAGCAAAGCAGCTTAAAGTATAAAGATCTATATGCTTGCTACTGTGAGGCAAGGTGGAGTGGATAAAGGGAAGCAACCCACAAACACAGACTTTGTGCGAGACCCTAACGAAAAGAATATAGCAGAATCCATCCTTTTTTCCATACTGTTCCTCCCTCCTTACACACTCCTCCCTTTGCTGGTGCTCTCTTACAGGCTGGTATCACTCAAGCCTTGCTACAGACAGCATCTTTCCTTAAGGATGCTTACTCCTACTTACAGTACCTAGTGCGGACTTATTTTTGCAGTGTTGTCAAAAAGAAGAATATAACTGGCTGAACAGAAGAGGGAAGAAAAAAAAAATACCTTTGTGGTTGACCTCTTTGCAGGGATATTAACAAAAACAAATGTTTTCTATGCCCTCTCTCTTCCCCTTGGAACAGACATTATCAGATTCATTAAGTAAAAGGGACCAGGCTCTGCACAGCTTCTGAGAAGGGATGTATAGATCTGAGTTGGCTTTATGACATATTGGTAAAACTAGCATGTAGAAGGCTTTATACAGGCTGCTTACTGAACCTTACAAGGATAACCTAAGTAAAGGTTTTCCCTTTTCTTTCCAAGTATACAGACACTTCGGGTAACGTAAGGTTTTTTTGTCCTTAATCCCATGCTAATTTTTCACTGAGTGGCACCAAGTCACCTGTGCCATTCCATATAACCCTTTCTGATACTATAATAAACATCAGATTCTCCATGAGGTAAAACAAATTTCTCCCTACTCAGCAGATTCTAGTGCTAACAGGAGAATGTGTGTTTCAATTATCTCTTCATATTTATCTTATCAAGTAAGTCAGCTCTCAGGAGGCATCAATTTTATAAGATTAAAAATGTAAGCCTTCCCTTGCCTAGTCTATTTTTTTTTTTAATTATAGTTCAGAAACATACAAAGTTCACGGAAAATTCCCTGGCACCCTTCTAAAATCAAATCTTGATAGAAAAATCATACTTTTCTTATCACCCATGCATGTATTTTGGTACAGCCCTAAGTCACATTTGTTACCATCATCTTCAGCAAATAGCAGTGAGCGAACTGCTATACAACAAAGACTGAAAATACAACAAAGACTGAATAATACCCAGCTTAGAAAGAAGTACGAAACAAAGAAGAGAAAAAATAATGTTTATTTTATTTTTTCAAAAGCCAATATCCAGAGAAAACAAAGATAGAGACAGTTTTATCTTTTTCATGTATGTGTGTGAGCCGAGGTGTAAAACTATTCTACAAAGACTTAACCTGAAATGTTTGTTCCAGTGCAGAATTTTTCTGTTGGGGAAAAAAAAAGTCATTACAATTTAACACACTTCTTTTAAACTGGTGGGCTTTGAATCCAAAATAACAGTAAATAACAAGTTGGCTTCAGGTCCATTTGAAGATGA